>NC_140605.1:33744134-34089134 GCF_057381915.1 Diplotaxodon limnothrissa
TTTAAAAATATTTTCATTTTTTATTTTTTATATCTTGATAAATATTTTTATTTTACTTTTACTTGTTTGTTTTTATGTTAACTTTATTGATATTTATAAATATTATATTTATTTGAAAATTTAAAAAAATTTTCTTTTTTCAAATTAAGGAATTGTTTTTACATTTTAAAGTACATTTTATTATTTATTATTTATTTATTAATTTATTAATTCCCTTTTTTATTTTTAATAGTTTCTTAATTATTTATTTTATCTTTCTATATTCTTTTTATTATTTTCTTGTACTGACGACTGTTTTTGACACTTTTCTCACGATCACATGTATGAATGCGTGATTACTGCTGTCACTGTCACACTGTGTGATGCCAGCAGAATTAGGCGTTCTTCCTCCTGCTCTCACATCAGTGTCGTCTGCAGACATCAGTCACAGACTCCTGCTGACCTCCTCTGTCCATCACATCGCAAACACAAAGAGGTCAGAGCTGATCTCTCGTGTAAAATCAGACAGATGGAGGTTTTTGATTTCGGCCGTCACTCACAGCTCGTCTGCGACGTGGACTTGTCCCTCCACGCGTCGTTGAGCTGGCGGTACTCCTGCTGTGCCAGGCGGAGCCTCTGCTCCTTCACCTGGTAGATCTCCTTCTGGGCGCTGAGCGCGTCGCTGGCCACGGCCAGGTAGTCCCGCAGCATGGCCTCCTGCTCCCGCTGCCACTGGGCCCGCGGGTCCTCCAGCTGGGTGCTCTCTGGAGGAAAACACGATGAAGAGGAAACATGAGCAGGAGTTCAAAGGTTGGAAGAGGCACAAAGCTTAAAAACCTTTCTTAGCTTTCTTTTGATGCAGCAGAGGAACTGATCACAGCTTCTTAATGTACAACAGAACAGAAAAGACTGTTACGACAGTGTAATTCAGCAGTGTCCCATAAACCTGCCGGTCCTTTGCTTCATGAAGCTGAGCCGCCTCCAAGCCTGAGCGAGAGGCTGACTGGTGCCTTAGCTCATTCACAGAGGAGGGAGAAACAGGATGATGAGGAGAGAAACTCACTGGTGTTGTGGTCGACATAGTACGCTCCGACGACGGGGTCGTACGCCTCCTCCCAGCCAACCGGCAGCTCGTCCCCGATGCAGTCGGCGAACGTCAGAGGCTTCGTCTGCCTGAGAAACAGAAAAACAGAGTCAGAGCACAGAAAGCTCTTCATCACTCCTCATCATCAGGGCTGCCACAGATCCGGATGCAAAGGAGGGCTCTGACTCGCCTGTTTGCATGAGTTCTACATGTTTTTGTGTTGCCCGCTCGATGTTTAAGATCGAGTCCATTAAAGCTGTTTATTTGGAAACGCGTCCAAATCAAACCCAAACATTCAAACCCTGCTGAATGAACCCACTCAAACACTGTTTTTATCCCCACTCGCTCTCTGTGTGAAAGCTTCTTCAGCAGCAGCAGCAGGAGGAGGGGGATAGGAGAAAGGCTGGGTGTGTAGGGGGGTGGTCCCTGTCACTCATCACAATAGGAGGAAACCGACCCGCCACATTCCACAGGCGGTGGTGACGCATCGCCTGGAGGTTTCCGGGGCAACCTCTCGACCTCAAAGCGCCTTGGCTGACATTAAATATTAAAAATCCCACGTGGACTCATAACAACCACGTTACCGTGTCATATTCTCCACTTCACAGTCCTGCTGTGCGTGAACTGATCTCAGGACATCAACCAGAGGAAAGCTGGGACTTTTTTATTAAATGCCCACTGAAGACTCATTTTATTTTTTATATTACTCCTACACGACATCTTTAGAAAGCGATTTATAATTTAATTTTGAAATTATATTAACTATATGGAAATGGATGGAAATGAAGGATGCGCCTCCATCTGAGCCGTATTTGTATTTATAGCTTTGCCAGCTTGTCCCCTGCTCTCGGCCTCGCTGTGTGTGCACCTCCTCGCACACAGAGTGGAGCAGGCTTGACTTCAAAGTAAAAGTCGTGCTTTACTGCTGAAACGACACATTTCAAAAAGCCTCAACTTTTACTTTGACGGTCTCCGTTTACAGTTTGCATCACTCTTAGTTTCACAGCTGCTTCATCAGCGGTAACCTGCGAGTAAGCAAAGCACACAGGTCTTTGTCTCAGTACGAGTACCTCTATGTGATCATGTTTCCTCCAGAAACCGCTCACCAACCATTTTTGATCGTTGCCTCGCCAAATGGTTGCTAAGCGCTCACTGTGTGGCTTAAGTTTCTACTTCCCATGTCTGTGAGTCTGCAAGGGTCCGAGTGATGTAAATTTGACCATCAGACAGCGGGCACAGGGGTTTATATGGATGCCATGTGCCTGTTTTGGTGGTCGCGCACACTCGTCCACAGGCAGAGTCCACAGAAGTACAACCGGAATGACCGAGTGTAATCAAGGCTGTAACGACGACTTCTAACTTAAGTGCAACAAAAGCTTCCAAACAAGTGTTTGGCACATAAGAGCTCGAGCGAGTGGGACAGAAGCCGAGAGTCAGCTGTGATTTTCAGTCACGTCGACACGCTCAAGAAGTAAAAGCTGCTGAGTGAAAAAACTCCACACTGTTCGTCCTTTTAATGCCAACTTCCTCCGTCCTGTTTCAGATCTCCTGCTGCTGACGTGAGCTGAACAGATCCACACCCGATCCAGCTGGACTCAGAACCCAAACACTGGATCGTGTCCATAGTTTCTGCTTCTTTGTACTAACAGTACTTATCTTTTTATATATAATTCACAATGTTCACCACATGTTTGGTGAATGGATAACTAAAAGTGAATACTTTCAAAACAGTAAACTGAATATTAATCTGTTTTTTTATGGTTTATATTTTCAGAGATGTTGACATGTTAGCCACAACTTAAAGTGAGTTTGACCCTCGTGGCTCACGTCATCCAAATATGAGAAGCTGAAAATCCACATCCATAAATGATGCTGCCCTCGTTTTCCTCACTTTAAGGTTTCATTTTGTTTAGATACGGAAACTCAAACACATCATCCCAGCGTGCCAATTATCAGTCGACAAAAAGCCTGTGTGTGTGTGTGTGTGTGTGTGTGTGTGTGTGTGTGTGTGTGTGTGTGTGTGTGTGTGTGTGTGAGATAAAAGCATTTGGATGTGTCTGTGTGCTAAGCTTTGTCCAGGCAAACACACAGATGTATGTGTGTTTGATTCACTGATTCCGAGGCTTGTTGCTAGCGTTTCTTTTCAGCGTTCCTTCGTTATGTCGTGACTGCAGATAAACTCGGAGTCGGCTCACTGCTGACGGCAGAAACTGAACTGGGTCCTTTTTCAGCTGATGAATAATGAAAGGGGCCCGGAGAAGACCCCCTCAGCTCAGCTCTAAATTTAGCCGGGGAAGACGGAGAGGCTGCTGATCCCAGAGAGAGCCGGCAGTCCGACCGGCCGGCAGCTCAGGTATCCCATTATTTGATTCCTCTCTTTCTGTTTCCTCCCACTGGCTAAATCCTATCCTCTGATCGTCAAGGGGAGTCGCTAACATAGTCGCTCTCCGTCACAGTTTCCCCTCACAGCGGCGGACCAGCTGGCAGCGGTGGCGACGGCCTTCGTTTCACCGTCAGTCAATCAAATGGTGCTTGTGTGCTTCTCGCATGCTTCACTGCATCAGCGCTCAAACCGCCTGCAACGGCCAAGGGAGCAGATCAAAAACAAGCCACAGTGAGCGTAAACAAGCGTGCCGATAATACCTCAACAATGAGACGTGTTCAGTCATGTGTGTTTGGACCGTTAGTGTCCAAAATCAACAAAATCTAAATCCAGCACACTTTAAGAAGTCCTCACATGCCACAGCGTGAAGGTGAACACCTCGGGTATGTGTGTTCACGTGTTTTTACTTTAGATGACAGGAAAATTTAAAAAAGGCAACTTTCTCCTGAGTGGGATCCCCAAGATGACCATATTAGGGATATCCTCTCTCTATGACATCATACAGATCCAAGAGTAGAAAAAAATTGTCTGAAGCGGAGTGTTTCGATCAGGCTCGCAGGGGCCTGGAGCTGGAAGAGGAAACCTGTTGTCACACAGCTCACCTGCAGGGCTGCCAGTCATCCATGTGGATGCTGGTTTCTACTTCAGACCAGTCGAGCATTACTGAGCTAAATCTCCATTTACAGGGCGCTTCTGAGCGTGGAAATCACGCAAGATTACACATTTAATGCACCGCTGCCATTAGAGAAGCAGTAAACTGTTATTTTCTTTGCACTTACAGATTTTAAAACTACATCCTGTGAGTTTGGGCGTAAGCGGCAGGATTCAGAGGGGATAATGCTGGAGTCGCCAGCCCCACCACAAAAAAAAAAAAAAAAAAAATTTTAATTGCACCAATTACAGGACTTTTAGCGTCACATGAAAGGCTGCACATTTTTGAGCTCACACGAGACTCAAAGAAGAAGCATAAAAGTCATTCTGGTGACGTTCTGGTCAAAAATGAATTTGCAGTCTAACAAAAGTGGGTGAAAACCTGATACGAGTACGTGCACCCCCCCACGCTCAGGTTTCACATACCAAGGTAAACACTGAGCCGAGCCTCGGCGCTCTGATGCAAACTGACAAAACGAGAGGCAGAGTGCAAACACACAGGGCGGCGAGCTGCATAGCTGAGCGGTGAGTCAGGCGGCGTGCAAATTCCTCAGGTTGAGTTATGAGGCTTCAAACCAGTTCATAGCTGCTCAAGGTCCAACTGTAAAACACCCTCACCACATCACAGCCATAAAGCTCCACCGACAGATAACCGGTGGATTCATTACCGAGACGGCCTGCCCCGTGTCACCCACCTCATACCTGCGTTATCTGACCAATAACATTCCTTTGTTCTGATGACACACGTTCAGGGCCAGCAGCAGAGACCTGACGCGGCAGTCTGGACAGTTTATAAGCACTTTCCTCATTCTTTGAGTCTCGAGGTGTAAAACCTCCCGCTGAGAGCGAGAGGTTGTTGACTGTACAAGAAGAAGAGCGGATGATACGTTTGAATTTGGACTCCACATCCCTGTCATCCAAACCTGTACGCCGGCTAAAGCTGCAGACCTTGGGCTGTGGAGCCCGCTGCCCTCTATAGATGGGTTTCGCTTCCCAACAGATGACGCAGTTTTGTAAAAAAAATAATGCATTTTTGCTTTTAAAGCTCAGTGAAAACCCGTGTCGACCAGTTTACCGCCCCAGAAAAGCAGGTGCTGCGTCCAAACTTTGGGCGCCTGCAGAAGACTCAAGGTCTGCATCGTCCAAACTCTGACCTCGTCGTGTCCTTCAAGGTACTCAAACTGATTACAAACAGTTTCTTTATAAAGGAAAGCAACGTAATTCAAAATGAATCAAATGACATCCAAACATTTTTCAGCGTGGTTTGAATCAGCGAGGACAAAATGACACATGTGTAACCGCATCTGTGTTTTTAACCCCGTCAGACACTCAACACCCCGGGTACACTGAGCCGTCACCCAACATCAGCTGCAGGTGTCGTTTCATACATTAAAACAGCCATCTTTATTATATTTCCCTTTACAGAATCATTTATTATATTACAGTCACATTTTTAAGTTGACATTTTACCGTATTTTTAGCGTTTTACTTATTTATTCCATTTATTTGAGCTCTAAATGGAGTAAAACTAACAATCACTCAAAAATGATTATTTTTTGTATTTTTTTTATCCAATTGATTAATTTTGTCTTCTGAGTTATTCTCCTTTTAATTATTTCAACTTAATTAATTCTTCTCAAGCCACAGTTTTGTTATTAGTTGGATATATGTTGCATATATATTAGGGGTGCAACCATACACAAAATTCACGATTCGATATTTTTTCGATACAAAAAAAAAATGTTCATGCCTTTTTAATTTGTCATTTATTAAAATTATAAATATATATTTTAACTCAAAGGTACAGTTTTTAAATTTAATGTTTCTGAAACAACAAAGGAATAAAAAAATAAATGTATCTGATTGAGGAATCACTCATCTTTGGAAAAGAGAGTTTATTACAGAGAAATGTCTCTTTCCAAAATAAAAGCTATACTATACGCTTCTTCTGGGCTATATTCTCAGCAGCATATTAAACATATCAGGTCCCCATAAGGAGAATCCTGTGCTAACGGCTGTCTAAATGACTCGGGTAAAGTTTGTAGCATGCGTGCTTGTTGTTTTTGTCTGCTTCCACTTGTCTTTGCACTAGGATGATGTCAGCGTAAATGTGCAGTCATATTCGTTGTGTTCCCACTAGTGCTGTCAGGTTAACCCCGTTGAAATGACCTTAACGCCACAACACGGCAAATCTCCGTTAACGAGCTACCTCTGATCGCCCCGTGCCTGGGGCAGGACGGCCAACACGTTAACGAGCTAACTGCGCTAACACACTAGTTCCCACCCATGTAATTGAGCATTGCGTGGCACATCCGACATACTGTTTTACTTCAGTCCATGACGCGCTTACCTTCAGGGTCATACGTCACATGAAAACCAAAATAGTTCCAAAGGCCAGATCTGAATGAGGGTGGGGGAGGTTCAATTTGCCATGTTGCAAGGAGAGCTTAACTTCTATCTCGCTAGCTTGCCCTGCGCTCTTCCTTCTGACTATGCTTTCTGTGTTGAGCACTCAGTGGATCTGCGCTCGACTCCTAGGCGGAGTAGTCGAACGCAGATCCACTGAGCGCTCAACACAGACAGCATCGTCAGAAGGAAAGTTGATAAAATAAATTAAAAATTTGTATTGTTCGATACATATGCGTACCGAACCGAAAGCACTGTATCGAACGGTTCAATATCGATACGAATATCGTTGCACCCCTAATATATGCGTGTATCTTGAACATCTGGCCATCAGAACGTGGATTTTGACTGAATTTTCAGCTTTAATGATGACTAAAGACCTCGCACTGTTAAATGTTGAAAACCGAGATCAGAATCAGGATGAGTGTCCATGGATGAGGATGAGTTTTCTCGTGTGAATTTGTGTTTAGTCTGGGACGTGTTTGTTTATGTTAAAATAAAAATCTAAAACAGAAATCCTGGTTCTGTTTTTTACTTGTTTTCTTCCCCTCGTTTCTTCTTTTCATTCGGGCTGAAGTTCTGCATAAACCGCTGCATGCTGAGCGAGCTTTAGAGCCCAAGGCCACCATTAAAATGGGACTGCACAATTCACAAATAGCCTTGTTAATTAACAAAGAGCAGTTTTTATAGCTTCAGAATCAGGCCATAACAGCGCAGGAGGAAAGCACAGTGACAGAAAATAACAAATATTCCTGCACAGCTGCAGGTGGACTCCATATTCAAATACAGAGCATCAGCTAAGCTGCTGCTCTCGCTTTAAATACAGGACGAGTGTAAGAGATGCTCCGAGTGTGGAAATCAGACTCGCTGTCCGTCTTCATTCCTGACTACAATGGGAGGATTTACACATGACTGCAGCCTTCAATTCAAACCACCTCGTCCCCAAGGTTCCTTTACGAGAAACGATGCTGTAATCCAGAGCAAACATCGATGAGCGCATGAAGCGATACGGGAATGAGGGGGAAACCTGTTCGACGCTGCAGGAGTAAAAACAAACAGCGGAGAGGTCGTCCTTCCATTTGTGGGTCAGCCTTTAAGTTCACGCGGTGCACATTTCTGCTGTCAGGCGAACGCACGTCTGACAGCGGGAAGCGTTCCACCTTCGTTTCCTCTCCGTGTGAAGAAGTCAAAACACGTCATCTTCCAGGTGTTTGAACTCATCACAACGAGCTACACCCAACACACAAACACATCCTGTTCCAAAGTTTCACCCCATGAAGCCACACACGAACGCCGCGGGGCCTGAGGGCTCACGCTGGGTCTTTCCCAGAAGCATCAATCAGACACGTTAACCAAAATTAAGCCTTTAAAGTCGCCGCCAAGCTGAAAGTCCCTGAGCCACTGTTACCTACACATGTACACTCGGTACTCATTCAGAGGGTTTGCTTACATTTATTTACTTTTCCTCAAAACTGCTTTTGTATGTCCTCTAAATCTTCCAGGCTTTAAGCTTCTTTCTTTAACTCAAGTCATCCAAAGTTAATCATGAACAAGACGGAGGCAGGTGAAGGAGGAACTGGGTGACCTCCATCTAAAGAAGAAAGAGTGGGAAGCAGGGGTTTCTAATTCATAACTGCTGTAATTTTACAACATGAATAAAACCAACTCTTTAGATGAAGGAGGAGGAGGAGAAATGGCTCGTGAAAGCTTTTGTTTCTGCACCAGTCCGACCAAAGTAAAACCCTCTCATGCTTTGCTGAATAATAAGTCATGAGAGTCGCTGGTTACGCATTAAAACCAGCACGGAGCGGCGGTTAGATCCCGGTTTACAGTTTGCAGGGCCTCACGCTGCACTTTGACCCCGTGCACCTTGGCAGGCAGTGAAAGGGATTTCAGATGAATCGGGCCTTTTGGTTGGCGGCTCTGCGAGCGCTCGGCCCCTCACGTTGTGTGTTTCAGGAATGCGCCTGTGTTGTTTTTTGTGGGTTTTTTTAAATTCAGGACTTTTGTTTTCTTCTTTCTGCACTTTTAAGACTGTCGAGTGTAAAACAACCAGAGGAGAAATTCTCCATTCCACCTTAAAACACACCAGCGACTGTGTGTTTGTTATCTCACCAGCAGCCCAAATAAGTGGAGGCCGACAACCGACGGTACGCTGACACCTGCAACAAATTCTCACTTCCTCTGCTGACTGCAGCTCATCTTGTTTTAATAAAAAAACAGAAAAACCTGAAGATTTAAAAGATTTCTAAAAATTCCCAGCTGGTAACTTCGATCGCCTCCCGGCAGTTATTTTATAGACCGTGAGCTGACTTTGCCCTGTGTGATCAGTCTGGTTTTGTTCAGATTGGTGTTGGGTTTTTTTCGCATAACTGCTCAAAAAGACATGAAAGTGTCACCAGATCAATGTTTCTCACACTCGGATCTCTCTGGGAATCTGCCACAAGCCGTCGGGCAGCTACACCGCCCGTGAATAAAGACCTGGATGGGAAGCTTGACATCTGCAGAGATCCAGCTACAGGACAGGCAGCTAACTGTGGTTGCCTCCACCAAGGAAAAGCTTTGAATGAACTCTGATGAGACCCTGTAGGGGTGTCGACTGTTAACAGTCCATTAACACTAATACATGCACGAGATCTTCATGGTCAACTTCAGGATTTGTTTGTGGAAAAATGGACAAAAAACCTGATAACATAGAAACTATGATTCTTCCAGGTGTTCTGTGTCATGTCACATTTGACCCCCGACCTCCCCTAGAAGGTCACTATATTGATCTGCAAGTCAAAGTGATAACAATGCTACATAGAGCATTAAAGTTAAAGTTATGTTTTTTTACTGCCATTTCTTGTTCTGCTAACATGAAGGCATGAAGTGATTCATGGGGGTTCTAAATTATCACCTCATGTTGGACTTCTGACCTCTTCTTCAAGCTCAAATAAGGTCAAACCTCCATAAAATACCATGTCACATTTGACCTCTGACCTCACTTTTATATTTCCCATCTGGCTTTCCTTCAAGTTGACCTCATTGTGTTTTAGAGAAAGTAAGAGAAAGACAGTGAGCTGTTTAGTTAGTGAATAAACTATAGTATAATAATAATAATAATATATCACAAGTAGGGCTGGGCCAGCTCATACCGTTCACAGTAATACCGGTATAATGTTGGGCAACGATAAGAAAATGAAATATCGCGATAGAATATGGGTAAAACGCGCAGGCGCAGGGCCTTTGTTTTCATACGCACATGGCAGAAAAAGCATGGCAGCGACGGAGAATGAGAAGGGCGAGAGCGGATCGTTCAATGAAACGATGAACCAGAATTGGTTTGTAAAAATGCTGCAACTTCAGTGGTGTGGAACTGGTTTAGCTTTCCCCCGTCAGATACACAACAAAGCACTATTTTTGGTAGCGCATGCTAGCGGGCCGTCGTTATTACCGTGTTGTTTGGAAAATACGGCGCACTTAAAATCAATCCTTTGATTTTTCTGAAAATCGACAGAGCCCCTTATAATCCCGTGTGCCTTATGTATGAACTCTGGTTGTGTTTACTGACCTCGAAACGATTTTATGTACACGGCGCTCGAAAATCTGTCAAATGTTTCAGTACGACTTTGCTAAGCTACGAAGCCGCACCGCTTGATGGATTGTTGGAGCATTACGGCTATCGTAGGCGGAGCCTCGCGGAGTGATACGTACTGTGCTTCAACATAATATTACTGTATTGTGTGTGTATAACCTCTTTTTAAGTTTTGTGGATATTATACATGGTTATGCTGAGGATATGTCGGCCAGTTTCCACTGTAAATGCCTTTTAGTTAAACTGTCAGCGAGGAATTTGCATTTGCACTGTTACATTTTTATCTAACTTTAATGCACATAAAAACAGCTGCTTGTTTAAGTGAAAATACATTGATGGGGTTTTTTGCACTAATAAAGTTGTGGAGTTGTAAAGTATTTTGTCTAGTGTCAGTTATATCGTCAGTTATATCGTTATCGCAAATTTTCAAATGTATATCGTGATAAATATTTCTGGTCATATCGCCCTGCTCTAATCACAAGCTCAAGGTTCTTCATGTCCAGTTATTTAAAACTCCATGTTTGTGTAATCAAAGTAAACATCTGTCACGCTGCCCTTCACTGCACTACAAACTTCTGAAAGTTCATTTAAAAAGAACAAAGAAAACAAAGTGAATGTGTAAAAAAAATACAGCGCTGTTCTCTTCAAAGCAAACGCCACCCACAGAGCGAGAGGGTTGGTGGCGGTTTGCGCTCTCAGAGTGCTTCTTGTTTATTAGCTGTTATTTATTAGGCCGGTATGCGATTGGTTTGGCTTGTCTGTCTGGTTATTTACGTGCAGGTAGAGCTGGGCGATAGAACGATAACGATATGTATCGCGATATAACTTTTACTCGATAGAGAAATTAAACTATCGCGATAGACCTCGCCGCTCTTGTCCTCTTAAAAAAAAGAAAGAAGAAAAAAGAAAAGAAAAAAAAAAAAAAAAAAAAAGGTCAGCCAATCCAAATTAAGTAGCGCAGAGCCGAACCAATCACAGCCGCAGCGTCACGTCGCGTGACTTGTTACGTACAGCACAAGTGCCAAGCGTGTGTTTGTTTGGGAAGCAGCCAGCGCGTAATGGAGCCAGCGCGTAATGGAGGAAATGAGTGTGCCGACTAGAAAAATCAACCGAGCGTGACCGAAGAGAAAACAGATGATGGTTCCAACGCCGGAGAGATTGTCGAACGGAAGAGCCATAGAAGTTCCGTAGTGTGAAGGTATTTCGGCTATTTCAAGTCTGACAAAAAACAGAGTAGCGTGCACTGTAAATGTGCCGAAAGCAAGTCTGGAAATACAATAAACTGGTGCATGCGTCACACTGTGCGCCACGTTATTGTTTCGGTGAAATGAATTTCTACAATACTGTTAATTCTACTCTCTGCAGTGTTTAAATGCTTACATATACACACAGTTACTGTCGGTCCACACATACGACTCTGTTCTGCTTCTATGCCCCAGCTTTGTTTACTTTTTCCCACCGAGGCTTCTAGACTTCTGATTGGCCAACATTTCTGCACGGTTAGGAATCTAGCGCCACCTGCTGCTTTGGCATGTTCATAGCAGCGTTTTCCTTCATTTCTCCCTTTATGTGTGGACGGGATTATTTTTTAAAACGAAAACGGAAAATCTCCGTTTTCAAAAATACCCGTGTACGTGTGGACGTCGCCTCAGTCTCTGACTGGAAGCGCTAATTCGTCATTCGGCTTTTGTCAGACTAAAGTAACTGTTAAAACTGTTTGAAAAGCTAAGCTATACAACAAGGAGAGATTGAGAATTTCCTTTTAGTTCTCAGTTTATTTGATATTGACAAAAGTTAGTCAGTTTTGTCTGTTCTTCTGTAACACAAACTAAGATTTATTTTTAGAATTAATATTTTGTTTCTAAGTGGAATTGACAATTTAGTCTGTTTCATTTGTTCTATTTTGAAACTTAAACGCTTTAGCGGCTGCCTTTAGTGTAGTTTGTAATATTTGCCTTTATTTATCTGAAAAAGTCTCATGTTCCTTAAGTACATCTACCCTGTTGAACTTATTATGGGAAATAAATATTTAAATAAAAACAAGCTGCTGATTATTTCACATTTTACTTGTGAGCAACGGCACATTTAAATCTTACAAATATAGTTATTTGGCTTATATCGTGATAGATATCGTTATCGCCTGAAATGAAAAAAACATATCGTGATATGAAAACATCTCATATCGCCCAGCTCTACGTGCAGGACGTCTAAAGATTGCCAGAAAATGTTTTCAAACTGTTTTATTCACCGGAGTTTTTACTGAAACATAGCAGACATTCCTGGAATATCACATGCTTGGAAATTGTGGGAAAAATGTGAAGATTTCTGTTAAATGCGGTGAAACAGACTTCTGACGAATCAGGAACCATGCAGAGTCAGCCCCCTCACCCCAGAGGCATTTTCTGAGTCCGTTTACTTACAGGAAACTTTATCAGAGGTTTGGAATTATTCTGGGAGTCAAATGTTCTTGATTAAGAAAAACGGGCAGACATTCAAAGATGGAATCATCCTCATTTTAATCTAACAGCTGGAAGCACGACCACTTCTCAGACACAGTGTCAAAGTCTGAGGGGTCTTAAGTGACTGGTAAGACTGAAAAACCCTGTATAAACCCACCCTCCCCTCTGCGCTGTGGTGAGCTGAACATGCGAGTCATTGTCACGCTCGCCTCTTTAAGCCTATTACACTAATGGTTTCTACGAGAGAGGAGAAAAGAACAGGTAACACACCTCCACGCCTGACAGCAGGAATGTAAATGAGCAAACAAGAAAGCACCTCTGGCATCCTGAGCTATGAGATACCCAAGGTTTTATGACAGGTTAACAAACTGAAGGAGGCTTTCTGCTCTGTGACACACTCAGCTCGAGGTTCCATTCTGAGATTATTCCCGAGAGAAGGAATGATTCCTCACGCAGAGGTAAACAGGTATTTGGAGTGAGTTATTTGGAGGAACCTCACTGGACTGGCTGTTCATTACTGACCCGTTTAATCATTAGCAAGATATCAAAAATCATCTACTACAAACACAAAATGACAAACCATCCAGAAGCCAAAAATAATAACGTTGCTAAAAAGTTATTTAAGAGCAGTCTAGGTGGTCTGATTAAACATTAATAAATGAACATGTTCAGGCTGCCAAGAGCTCAAAATACTTCACTAGCTTCCAGCTGCCTCACTGCAGCAATAAAAGCATGATTACAGGGTAAAAATGAACTTTTCCCATACTTATATATATATATATATATATATATATATATATATATATATATATATATATATATATATATATATTAGGGGTGCAACGATATTCGTATCAATATTGAACCGTTCGATACAGTGCTTTCGGTTCGGTACGCATATGTATCGAGCAATACAAAATTTGTAATTTCTTTTATCAACTTTCCTTCTGACGATGCTGTCTGTGTTGAGCGCTCAGTGGATCTGCGTTCGACTACTCCGCCTAGGGTCGACAGTGCAGCCTAGGCGGAGTAGTCGAATGCAGATTCACTGAGCGCTCAACACAGACAGCATCGTCAGAAGGAGCAGGGCAAGCTAGCGAGACAGAAGTTAAGCTCTCCTTGTAACATGGGCCTCCCCCACCCTCATTCAGATCTGGCGTTTGGAATTATTTTGGTTTTCATGTGACGTATGACCCTGAAGGTAAGCGAGTCATGGACTAAAGTAAAACAGTATGTTGGATGTGCCATGCAATGCTCAATTACATGGGTGGGAGCTAGTGTGTTAGCGCAGTTAGCTTGTTAACGTGTTGGCCGTCTAGCCCCATGCACGGGGCGATCGGCGGTAGCTCGTTAACGGAGATTTGCCGTGTTGTGGCGTTAAGGTCATTTCAACGAGATTAACCTGAAAGCACTAGTGGGAACACAACGAATATGACTGCACATTTGCGCTGACATCATCCTAGTGCCAAGACAAGTGGAAGCAGAAAAAAAACAAGCAAGCATGCTACTAACTTTAGCCGAGTCATTTAGACAGCTGTTTAATATGCTGCTGAGAATATAGCCCAGAAGAAGCGGATAGTATAGCTTTTATTTTGGAAAGAGACATTTCTCTGTAATAAACTCTCTTTTCCAAAGATGAGTGATTCCTCAATCAGATACAGGGCTCGCAATATCGCTAGCCCAACGTCCCGGGGCTAGCGATTTTTTCAGTCGAGGTACCAAAATCTATCTCTGCCCTGCCCGTCGGGCTATTGTAGGAAGGAAAAATATATGTCAATTAGGGCTGCCACGATTAGTCGACTATCAAAATCGTCGACGACTGATTTAATAGTCGACGCGTCGTTTGAAGCTTTGTAAGATCCCAAAAGACGCAGGAATGAGTAGCAGGATTTAAGAGTGTAATAACGGACTGAAACAGAAGATGGCAGCACTGCATGTACAAGGATGCCAGCTGCCGTTAAACCCCGAAGAAGAAGAAGCTGTGTCCCAGAATTCATAGCGCAGCCCAGCTCAGTTTCCAACAATGGCGGCAGCTAGTTAGTTTTAATATTACTCTTATTATTCTTTCTGGGTCACAAAATAAACGTTTAACATATTTTCAGGCGAGAATGTAGCTGTGTAAACCTCAAATATCTGCTCAGTTTATCAAGACACCGCATATTTTCAAAAGCGCTCCGACGTTTTCGGAGACGTCTGTTACCCACTAGCTCGATAGCTAGCCGGGGGCTAGGCTCACTAGAGCCCAGCGGACTCCCGGCAAATCGTTTTCAAACCCACCGCCGTCTTTCGCTACTCAGGTTAAACATGATATAGAAGTCACTTAGATAACTTAAAAATGTTATTGTTTGGCTTTTTTTTAGTATTTTATTTGTTCCTGAGTAAATCGGTTTGGCTGAGATTAAAGTTATAGTTTTTACACAGCTGAATAAACGTCAAGCAGACAGCTGATTATCAGAAGTGTGAGATGCTCGAGAATTTACTCCGGTGTCCTGTTATATTTTAGATAGCAAGGAGTTTATTAAACTTCACTGAAACAATCTGCAAATTTCATTAAAATTTAATAAACTATCATCTTGTCTTTATTTTTAGTTAGCACAGACCTTAAACACTTAAAGCTGTAAGCTAATGATAGTTATATAAGAGCAGATGCTGCTGGTGCAATAAGCTGTACTTTTATGTCCAATGGATGATGATCTGATTAGTCGACTAATCGCAAAAATAATCGGTGACTAGTCGACTATCAAAATAATCGTTTGTGGCAGCTCTAATGTCAATGCTTTTGCATTCTTTCAGAAATGTAGCTGGGTAATTATGTCATTGGCATCGGTGAGCCACTGTCAATATGTGACATATTGAAATCGCGTTTGAATTTGCGCTTGTTGTTTGCTTTCACTTTGCAATCATGCGAACTGTGTATAGAGAGCGACAGCACTGATCTGTGAGTGATGATAATTTGCACACCAATTCCTCTGACATCGTCTTATTAATCGTTAGCTTACTATGCAAACATGACAAGTGAAATCTCCCGCAGCAAGCTTAAACATGTGAGAGGTTGATCGCGCAGAGAATCGCTGAGCTTATGTGAGTGCGTGTGTAAAAGCAGCAGGATTTATATTTGACTACGATGACCTGGATGACTGAGAACCTTCACAGACAGATATATATTTTAGTTCTGCTGAGCCAAATAAGACAGGTCAGGGTGAAGAAGTGACAGCCAAAGAAAAGCTTACCACAAAACGGAGAAGTTATGACAAATCAGACTATAAGGCAAAAAGAAAGTGCAGCTTTATAGTTTCATGGACAAAAGAATTTCTGTGGCTGCAATATGACGAGCTAAATAACCAGGGCTGCACATAAGTGGTCCGCAGGTGCGCATTCGCTGTCAAAATAAAAAACACGCACAAGGGTTAGGGTTAAATTTAAAAACTGTAATTTTGAGTTAAAATATATATTTATAATTTTAATAAATGACAAATTAAAAAGGCATGAACATTTTTTTTGTATCGAAAAAATATCGAACCGTGACACCAAAGTATCGAACCGAACCGTGAATTTTGTGTATCGTTGCACCCCTAATATATATATATATGTACATAAAATGCATTCACTCTAATTTACAGATAATAATTCATACAGGTGATTGGCTTTCACTGCAATTAATTGATTACTGTGCACACCTGTGAGGCTGATTCATCAGGTAGCCATCACCTTCTGTTTCACCCACCTTGACTCCAGCAGCTACCCATTTCATTCACGCCTCAGTCACACCAGCTGGAGACTACCCGGCAACCACCGTTGCTAGGGAATAACAAGTATTCCACCATCCAGCTGTGAGTGGTTGCTGTGAAACTGACTGGTCAGTGTTTCCCTGGTAACCAACAGTCGCTAGGGAAAAATAAAGTATTCCCGACCAGTTGGCGAGTAGTTTTGGGAGGTTGTATGCAATTGCTTGGTGGTTAGTTGGTGAGCGTTTCCAAATGAGTGGGCGTCCTCCAAGCAAACTAAAGGTGATCAAAGCAACCTGTGAGCCACCAAAGCAATCCCAAGGAGGATTTTGGTGCAGCACCCTCTTTGCAACCAATTTAAAACCAGGCACCAACCAGCAACCACTCTCCAACCAATCAGAGGTCTCTAGCTGTTGGCCAGCCACTGGGCAACTCTTTTATTGGAAGGTTCATACCAACTCTCCTCCATCACCTGCTACCACTGATTTTACTATGATGTCTTATCAAATAACTTAATAAACAAATAAACCTGCCAGAAAACTGGGAACAAGGTCCCTAAAATCAGGCATTACTGGGATTAGTGTGACTGGCTTTTACCTGCGACAGCTCCCTAAATAAAAAAGCCTCAGGTTTAAATATTGGTTTAAATATTCGTCATATACGTCAGGTTTAAATATTGCACATTAAATCCATATCAAGGTACTTCAGTGCAAACATGGTGTGGAACTCTGTGTTGACTTCATGAACAGACAACGATGTTTGGGCTAAAAGGCTCACACCTCCTCGTTTACCGCATGAATGGAGCCTTTAACACATCATGTATTTACATGTATGTGCTTTGACTATCTGCCAGAGGTCAAAGGTCGACGGCACCTGTCCTCGCGCAGTCCTACCTGTCTCTGGGGTCGATCCAGCTCGTGCACTGGTTAATGTGGTCAATGTAGTAAACTTTGCCATCAAAGTCTCTGGCTTCCTCCCAACCGTCAGGTAGTGGCAACTCCTTCCTCGGCATGTCAGGCGAGTCTCCATGTAATGAACTCCTCTCTACTCAGAATCATCGCGAAGAGATACCATCATCATCATCACCATCACAGTCAGACTCTACATCTGCAGTTAGTCCCCAAATTCAGAGTCTGGCTGGATTAGGCCATGGTAAAAATCCATAATAATCCTCAGATTAACAATCAGACCCTGAACAGGAGGAGGAGGAGGAGGAGGAGGAAGAGGAAGGGGGTAAAACAAACTGTTTCATCAGGCTGCACTTGTGCAACAATTCATCCCGGTTTGAGAGCCTCAAAGTATCCGTAACGTAAACACAGCAGCTGGAGGAGTGTCCAGGACGGTCTGGAGTTTCCCAGGTCCGCGGGCAAACTTTGAGGCGGCCTGGAAGAACTTTTTCGGGATGATTATCCACGCTCCGCCGAACACGGACGGGGTCCTGCTGACGCCGGTGGTACTGCTGCTCGGGTTTAACGGAAACACACGGGGAGCCCCGTAGAAACCTCCAGATTAACAAAACGCAGACTTAGAAAAGGGTGGAGCAGCAGCCAGCGTCCTCGCGTTCCCTTATAACACCCCCAAACCCGCAGAGCTGGGGCTCGGCTCCTCTCCGTGCCGACAGGCCACCATGTTTAGCCGCAGTAACCGACGCTAGCCTCCAGCCTGCGGGACAGCGAACAGTCCGCCCGCCGCTTGGAGAAAGGAGAAAAGTACCGAGAGAATTCACAGCCGTTAAAATCCGCTAAATAGCCGAAGAACTTCTCTGTTATCCCGTAAAAATCCTCCGGTGAAAGCTGGGCAGAGGGAGACTGCAGCAGTGGCAGCGGTGGCGGTAAAGTCTTCTTCGGTCCCGATGACTTCGCTCGAACCGATCAAGCTAACGGCAGCCGCTCAACCCGACTTCCGGTTTCAAAATAAAATATTTGTTGACAAACTCCAGGACACAAAATAAGACTTCCGGGCAAAACAATTTCCGAAAAATACTTTTACTGATACCATGAGAAAAATATTGTTTTATAGCAGCAGGAAGAAGAATAAAATATACAGGGGTCTATGAATAACACAACATAGTAAAAGGCCTATAGTGAAGGTAAACATTAAATGTAAATACTTTTGGTTATTGTATTGAAATATCACTAAAATTAAAAAAAATCTATGTTAAAAAAGAGAATGTTGCAGTGAACTATAGCTAAACGTTAGTTAAAAAAAGTTACAACTAAAACAATCAAAACTAGATGTGAGTTAAGTTAGTAACAAACAAGATTAAAATTCACTAAGAATAAACACTTGGAACTTACCATAAAACCTACAGTAAAATAGAAATGCACACGTGCTGTGTTTTTATTCAAACAGCTGTTCCGATTTTGCAAAATCTTGCTCCTGACAAACTTTCATGATTAAAAATAATGATCAAAAATCCACCTGAAACTATAAAATCTACTCTGTAAATTGAATCAAAGTGAAGTATTTTGAAAGCAAAAACTTAAAAAATAAAAATTTCAAATCTCAGTAACTCAGTTTTCATTAAATTATTTTTATTTTTATGGAAGCATTGCTGTTCTACCTTAATTTAATATTTAAAAATAGCAAATTATGCATTTATGCATATTCTATAGTTTGTGGTATAATTTTATTTATGATTGAAACTTTTATTCTACTACAACAGTAAGAATCCATTCAAAATTTTGAAAGAAGTCCTTATCTTAACCTATGTCATTTTACATTTTTTTATTATATGGATATTTATGGATTATTATTTATTATTACTATATAAATAGTAACAATAATTATTATTATTGGTAAATTTTAAACGTTATATTTTGTCTGTTTTGTACTTTTTAAATTTTTTTATTGTTTGGTCTAAAAATTTAAATCAAACAAATAAACATAACAAAAATACCCAGATAAACCTCCACATTTACAACTTTTATTATTTTTATTGACAGAAAGTTTCATTGTAGGCTGCGAGTTATGGTGATACTTAAAGTTTTGTTCAGTTTTGTGGCTCATACATTAATGTTTTATTCATAAAGCCTGGTTTAAATGTTATTCACTTATTTGTTAGCAGTTAAACCTCCTAACCTGCCCAAACTTTCAAGCCCACAGCGCCCCCTGGAGGACAATATTCCGCAGTGCTGAACAGGTTGGGAGAGATGATGGTTATCATCACCTGCAGGTTCTTCCATCGTGCAGATATTTCTTCAAACAAGAGTCCAACATCAAGAACAAAAAGTGAAACTACTTCGTAGTGCAGATGTTACGGGCATGGCTGCATTAGGCTTAGGCTACTGAGGGTTTCTCATGATGCACTGGGTGCATCTTCCTCACTCACTGTGTTTTTATACACCTCTTATTTATTCATCAGTTATAATTAATTTCTGGCTCTTTTCCAAAGCATCTCTTTATCCTGTCTCCCTCCCCTCCCCTCAACCAGTCGCAGCAGATGGCCCCGCCCCTCCCTGAGCCTGGTTCTGCCGGAGGTTTCTTCCTGTTAAAAGGGAGTTTTTCCTTCCCACTGTCACCAAAGTGTGTGCTCAGTGTTTATCTCGCGGCCTTGTTTCTGTTTTTCCTTCACAGGGATTCAAGTGAAACTGAAGGACGCAGTGATGAGCTGCGTTCACTGACGTCTTTTTAAGAAATTGATTTCTGCCACTGAATCACCACATTTCTGTCTTTGGTGCTGCGCTGCCTGAAGGCCTGAGGCTCACAGCCTGGTTTTTGACCTTGTGTATGAAGATTTCTCTGAATCTTAACGACTTTATGTACTATGAATGAATTATGCACAGTCTTCCACGGAGAGCTGAAACCCTCCCTATATTTATCTGTAAAAACTGCGAAGCTGTCCTTCATGTCCAATCATGCTTTTAATTCACCTCAACCGCTATTTTCATTTCTGTTTGTTTTTTAGCATAAAACAACTTCAACAACAGTTTTCTGTTGCTCAGCAGTTGCTGGCATTAAATTCATAATGATCATCATGTGACATGTTTTGGGGTTTTTTTTGGGGGGGGGGGGGGGGGGGGGGGGACTATGTGAGGGACAGGGATGTGTCCAACAACCTGTAGAAGAGTTAAAGTAGCTGTGACAGCAAAAGGGTCCAAAACAGAGCCTTTGACCATTTCCATTATTATAAACACTTATGCGTCTGTGTTTCTGAGCAGATAATGTCATCTTCCACACGACTGCAGGTGTAACTCAGACCAGTGGAGCGCGAGCTAGAAGGGTTTTTTATCCCCTCAGTCACAAAGTGAAAAACGACCCTGCTTCTCCATCATTATCCCAGCAGCTGTGTCACTCTTTTGGCACTGTTGCATTCATGAAGCAGTGCATGAAGCTGTGCCTGCTGTGGGATGCAGGGTCAGGCCTCCATGACGCCTCTGTTACTGTGGAAAAAAGAAAACGCCTTCACTAACAGATGTGTTTCCAGCTTTGAGTGTTTTCTTAATGAAGCACTTTGCTAGATTTGAGCTGCTTTTTCAGGAGGAAATATTCAAACAATGTTCTTCCCTTCATAATTGTTTTATATAACAGGAATAAAATATCCACTAAATTGAAGTGAAGCATGAAATATATTTCTTTTTAATGTTATTGTAATTGGTTACAGCAACAGTAAAATCCACAGTGCACTTCACTGTGGGGTACATCACTGTGGGGTACATCACTGTGGGGCACATCACTGTGGTGCACATCACTGTGGGGCACATCACTGTGGGTTACATCACTGTGGGGCACATCACTGTGGGGTACACTTCCAGTATATATAAGCAAATACTAGCTGTCTACCTTTATATTGGTCTTGGAATTTAAAAAAGCTGATAAGTGAAAAAGTAATGAAGAATTAAAGAAAAACGTTTAATTTCTGTTATGAATGTTGGTGCTGCATAGTCTGGTTTGTACACCAGGGGGTGCTTTAGAACTTCTCTGTTTGCAACAGGTGCTTGGAACATTACAAACACAACAATCAGCTGATCCGAGCAGAATTTGTGTAAATAGTTATCTATGACTTGGTATTGGTATCAGTCGGGCTCTCGTACAAATATGCATATTCACAAAATTCAATAATTTTATATCATTATAACGCAATAATAAATAAATGTACCAACGTTAGTAGGCCAGGAACAAATAAAATCGTCATATAAATCATTAGATTATGACAGATTAAAAAAGAAAAAAGTACATTTTGTTCTTAATCAGGGATCAAAGCAGTCGCTGACCGTCAGTGTATTAGTTAAACGCGCTTGTACAGAGGAGAAGGGAAATTTCCGAGCAGCGCCTGAACGCAGCATTTTTTCTGCGTCTGGGAACAAAAACATCAGAGCGGCTCGGTCACATGTAGCGCGCACAGCCGCAGCACGAGCGCGGAGCCGCGAGGAACGAGGAAGTCAGTCGAGCCGTCGGCGTCCAGGAACAAGCAGCAGCGGTGTGTCCGGCTCCCGTTCCCGGCTCCCTCCGCCACCTCACCCGCCACCTATGGTTCTCCTCCGGCACATCTCCATCGCCCTGACCGCCGCCGTGGCTGCCCTCGGCTCCGCGCTCTTCATCGCGCTGAACTACTTCTACAAGAGGCGGTTATGGTCCCCGCAGGCGGAGTACTGCACCATCAAAGAGGTGGGAGGGCAGGTTATTCACTCAACACTCAGAGTTTGGTAATTTTAGACGTTTAATCGATTAAATTTAAATTAAATTTAAATTGAGCTGAACTGTTTAACTTGGTGAGGAGCGCGTTCAGGGACCTCTGACTGAGGCGAGGAGACGCTGCAGAGTCATTAGAGCTGCTGGAGATGTGCTGATGCTTGGTGGAGATGTGCCGGTGGCATTATGAGAAAACAGAAAGATGTGATGAAGAAGAAGAAAAGAAGGAGGTGGTGCTGATAATGAAGCCGTTACTGATAATTAATGATGATGATGATGATGATGATGAAGGTGGGAGAATGTAGTGAGCATGATTTGAAGACTTTGATGTATTGCACTTTATTTTATATTAACAGGACAGCATTATGTAACGTGACAGCTCCAGAGGTGTATTGATCGCCCCCTGGTGGGTGGTTGAACTGTAGGTCAAAAGCCCCGCCCCCTCCACATTAGTAACCATGGACACCAGTGATATTTAAGACATGGGCGTCACCCACCCTTGACTGAAGGAAGCTGTTCTACTTCCTGTTAATCCCACTGTACAGAAATCGGGTGCAGTTATGACAGAGCTTCAGCAGGGGGCACTCGTGAGCTTCTCCTCATTAATTATAACGTTACGGTAGCTACAGCGATATTTTATCTGTGGTGTTTTAATGTATTAGTAAATGAGACAAACCATCCAAAGATGGTGTTTACGTCTTAAAGTGGGTGTCTATGGGACCTCAAGTGGCCATTTGAGGAACTGCAGGTTCGGAAACTTCCATGCTAGCTTAATTTTTTTAGATGTCAAATAGAAAAGCACGCTGAATTAATTTCTTCTCAGACACGTTTGTTTTCTGATCAGCTTTTTTAACGTCCTCATGACCGACGGCTTCTCCAGAAAGAAGCAAAGATTAAGCGATTACATTTGCTGATTGTGTTCTCAGTTTACAGAGTTCTGTTTTACTCAAATCAGAGAAAAAGGCCACCCCAGTGTCTTAAAGACAAAAACCCCCTGAAGTACTCACAGCTTTTCGTGGGTAAATGACTGACTTAATAATTAAAACACTTGCAGATTGTTTCAGCTTTAATTGCTGCTGCTGAAAAGAGAAAAAAGTGGGAAATCATGTTCAAGGTGATGCTGAAGTAGCGAGCTTCCTTGTGGGAATATGATTGTTTATCTCAGCTTCCTGCAGAGAGACAGAAAAACAGAAATGAGGCGGGCAGCGAGCGGACTGTCTTAATGAATGAGTCTTCACAGCTGCAGCCTGAATCTCTTAATAAAATCTATTTGCATGTTTCTAATCTTGTTTCCTCGATTCAATCAGCAGCAGCCTGTAATGGGCTTAGCCTGGTTTATCTGGCTCAGCCCGTCTTCGGGGGATAGTGCCGGCGTCTGCCGGCGGCTCGCCACAGAGGAGATGTAAATGTTTCAGTCTGGGGATTCGTTCCAATCACGTCTCGGGAAAGCGGGGGGGGACTAACAGCGTGTTTTTGACCCCAAGGAGTCGAAGCAGGTGGGAGGGCAGGACACGCTCATTTGCAGAGCGACAAACACCCACAGGAGCACTTCGTTTTACTCTTTCTTTCGCTATTTTGTTAGGTAGACGATGGTTTCCGAGGCCTTTATCTTTATATTAATCCCACTTTTTCATATCGTCTGTGACTCCGCGGCCTCGTCTCTACAGGCACTTTCGTTGTTGTTAAATGTTGCTGTTGTTCCTCTGAGATTTGCTCTGTGTTGACATTATTAATCGTTTGTGCAGTTCTGCCACATTCGAGAGGTGTTCAGGTACCCGTGACTGCGATGGTCTCCAGACTCCACAGAAATGTCCAGCAGTGAAAATGTGACAAATTTATAAGAATCTAATCTGTTGTGCACGTACAAGACATGTGTTGTCCTTTTGTTGTTAGTTAGCACAACTTTAACTAAACCTAACCAGGGTTGTATTGCCTAAACCTAACCGAGTAGTTTCACAACACAAGCCTAACAGAATAAGTTTCTTTCCTTAAATGTAACATAATAGCAGTTTTCATTATAGGTTCACTACTTAAACATAATTAGTTTCATTATTTAAACCTAACCAACTAGTTTTACTACCTAAACCTAACAGAATTATTTTCTTTACCTTAATGTAACATAAGAGTAGTTTTAATTGTCTAAACTTAAACGTGTAGTTTTAATTAGTTACCTAAAACTATCCAGGGATTTATTGCCCAAACCTAAGTTTTCATTTGTAGTTTCCAAACCATACTGAGTAGTTTTATTCTCAAAGTAAAGCTCATAAGAACATGTCATTTTAGTGTGTAATGCGAGATTAAGGGTAAAAATAATAATACTTGTTGGCCTTGAACGTGAATAATGGGTCCAACAGCCTCCAATTGTGGACGGTATCACCCTTTAAACCAGGAAAACCTCAGTTATGGGAACACGGTCACAAGTATCTCAATGTGGTGCGATTCATGTTAGCGTGAGTTAATGCGTTAGGTTTAGTATTTCATACATCGACAGGCGTGTGTGCTCACTCTCTGCTTTGTGTCAGGGTGCAGTGGTACGGGAGTTTCATCTAGTCTTAAAATATCGCAGCATCATAAGTAGGGCTGCCACAAACGATTATTTTGATAGTCGACTAGTCACCGATTATTTTTGCGATTAGTCGACTAATCAGATCATCATCCATTGGACGTAAAACTACAGCTTATTGCACCAGCAGCATCTGCTCTTATATAACTATCATTAGCTTACAGCTTTAAGTGTTTAAGGTATGTGCTAACTAAAAATAAAGACAAGATGATAGTTTATTAAATTTTACTGAAATCTGCAGATTGTTTCGGTGAAGTTTAATAAACTCCTTGCTATCTAAAATATAACAGGACACCGGAGTAAATTCTCGAGCATCTCACACTTCTGATAATCAGCTGTCTGCTTGACGTTTATTCAGCTGTGTAAAAACTATAACTTTAATCTCAGCCAAACCGATTTACTCAGGAACAAATAAAATACTAAAAAAAAAGCCAAACAACAACATTTTTAAGTTATCTAAGTGACTCATATATCATGTTTAACCTGAGCAGCGAAAGACGGCGGTGGGTTTGAAAACAATTTGCCGGGAGTCCGGTGTTCTCACGGCGCTAGTGACCTAGCCCCCGGCTCGCTAACGAGCTAGTGGGTAACAGACGTCTCCGAAAACGTCGGAGCGCTTTTGAAAATATGTGGTGTCCTGATAAACTGAGCAGATATTTGAGGTTTACACAGCTACATTCTCGCCTGAAAATATGTTAAACGTTTATTTTGTGACCCAGAAAGAATAATAAGAGTAATATTAAAACTAACTAGCTGCCGCCATTGTTGGAAACTGAGCTGGGCCGCGCTATGAATTCTGGGACACAGCTGCTTCTTCTTCTTCTTCTTCTTCTTCGGGGTTTAACGGTAGCTGGCATCCTTGTACATGCAGTGCTGCCATCTTCTGTTTCAGTCCGTTATTACACTCTTAAATCCTGCTACTTATTCCTGCGTCTTTTGGGATCTTACAAAGCTTCAAACGACGCGTCGACTATTAAATCAGTCGTCGACGATTTTGATAGTCGACTAATCGTGGCAGCCCTAATCATAAGTCAGAGGTGTCAAATTCAGGTTCAGCGAGGGCCAAGCTGGGAAATGAGATCCTCACCGCGGCCCAGATAAAAGGTCTACAGGCACGATTTCACTGCAAATGTAACGTCTCAACGGCGTTTTCATACAGCTTGGTGAGGATGAAGCCCGCAGCCAGTCCACATCGAGTATTTTAGCCTGTGTGACATTTAGTCCAGGAATATAATATATTCTCACTGCAGTTCCAGAGGAGGGCTGCAGACAGTCAGCTCCCAGCAGTCTGTTTCACAGACCTTTATCCGACAGCCTCTGCTCGTTTGTGGCCTTTAATAAAACCAGAAATGTCCTGAGGTAAATGCAAAGTTTTCGATCTTGACTTTTGTCCTTGAACGTACTTCCACAGGTCTCACAGAGCCCGTGTCAGGAAGTGAGCCTGTACTATAAGATAAATACAAGTAAAGCTCGGCCTTACAGCTCCATCACTGAAACGGGGCTGATTACACATGTTGTGGCGTAGCTGCGTTCTTCTCTCTGAAACCTCCGTTCACCGCTGGTGACCCCACATCGTCGTTGCTGTGTAGCTTCAAACATCACCGTGAAGACTGTGTGGTTTGAGAACGGGAATTCTCTCACGGTAATGGGTATAAGCTCAGTGACGACGCAAGATGCTCCGCCTTCCTTCTCGGCTGAAATCATCTCTCTCCCAGTTTGTTGCTTTTTGGCTCGAAGATGCTGTGAATCGGGTCACAGGCTTTCACCATGAAGCTGCAGTTTTTTTAGGAAGTACATGTCAAAGAGGTTAAAACCAAAACCAGCTCTCACTGACTTTATTAACACGTCAGTCAGGAAGTACTCAGCGAATCACAGGCTGGCTCTCTAACCAAAACTTCTGGTTATCTTTGGACTCTCGACTTCTGGGCGTTGATAAAGCTGCTGTTGATCAGATAGTGTCCGCAGAGAGCCTTCCTGTCACTTCCTGTTATTCCAGGCGAAGCTCAGACTTGAGTTTGACTTCCATTTCCTGGGAAGGAGGAAGCATTTTTAACCCTCAGTCGATGCTTGATGGTACTCGATCGTGTCTTTTTGCCGCAAGTTGAAGCTTGTTATTCGTAGTCTGGCTGCAGTGAAATCACTGAAGTAGATGCGAGAGAGAGAGGAAGTCACATGTAATCACAGGAGAAGTCGTGGAACACGAGCGGCCGACGGCATGTGGCGTCGTTAGAGGATGATAGCTCCTTTTGCCTCCTCTCTGAGTAAACCGCAGCTGTACACTTGCTATTCAGAGCTGCAGGCGAGCTGGCTTTACCGCTCCCTCGGCTGGAAGCTGCTGCGTTGCTGAGCGTCTGCTTGGGTGGAGTGTCCTTGAGAGAGACGTTAAACCTCTGTCAGATCCAGCAGCGCTGATCTGCAGCCGAGCCGGGATTCTTTAACCTCCCCGCGGGGCAGCAAAGCAAAAGAAATCGATTCAGTATCACCAGTTTTTATGAGAAATGTCTGAAGCAACAAGAAAAAGTTTAAAGAGAAAGTTACAGAGGGAACAGGAGACGATTGAATTGCTGGTTTCACTTAAAGTCATTTTAGATCATTTGAATACGCCTGCAGTCCAGGTAGGAGCCAATCAGACGATGGAGATGGATGCACGGTGCGCCCTGTTAGGAGCAGCGGTGGCTCTGCAGCCTCAGCAGCTACAGTGAGGCTTCTGCGCTGTCAGGGTTTGAGGTTGATCTCCCAGTGGGCCGACTCAGCCAGAAAAACACGGAGGCGAGCTTCAGAGCTGTCAGAGCGGCCTTGTTTATCTGCTGCTGCATTTATCCGGCAGCACCAGGCGGCGATTACAGCCAGAAAGACGTCAGAAGAAACGCAATCCATCATCAAAATATCCCAGACTCTTCATCTGGCCTGTTTCTGCAGTGCTTGCTGGGTAATTATGAGGTGGTTTCATCTGTTAGGGAATCAAATTAACTGATTCTGAAGGAGTAATTTTAGCGCTTGATGATCCATCAGCAAAGTGGTATTTTTAATAGGAAGCTGACACATCTGCACTCTAAAAGGGCTGATATGAATTGGTAATTAACCTCTACAGAGCTGCGGCTGCACATCAGCACACGGCATGAATAAAGACCAACCTTGTGTGACTTTTAAAAAGGAGATGACTGACGTGTGAGGGATCTCAGAGGGGCCGTGACGTCCCCGAGCCTCTCAGGCACTTTCAGAGCGCGTCGACGTTTGAAGCCTTCTCTGAGACTCGCGTTTCTTTATTCCTGCACACGCAGAAGGCTCGCTGAGACAAATCTGCCCTGAAATAAAAGTAATAAAAGGATGCCTGCTCTTTCATTAAAGTATAATATCACGAGCGGTGCCCCTTGAGGTTTGCAGAAGCTGATTCATATTCCTGCACATTATGAGGAGTCTTCAGTGCCAAATTCCCAAAAGTCTAATGCATTCAGTTTGATTTGAAGAGGCGACCCGGTGTGAAAAAACACAAACATCAAGTTAAAATACCTGCTTCTAGCTGAAAGGCAGAAGAGTCGGGTATTCGGTTTGATCCAACCAGAGCTGTGCGAACATCCTTTCATTACTAGGTAATCTGTTTTTGCAGTTTGGCTTTGTCCTTTATTAGGTCCCTGCAGCCAAGGTGAGGTTCTTGAAATGTCCAGAATGGTGAATTTAAAAAATGTGACAATAAGACAAACACGTGTCTGGGCTGTGTCATATTACAGGTGGCCCTGAAAAACATGCTCACCAGCTATTTTTGGACTCTTGACTTTCAGTATCTCAGTGTCTGTTAATCAATTCTAAACTCAAAGACTCACTCCGAGCAGAGAGCCTTTTCTGCTGTACTGAAACTGGCAGCAATTTAGCGAATAGAGCTGAATTATTTCCACCTGTTTCTAGGAGGCAAAAAGCCGGCGTTGTTACCCATATGGAAAAGATATTTATAAATCTTATAAAGTTTTTATCTGTCTTGTGTGAAACTTGTATGAAAAGCATACAAGAGTGAAAACACATATAAGATCCCTTGAAAAATTATATAATGAAACTTGTATGTTTTGTATACATACTAAAAAAAAATATGAAAGTAATGAGAAAGTGGCCACTTTCATGAGTAAATCATAGAAGTTTTTACTATTTCTTTTCCATATGGGTAGTTTAAACTTAAATTCTAGTGCGTGTGAAATAAGATGCAAACCAATTGACCCAAACAGTAAACAGATGTTAGAAGTTAAAGCTCGACAGAAACATCCTTCCTTGTTGAAAAGCAGCTCGTCGCGGTGTTTGAAGGTAGAGCCAGACCAGTTTATCCGTTCAGCTGTTTGTATGTATCTGCATTTGTAACGGCCGGTACATGATTACACTCTGTCGTAGGCTCGGACAGCTGGAATACTTATTATTGTTAAACTTCTTTAAGTCTGATTGAAATCTGTTGCCTGGGACACATGCATCGCCTGTAGTAAATACAGGCGGACAGATGGACATCCTCACAGCACTCACTCACTGTCTGACGACAAAATTAACGTCACTGGGACCCAGTGTTGGTCAAGTTACTTGAAAAAAGTAATCAGTAACTAATTACTGATTACTTCCCCCAAAAAGTAATTAATTACTTAGTTACTTTTTAAAAACACGATTTACAACCTGAAGAGGTGATAAAGCGATAGATCTTTCAGCCCAATTCTACTTTTTCTGCATAATCCATCATACAAAATGTAATCAAATGGAAAAGTCTCTTTTTAAAACTTGTTTTATTAGTTTTAATCTTTTAACTTTATGCATCAAGCAAAAATTTAATTATATGCAACATTCTCTGACTTGAAGAAATTAGTTTAACATTTAAACCTATTTTCTACACATTCCAGCACATAAAATAAAATATTTTTTGTGTTTACACTCAGTCTTTCAAATAGATGCAAGTAAAACACAGCAGAAAATAAATAAAGTCAAAGACTCAGCGGTCCTGTTGCTCTATTTTCACCTGTAAAGCAGGACTGGGGTAGGCGGAGGTTTACCCTGGTGCAGGTGTGCCGCGGTCAGTGGAAGAATCCGCGAGTTTCTCTGAGTTTCCCATTACGTCGTAGCTACTCGGTGCTTGCTCGGAAGTTTAGGGGTTTTTTCACTGTAAAAAGAAGTTTTCTTCCCACGCACAGCGGACACTAATGTTTTTGTCACTTTTTATGGAATCAAACTCAAAGTAAGGTCAGTACTTCCACGCTTTAAACGCTGCACGCTCATACTCTCTCCGCACTCGATATATGATCCACTGTTGATCTGCACACAGCTGTTGTCAAGAACGTTGCACTCGCCTACGTCACTGTCATGAGACACTCTCGCAAAAAAAAAATCACGGTTTTAGTAACGCAGTAACGCAGCGTTCCTACGGGAAAGTAACGGTAATCTAATTACCGTTTTTGCAATAGTAATCCCTTACTTTACTCGTTACTTGAAAAAAGTAATGCCCATCTCTGCTGGGACCTGAGCAGACTTGACCTGGCTTATAGGAGAGACCGGAGAAACACCCTTCAACCATGTTCTGAGTGTTGACTTTGCAGAGATTTTCCACTAGAACAACTGATGTTCACTCCTGGAGGTGATATTTTGTTGTAATGTTCTCCTTGATGTGCGAAGCCCTCCAACCTGGCCCATCACTGTGCATATATTTCCTGTATTTTGATGAACTGCTTGTGGTTTGGTAAGCTCAAAGTGCAACACAAATATTCGAAACCAAAGGCTTCACCCTCACTCTGTGTTGAATAAGTGATGTGTTTAATCTTTGCCTCAATTCAACATTTCCATGCGTTTGCAAACATTAACAGCTCTGCGGTCTGCCTGCAGGAGGAAGAGGAGCGTGGGAAGCGCCAGGTCCTGGTACTCGGTCTGGACGGGGCCGGGAAGAGCAGCATGCTACAGGGTTTGACCCCCGGGGATTCAGGGGCTAAGAGAGGCCGGTGCCGGCCCACCCGCGGCTTCAACTTTATGAGTCTCAACGCCCCCGCCTGTCAGCTCGACTTCCTGGAGAGTAAGGCTCCTTTTATCCGTCCTAATCAAACACTGCTCTGTGTGGAGTCTAGCGAGCATTGATGTTTTATCAAACAGCATGAAATGGAGAAATGGAAAGAGCACAACTGTTCAGTTCAGTTGGCCATTTGTTTCATAAAACTGCCTCGAATCAAACAGCTCTGCAGACATGCCGGAGACGCACTGTGGAAAACCGGATTCATAAAATTAGCATGAAGTTGTGAGAGCTCAGACTTGGTGAATGAAATTTGCTGATTTTTTTTAAACATTAGCAAGTTATGGAGATGAGTGAGTGTGTGCTAATGTTAGCACATCTCTGCCACTTTAAAGTATTTAGCTCGTTAGCTTGTTGACATTTGTTAAGCTAGACCCTTTACTACCCTTTACCACTGTTAGCGTCAGTTAGCACAGGATGATGCTAACACTAATTAAACATACAGATTAGCATCTTAGATTACAGTCACACAGGCCTAGAGACCAGTTGACAACCATGTGGTAACCACCAGTTGATTGAAATTATATTCACTGTCCAGTTGTGTGAAATCGACCCATAAAGCACAGGCCCAGAGACTGGTCATGCAGAGGGTGCTGCACCAAATTCCTCATTGTCATTGCTTTGGTTGCTAGCATGCTGGGTAATGTTGGATTCCCTACTCACAGTTGGCTTGATGAAGTACAAACAACCAAAGGCTTTTAGCTTGTTAACATTAGAATATTTCCAAGCTTGCAACAAGATGTTCTCAAAAAATAACAAGTGGTGTAAAAGAAATTTAAAACAGAAAAATATGTTCATACAGTTTTGTTTGGTCCAGAAAGTATGAAAACGTGAAGCTGGTAATGTCCATAATTGATCTGCTCTAGGTGCTGGGAAGTAACTCCATTGGCTTTATGTTTGAGTTGAACTTGAAGGGAGACTTGATCCACAACTTCAGTTGTTTTTCTTCCCTGAAAGCTCACATCATCCATCACTGCCAACACAAAGGCAATCACAAGGCAATCTCTGGCAATGGCTCTTGTTATATTGTTATTTGTTCAGCGACTGAAACGTTCAGTATCAAGGTATCACGAAAGTTGACTGTGACAAAGAAGCCTGGAAAGTGTATTTCTGTTTAATTTCACACTATGGTGGTAAAGTGAGATTGCATTACGTTTGCTGGCAGGATCAATAAATCCATCACATTAGTGCTCCACAGCACTAATAATAACCTGAATGACTTCGCTTTGCATTCAGCCAACATGCGTGGTCAGCCGTGATTGGCCGATGTATTTAGAGGAATGTGTCACGCTCACTGATCTGAACACTGCTATCGGTGGGCGCCACTAATCTTTTTCTCATCCGCGAAAGTAAGAAGAGCTCACGCCGCCACCCACACAGCACAATACTTCAGCGGGTCTGTGCATTAAATGTCTCAAGTGTCTTTGTGTCGGTGACGTTGACTCAGAGGCATGCTGACAGGTGAGACGCAGTACGATGCACGGATCTCTTTATGGAGTCCTCGGGGGAATTATAAATAAAAGAACTAACACCAGATCAGATGGAGAAGTAGTTTTAGGCTTTGAGCTGATGATGAGATTTGGTTTTGTGTAAAAGGGAAGTGAAACTGTCAGTGGTGAGGCCCTAAATCCTCAGCTTTTTCCTTCAGCATGGCATGTCCACTTTACAAGCTTTGATAAACAAATTGTGTTGCCATGTGCTGGAATTTAATCACTTAAAAAATAGTGTCCGATCAGAGGTAACAAAGGCAAAGAAGCAAGGGAACGAAGAAACGGAGAAGACGAGGCAGGCGGAAAATATGAGAGAGCAGACGAAGAAATGAAGTAAAAGCACAGGAAATGAGATTATCCAAAACAAACAGGGATGATAAAGGCAAGAAGAAGACAGAGGAAGGCGAAGGCATGGAAACTCTGGGGAGACTGAAAGAAGAATAAAATCAAAACAAACATCACAAAAACCCGAGACCGCGATACAGATACAGCGGTCTGTGATACACGTATAACAGATATAACTCTAACTCTACAGAAATCCTTCAACCAGTCTGATGTCAAAAAAAGAGACAAAGCTGCATGACCTTTAATGGCACCAGAAAATATCCAAGATTTTTTCTTATTCTCATATAAAAACAGGTTTTAAAAGTTCGGTCTTCGTAAGCCGGGGTTCCACTGTATTGATAAAAATCACAGAGTAACACTGATATGAAACTATTAGGATACACTGCCTATGACATCAGTCATTGACACGACACTGTTACAGCAGTCAAACGGATCCGGGCTTATCCCAACCAAAAGCCCTGGATGACCCGGGAGGTCAGGCAGCTGCTGAAGGAGAGGAACATTGCGTTCAGGTCTGGCAACAGGGATTACTACACCACAGCCCGATCCAACCTGAAGAGAGGCATCAGAGAGGCAAAGGGGGACTATAGGAGGAGGATCGAGGACCATTTGAAGAGTAATACCAGCCGGCAGGTGTGGCAAGGCATCCAGCACCTAACCAACTATAAGATCAATCTCGGAGCTGCGGACGGTGACCTGGAGCTGGCAGAGGAGCTGAATATCTTCTTTGCCCGCTTTGAGACCAGGGTACCGGAGGTATTGGAGCCACAGCAGCAACACGCCACCCATAGCAGCACCACCCTCACCCTGGAAGAGCACGAGGTGAGGCGCATGCTGCAGGCTGTTAACCCGAGGAAGGCGGCGGGTCCTGATGGTGTGCCAGGTCGAATATTGAGGGATTGTGCAGGACAGCTGGCTGGGATCTTCACCAGGATTTTCAACAAATCCCTCGCACAGGCGACTGTCCCACTCTGCCTGAAGTCCTCCACCATAGTCCCCTTGCCTAAGAAGCCCCACATCACCGGCCTGAATGACTACAGACCGGTGGCACTCACCCCAGTGGTAATGAAATGCTTTGAGAAGCTGGTCCGCAGACACATCACAGCAGCCCTGCCCCGCAGCCTGGATCCACACCAGTTTGCCTACAGAGCAAACCGATCCACGGAAGACGCTGTAGCCACAGCACTCCATGCTGCATTAACTCACCTGGAAGAGCATGGTAGCTATGTGCGGATGCTCTTCGTGGATTACTGCTCAGCTTTTAACACCATCCTTCCACACAAACTGGTGGCCAAGCTACAAGACCTGGGGCTTCCATACAGCACCTGCATGTGGATCAATAGCTTCCTCTCGGGCCGTAGACAGAGAGTCAGAGTTGGCCATCACACATCCTCAGCCCTGAGTCTCAGCACTGGCTCACCCCAGGGCTGTGTGCTCAGTCCACTGCTCTACTCTCTCTACACACACGACTGCACTCCTCGCCACCACAGCAACATCTTTGTGAAATTTGCAGATGACACCACAGTGGTGGGGCTCATTTCCAAGGGAGACGAGTCTACGTACAGAGACGAGGTGGAACAGCTGACGTCATGGTGTAAGGCCAATAACCTCCTCCTCAACACTTCAAAAACCAAAGAACTCATAATAGACTTCAGAAGGAAAAAGGCAGAGATCCAACCACTATTCATAAATGGGGACTGTGTAGAAAGGGTGGCAAGCTTCCGCTTCCTGGGAGTCAATATAGAGGAGAACCTTTCCTGGAGTGTGAACACCTCCGAGCTGCTGAAAAAGGCCCAACAGAGACTGTACTACCTGAGAATTCTCAGGAGGAATAACATCACACAGAGACTGCTGGTGTCCTTCTACAGAGCCACCATTGAGAGTGTTCTAACTTACTGCATATGCATCTGGTACACTAGCTGCACAGGGGCTCAGAGGAAAGCACTCCAAGGGATCATTAACACCGCCCAAAAGATCACTGGCTGCCCTCTCCCCACACTGGACGTTCTACACAACGCCCACTGTTTTAAAAAGGCCCAAAACATCATAAAAGACACCTCACATCCTGGCCACTCCCTGTTCGAACTGTTGCCCTCAGGCAGACGGTACAGGGCAATCAGAGCAAGGACTAATAGACTCAAACACAGCTGTTATCCAACTGCAATAACACATCTGAATACTACAAAAAAAATGTCCATCACGCCACTCTTGTGTTAATCTATGCACGGTCTGAAGCATGTGTGTGGGAATGTATGTGAATGTTTTACTGTTATATCTTATTAGTATTTTAAGTATTCTATCTATTTTATTTATTGAATTTTATTGTTTTATTTATATTTTGATATTGCTAGGGATGATGCAATGATCGGGGACCATTCTTAATTTCGTTGTTCTCATGACAATGACAATAAAGTTTCTGATGATGATTCTGACATCCCAACATCTGAGGGAAAAAAACCCCAAAATGCTAAAAATTACCAAAATAACCAAAAATCATTTATGGTTCTTTGCACAGTTGTGTTGTCAGTGGGTTTGTGTTTTATCATTATTACAGTGCTGTCTGCACTATCCACCATTTCCTCGTTCTTCCCCCTAAGCTTGAACTTTACGTTACCCTCGGTCATAAGCGCTGCTATGAGCGCTCATAACGTAGTCGTCATACCGACGGGGACTTTCAGCACCTGTATGGTTTGATGAAAATATTGATGGGTTTTTGTAATGGTACAAAGAGTTTAACGAGCATCACCGCACTGTCAGTATGGTTTTTTTATTCTTAGCTTTGAGCAGCTGTTTGTGAGTCAACATTTGTCCGACAATGTCATTAGAAATGCTAAAAAACCAACTTACCAACTAAATGTGTCAGAGGTCCAGTTAAATTGAATTAGTTCATGACTGGTGGCCGTTAGGACTGTGTTATTAATTTTATTCCAATTGCAATTACAACCTTACCTTCTATTAATTAAAAAAAAATAGATAATTAGGGTAATCCTCTTTTGTAATAGCTAATTTTTCCTCTGCACACATCCCTGTTCTTTACTTTTGCTGCCAGATGAATTCCCAAACTAGCCATAGCATGCTCAGTTCATTTCATATATATTTATTTACTAGGTTAAATAATAGTTAAAGTTTTTGGAAATCCATTTAATAAACTCACTATTTTTCTAATGTCTGTGAGTCATTATGTAGATTTTTGACATGAACGAGGAGCCGCAGTGACAGTCAAGGTGAATGTTTGATGGTATTCATGTTCAGACAGTAAATCGGTGCTCTGCTAATTTAAATCAAGCCTAGGTCCACTAATTAGTGTTTATTTTAAAATTTACGCTACCACAGTCTACTTACTGTCCCGTGGACGTGGTGCACGCCTGTGAGAGTGAAGACAGCGGTGCAACAACGGGTCAAAATCTGGATTCAAGTCAAAGTTTTGAGTTGAACTTTGGCTGCGTTAGCAGACATGAAACATGCCCACGTGCATCTGTGAGGCTTTAAAGAGGCAAACTTTAAAGACCTTTTGGAGAATAACAGGTTAAAAGGTTCTGTACTTAAACACCAAGTTTTGAACTGAGATATCATGTGACAAGGTATCAACACGACGAATCTGGGTGGGACAGTCGAACTTTGGCTGTAAAATCAGGTGTAAATTCCTCGTCGGCGCTGCTGCACAGAGGCCTGCAGCTGAAGCAGTTAGGTGGGTACAGACACACGCCCACATCATTCACACCCATGTGACTCAGTGTTGACTGCGCGCACACGTGTGGGAGGGTGTTTAATAAGGTGGCCTGTAGAGCAGCAGGACCAGCATCCCTTTGAGATCGCCGTGACAATAAAACACAAGCTGCTCACGCCGCCGAGCGCCGGGTCCGGCCTCCATACTGCATCGGGTAAACAGGTATTTATTGCTGCCACATCACATCAGCTTATAGTACAGCACTCCCCAGTTTCCTAGCAACATTTCCCATTAGGTCCAGCACTAATGAATTCTTGCTACTCTCTTGGATTCAGAGGCAGTTAGGACCTAAAGTCTTACTCGCCGCTGTGAGCAGTGATTCGTTTGGCCGTCGAGCACCGCTGGTTCCTGCAGCCGGAGGTCACTTCTGCTGCAGACTTTCCAAACCACTGAAGCTGGAAACTGATTTTCTAGCAAATGTGACCTGTGACTGTGTTTGGTACAAGCAGTGTTGGTACTGAAATGCTGTAGATGGCTGTTTTTATTCTTCTTACTTTGTACTTTACCTTATGAAGGGTTTTTATATTACAATTGGTCTCATTGCTCCAGGTTTAAATCACGCTGCAACAAATACAAGAATCTTGTACATCAGTAGATTTAAAAATGAGATGTGTCCCCGATTACTCTTATTACTCAGTTCCACTCAAAACAATGGAAATAAAAACAAATCAATACTGAGTTGTTTCCTCTGTGATCCCAGAAAGCAGGAAAACCAAATAAAAGGAAAACTTCATGCTCAGGTCGATGGATTACACAACGTAGCTGAGTATTCTGGTTGATTTATAGGTCTTATGGAAACAAATGGAAATCAATGACTGCCTGGGGAGTGCAGAAAAACAGCATTTTCTTACAAATGTAAAACAGATCTACAACTCTTAAGTTTTCTCATTGATTTACTGATGATATGTAAATTAATGGAAGTGAATGGCTGCTTATAACGGTTTAAAAATACAACCAAAGTCTAAAAGTGCACAGGATGCATTTAAGCATAGGAACATGTGAAATACATGTGAATGTGCGTTCATATGTAAAATCTATTAACGTTCTTAATAGATTTTTTTAGATCACTAGTCATAAAAACAAGAAACACTCCCTCCCCCCCAGAAATATGTAAAGAAGAAGAAGAAGAAAAAGCAACCCCTAAATTGTTATTTATGAGTGAAAAAACTAACTGAATTCAGGATTTTATATTCAAGTTAGAGCCAGCAAATTATTCAAGCATAACATTCAACCACTAAAACAAAGTTTTCTGTTCAGGAAAGTAAAAAACTGTAATTTACATCTTGACCACAAAATAATGATGTCCTTAATTTTTTCTGCTGTTTTGTAAAACAGCAAATTTGAAAATTCTATAATTTTATTTCAGGATAAGGAATATTCAGATTAGAGAGTTTTCCCATACTGGTGTATTAACCGTTACTGTACTTTAAAATGACCAACACTGGTAATTAGCTGTGGGATTAAATCACATGGATGGAGTCCAGTGAGGTCTAAACGTTTCAGAGCACAGCTAAATGTTTTCCAAAGCACTGGACATTTGGAGCTACATTTCTAGGCAACGTTTGATGTTTGTTCATTTCTATAGTTTAGTATCAATTTACGTTTATTGATTTAGATAATAATAATGGATTGCATTGATATAGCGCTTTTCGAGAACCTCAAAGCGCTTTACAATTCATTCACACACTGGTGGAGGCAGCTACAGGTGTAGCCACAGCTGCCCTGGGGCAGACTGACAGAAGCCAGGCTGCCATATCGCACCATCGGCCCCTCTGGCCATCACCAGTAGGCGGTAGGTGAAGTGTCTCGCCCAAGGACACAACGGCCGAGACTGTCCGAGCCGGGGCTCGAACCGGCAACCTTTCGATTACAAGACGAACTGCCAACTCTTGAGCCACGATCGCCCCCAGATTGTACAGAAGTTAATGGAAGTCAGTGGTGGCCTAGTAAGAGTATTTTCACACCTGCACCTTTTAGGCCGTCCAAGTCAAACTCTGGTTCAGCCCAGTTTGGAGGACTCGATCTGGTTTGTTTATGAAGAGAATGTGATCCAACCTCAAACCGACCAAACTACCAGTTGTAAGATAGAAGTTAGAGCTGAAAGCCTTTGGGCTTGACTTGCAGTTCACTCTGTGTGCAAGGAAATCAAAGTGTGAGGAAAAGCTAAAGTTTATAGACTCATCAACTGAATCTGGTCAACGTAACTGAACTACAAGTGTTAAAATGGCCCAAAACTCCAAATTACGCCATTAAAAATGTTACACTTTGATGTTGCTCTATAACCAACCACTGACTTCCATTATTTACTGTGTAAAAATGTGAATGGATTAAACAGCCTAATCAAAATGAATCCTCACATTCCTCAATGTTTAAATCATGATGACTGAGCTGCTGCTGTTTCATGCAGCCAAACTAATCCAAGAAGCCTGCACACATTATAAATGAGATGTGTCCTCAATTATTTATAGTGTCTCTGGAAAAGAACACAAGGAAAGGAAAACAAATAAGAAAAAGTTTCAAGAAGGGGACAAAATATAAAGTTAAACCAAAACCACATCAATACTAATGTATTTCCCCCAAAACTAAGAATAAACTGAGCCTCTGGGCTGCAGGAAAACAAGAAAAACTGAATAAATTCCATGAAATAAAACCCAATTCAGACCCATTAAATGAAGAGAAATCGCTGCTGCACTGTCATATTTTACCCTGAGCCTCTTTAACATATCATGTCTGGAGGCAACAAGATGGAAAAAATGAATCAGACTAATTTGCCCAGGAGCGAACTGTGGATATAAATAATGCCTGAGTGCCGTCTCAGCCTGTTTCATCCCTCGGTGAAAATCAGATTGCATTCAGTCCGGTGCAGATGTGAAATTAATCTGTGGCCAATTTGTTTAAAGTGGGGATGCCAACAGCGCATCTAATTCTGCGTATCGATCTGTCCTTTTATTTACAGTTTTTACCGAATGCCTAAACACTAACTGTGAATCCTGTAGCACAATCTCTAAAACTATTCAGACTTATAGCAATACCACTCACTGAGTGTGCAAAACTAAAAGCACAAAAACTGCTTTGCACTCAGTTTGCAATTTTGTAACACACACTTTGCAAGACTGTAGGCACAATTCACTGCACAACACTCAATTTCCAAATTTCCAACACACTCCTAGCAAAAGTATACACATGTATGGCTATCATTAACACTAATTTGCCAACTGTCTGGCACACTTTCACATGTGAAAACTTTCTTAGATAATTAGTTCACTTTGCAATCAGCCTAAGCACTATAATACAGGTAAGCTGTGTGTGCGGAGTACAATGGAGGGAGCAGGAAGAGTGAGAAGTAGAGGAGGCCGAGGAAGAGGACGTGGAGGTGAAGAAGTAGGATGAAGAGGACGACAAGGACAAGGAGGAGCAAGAGGAAGACGAGGAGGGGGCAGAGGAAGCATGTTCACTGCAGACCACGTAACCCATATAGTCATTATGGCGATTGCAAATAATCCTATACTTGGAAATAAACACTTGTGTTTGTTTTGATGTGTTTGAATAAACACCAGTACTTGAAGTTTGGATCCCTCTATGCTTATGGATCTATGACAGAAGTATGAGCTCAAACTGACATAGCCTACCTTGTGCACAGGGAAGGCAAAAGCCAGATGTGTTTTGTATTCATACCATCGGTGTGCAGTTGGCGCATTGTGTGCTTAGTAGATGATGGCTTGTGTGTACTGTTTGATACGGAAACACCATTTTTACGAAGGTGTGAAGAGTTAATCTAGCTGTGTTTGCTTTTGCAAGAGAACTACAATGTTTTGATGATTGGGTGACAGGTTTTCTTATTTGTGTGAAGAGTTTTGCAAAATTAGCCAATAGTTACAAAAAATGTGTTTAAGCAATCAGAAAAAACTGTAACCGAAAGCCTTCCTCCAGTGAAATGGCCTTGAGCATGGCGGTCAGTCGGGGTGTGTGGGGATACTGTGTTTCTTTGGCTGACAATTGTTTTGTCGTTGTTGTTGTTTTTTGGTTTTTTTGTATGAATCAATGGACAAACAGCCTCCTTTTCTCTGAACGCAGTGTTATGTGTGCTGGTACACACTTAAAAATAAACCCTTTTTATTTTGGGCAAACAGATCCCCTCTAGGGAGCGACAGTAAAACAATGTCTCGTCCTTGTTTGTTAATTATGAGAACTCCTGCTGAGGAGAATCGTGTATCGCTTCAGGAGCTGAATCCTCCACAGATACTGAAGCCTGCAGGCCAGGTGTTGCTCAACAACAACCAGTTTTTATGATGTGTTGTCCAGTAATTTCTAAAGACTAGCCAAGCTTGAAGATCACGTAGAGAAGTCCAAGTCCTGCCAACCGTCTGGTAGATGACTCGCGCACCTCAGGTGGAAAATGAGATCGCCGACGCAGTCAAAAATGTCTGCGGTGTGTTTTCTGTGCTGCAGTTGGTGGTGGTGAGGATCTGCGGCGCTACTGGTCAGATTACCTGAGACGGACTCACGTTCTGGTGTACGTGGTGGACTCGTCTGACAGAAGCCGCCTCCCTTTGGCTAAAGCTGAACTGCACCGCCTCCTGAGGGTGGAGCCCCAGCTGCCTGTGGTCGTCCTGGGAAACAAGCAGGTAAACCATAAAACAGACGTCTTTTTATGTTTTTATCATTTTAAGCAACCGTTGATTTCCATTAATGCTGTGTTGAATAAAAGATAGTAACTTATAAAGTTTTAGGGGACATGAAAATTATGGTTTCAGACATTAAACCTCAAGTTTCAAACTATATTATGTCCTTAAAAACTAAAGCAAAGACCAGTATTTAATTCAGTTTTAATTACACAGCGCCAAATCACAACAACATTCACCTCAAAGCGCTTTATTGTAAGGTAGACCCTACAGTAATGCATAAAGAGAAGAATCCAACAATCATGTGACCCCCTATGAGCAGCACTTTGGTGACGGTGGGAAGGAAAAACTCCCTTTTAACAGGAAGAAACCTCCAACCAGGCTCAGGAAGGGGCGGGGCCATCTGGCCGGTTGGGGAGAGAGAAGGAAAACAGGATGCTGTGGAAGAGAGACCGAGATGATCAAATTTTTTTAAGGATTATATGGAAATTAATGGAAATCAATAGCAACCCAGAAGAACAAAAAAATAATCAATTAAAAATCTGTGTAGCAGACATTTATAACCAGGATGGTGCTCAAGTTATTTGACAAACTTGTTATATACAGAATATGATGCCTTTTATTTCTTTTCTTTTTTATATGTAGACACATTTTTCACATAAGTATACAAAATGTAATTCAGTTTTCTAAGTCATTTATGGATTATATGGAAATGTATAGAGATCAATGTAAAAATACCCCAGAAGGCTACGTGCACACAGACACCAGTATTCTAGAAAACTCAGCTTTTTCTATGCCTTTACACCTTTCGTCCACATGTAAACGGCGGTTTGGGTCACTGAAAACTGATATTTTTAAAAACTCTGTTTTTGCGTCTACGTGTGGAAGAGGAAAAGACTTAGTCATGCAACGTCAAAGGTGTGCGCCGTTTTTGACGTCACGCTGCGCGCCACGTTATTGTTTATGTCAGATGAATTTCTACAATGCCGAAAAGAGACAAAATACTGTTGCTGTTTCAAACGCAGGTACAACCAAATCCTGACGCCAACGTCATCATCGGTTTTGAATAAATTTAATCTTTTTAAAATGTAATTAATGTATGCTGTGTGCATTTTGTCCATTCCTAAGTTGTGAGTCTACACCAGTCACATTTCAGAGCGCTGCAACTTGTGATTATGAATCACTCAGACTAATGTAAAATTTTCCGTTTCTTTCTTTATCGAATAAACTTTGACCAAGAGAGCCAGTGAGGCAAAATCCAAAATACTGTCTTTAGTTATGAACATTTGAAATGATGAAGACATTAGAAAAGTAACACAAAATTAGATGCCTTTCCAGGAAAACTTAAGGTTTGGTGAGGGCACAAAACTCTGTTTACGCGTTCCCTCCCAGGCTTCTAGATTTCTGATTGGCCAACATTTCCACATGGTTAGGATGTGGCATGTTCTTCACAGTGTTTGACTTTGATTTTTGCATTTACATGTGGACGGAGATATGTTTCACTGCACGCGTGGATGGGATTTCTTTTTTTTTTTAAACAAAAACGGAAAATCTCAGTTCTCAAAAATCCCCGTGTACGTAATGAAACGTGAATTATTTTTTTCCTTCAAAAATAACAGTTAGCTGAACGCAGCCATGCAGAGGTTGAAATTTGCATGCAGTTAAGTTCATAACCAGAAGAAGAAGATCCATCAGAGTCCTGAAATACATTTCCTCCTCAGTTCATATTTCCTTTCACAGTGTGTGGAATTATGCATGACACCGCAGGGAAAAAGGAATATTAGTCACATTTAATGTTGGATCACTGCGGCTCGATCCTCACAGTGCTGTCAGGTTTTTTTGAGTACTAAGAAGAAAAACGTACCTGAAACCTCGCAGAGCAGCCGCAGTCCGGTTACATCAGGTCACGTCATGTTTAAAAGATCAAGAGGCTCTACAGGTGTAAAATGAGCAGACTTTTACTGCTTTCATCTGTGAAATTAATAAGGAAATTTGGATCATCAAACAGAATGGAGAATAGACCTATTAATTAACCTGTTGATACGAACGTGTACAGGAATTCAGATTTTTCATCAGGTTGAACTGCAAAGCTTTGAAGTTTTACATCAGCAAGTACAACAAATTCAACAATTCCCAGCAGTTTGGGTGATTTGCAGATCAAACGATGTGTAAGCTCCAGTTAAAAGGTTTAATTGAATGATAAAAGGCCGTTAGATGTTTGGATGACATATAACCGTGTCATTTTCGGGAGGAGCGTGTTTCACGTGAGAATATAGCAAAGTATATTTAAAAGTCTGTACTGTTCAAATCATTCCCTGTTTTTAGAGTTAAACCACTTATGCACGATTGATTATTACCCGTGTTCGATGTTATGGCTTCATTAGTTTTCATATTCACAAATAAGGTAATATCTTATGTTACTTATCAGACACTTGGAGTGTCCATATTTATTTATTTATGTCCTAAAAATAATAACCAAATCTGTCAAAAAGTTGTTTAAGCTAAAAATGACATTGTTATTTATCATGCAGACTTTTCTCAGAAGTCAAAAATTATTCAATCAGAACTTTTTGTGTTCAGGAATATAAACTAATAAATGTAATTTATGGTCTTAATCACAAAATTAGTTTTTTTCAGGTTTTTGGTAAATGCATATTTTTAGCATTAAAGGTATTTTCATTAAAGAGCTTGTGCATACAGAAACATTAAAAGTTATTTTGGTAATTACCAATATCGTTAATTTTAGGGCAACTGTGGTGGTTTAATGCTCCTGTTGAGGTGTTTGCTAACTAAACCTTTGGCTGTACCGTGACATGGGCTACATAAAGGAGCTCTTTCTGACAGTGATACTGGCGTTCGCCCACCAAGCCTCTGTTCTCTGCCTCGGCTCTCGCTTAGTTTGAACAGCACAGAGATCGTTTCCCACAGAACTCGTGTGCTGGGAAAGACGTGGTGCCAAGAAACGAGGCGGACATCTATAGAGTCGCACCGGGGTTGAATGGTTTGTGTAGGAAGGTGGTTTTAAATTCACTCGCTGCACACGTGAGTTGTGATCACAACAGAGACAACCAGCATTTAAACAGTGTGACATGTAGTAATTTGTAATGACACACTGTGAAGATTTCTGGAAGTTAATGGGAAGGTGTTTTATTCAAATCAGCAATTTTTTTTGTGGAGGCGAACTCGACGGTATATTTGTTGATAGATACTTTGATTGAAACCTGGGTGGATTTCTAATGTAACTGCTCAGACTTTTGGGTAAATTGGGTATAATTTAAGTTTAACCATTTTTTTACTGGAGTGCTGCATTAACAAACTTCATACCAGAGATGATGCTTACACAGTTAGATGTTACACAGTTCTTAATTAAAGGTGAGAAACTGGGTTCATTTGCCACAATTAGAAGGTACAAAGCAATAGTGAGATTGTAATAAAAACTCAACCTTTTTTCCCTCCTCTTTGCAGGATAAGCCAAACGCTGTGAGTGTGTCGGAGCTCCACGAAGCCTTGTCTCTGGGCTCCGTGACCGAAGACAGAAAGCTGTTTCTCTTGGCCGCCCAGCTGGACTCTGATGGAGCCCTGAGGAAGTCCTGCAAGTGCCTGGATGCAGTCCAGGACCTGCTGCTCCAGCTAGTCTGATCAAGGATCCCTCCCACAGAGCAGAAGAGTAGGCATGGAAGCAAAGGGGTGGCTTGAGGACACCCTCCTCCTCCTCCTCCTCTCTGGTTTTCTTGTTTAAGCTCAGAGGCAGAGGAGGAGGACGGCGGGAGAGTGAAAAGATGCCAAAACAGAGTGCTGTTTTTTTCAGCACCTCTTCTTCTTTTCTTCTGGTCCTTTTTTTATTAGTTGGCTTTAGAAACAGTAACTTCTCAAGCATCTTACACTTTCCCTCTAACTCATCTGTTCTTGCTCAGTGGAGAAGAGGAAGTGCAGACTGAGGAGGATGAAGACAGAAGGTGGCCCTGAAGTGACTCAGATCTTACAGAGATCACCTTCTGCTGCTGACTCAGACTCTTATTTAATGTCGGCCTGTTACAGGTTTATTTAAGCATGTAGTTTGCGTGTATATAAAATGTGTGCTGTTGGGTGTCAGGTTTGTAGAAACAGATTTTTGTCAGGTTTTCATGTTTTATGAAATGTTTTTGTGTAAAGTCAGATCAGGGCGTTGGCCGAGCAGAACGGTTGGTGTTTGGGGATTGGTTGAGTTTGCTTCAGAGGATGACTTCTGCACTGCAGCTTCTCTGAGATCTGGTGGGACATCGTGTGGAAATTCAAAGGGAAGTCCGAGACTTTAAAAAAGAGTAAAAAATGCAGCATTTTTACTTCTTGCAGGTTTTGTCATTATCAGGGGAACAAAGATTAGAGACTCCAAAGGTCGTAAGGTGAGAATAACTCCTTGCTTATTAAACAGTTTGTCGTTTCCTAGGAAACACTTTTAACAAAACGATGTACAGACACTGGGCGTTAGCTGCTTTTCATTGTTAGCTTAACAGGCTAACAAACATGAACAGCTACTCTTTTTTTCTTCTCTTTCTCTAAACTGTGGCTGAAAGCCTACGTATTCAAATGCTTCATGTTTGAGGTGTGCTGTAATTACTTTAATACAGATACTTAATGTGGCTGCTGTACTTTAAAATAAGTGAAAACAAGCAGGAGTCGTACATTTATTAGTCGGCACAACGTTAGCTAGTCTAGTTCTACTACTGGCAGCTGCAATATAAAAAACCTGTGTGCATATTAATCAGTGATAAATCCATGCACTACCAAAATAATGTCACGCTAACACCATAATGAATTACAGATGTTTACGTTTTCGGTACAAACTCAATGTCTGTCAACTTGGGAGAAGAAGAAACATTCAAAAGTCACGAATCCGTTTCTCGCAGTTCTTCCAGCTCGGTCGTACAAGAAAGTGGAAAAAGTCGCCAAAAAAAAGAGTTCATGTTAATAGGATCGAATTGTCAATTGTTTTTGAAACAGCACGACTTTGTAAGTATATTTAGTGTCTGGAGCATGAATCAGCTTTATAAGACGTGGCGCCGTGATGTTTTAAACCTAACCCAGTGTTTTAAATTCAACCAATTTTACATATTTGAAATGTGACCTCTGAAATAATTAACTCTACATTCAGAACAAAGTGATGGCGGACTTTGTTGCTCTGCAAAAGTGGAAAATATGAACTATATGTACACAGATATGAGACTGGATGGGTAAAACAAAAAAGACACAGTTGGAACTTTGTGTTCAGGAAGGTGAAGAAAAACAAATCAACTTATTTGTGTTCCCAATACAGTTTAATATAATGGCTGTGAGTATTTTAAAAACTCCTGTGAAACTGCATTTTTTTTTTTTTAAAAAATGTGTTTGTGGTCATAAAAGTCTTACTGAAGAAACAACACAAGGGGCTGCTGCGACATGGTCGTGAAATACTGTTTATGTCGTGCATTTGCCTGACAAACTTGTGTCTCAGATGGGACATCACTGCTTCTGAGAAATTGGGCTTTTAGATCAATAGAGGCTCTTTGTGATTTTAGATGTCCCGTTAATTCAGAAAACAGGGCAATTGATTTTGTGAACTGAACCCATCGTGCTTCTGTAAACCCTCAAACAATTTCCCAGTTGTCTACCCTCAGATTCTCTAGTTATGGGCAGTAATAGTCAGCAGTGGCTCTAAAATCAATTCTTCGTCTTTATTTTGCCCATGCAGTCTGGACATCATCCCATTTATAAGCTCATACTTCCAGTCCCATTTCAGTAGCTGCGTAGGAATCGGTTATCCCGTAAATACACGTCTCCGAATGTGTAAATGCAGTATTTGACTTTTAAGCTCTGTGTAAGATGAAATGGAATTAGCTAGATCTTGAAATGCTGTGTGTGTGCAGCAATGTTCGCTTCCGACGCACAGTTTTACTTTTTTAATGAATGTGAAGTTTTATTCCTTGTGATGTAATTCAGAAATGTTTTCACTTTAAAGTTGAGTGGATTTGCTGTTTGAACACTGTTTTATAACCAGTCACTGCATTTCCTGTTTTATGTCTTCTGTTAGATATACATTCATGCATGTCTACATGGATTTTTATCACCAAACCTGAAGGGGACCTTTTCAGTTCATTTCCAGCTCAGTGGGTTTATTCTTGAATTCTACTAGAGTTGCTTTGCATGATTTACTGTTTAAAATAATGCTTATTAATCTAATTACTGGCTGTTAGTGCAACTTGAGAGATGTTTTAGTTCCTTTCCTATCACTTTTCAATCCAACTTTATTCTGAGAATGTGGTTCCCTGGAGAGCCAGGTGGGCGGAGCTTCTGTGCGTAGCAAAAAGCTGCTTGAAGCATGCTGACTCAGTCTGAAGCCTGAACTTGTGACTCACGTGTTTAATATGCAGATCCACCTTTGTAAATGCTGTGACAAAATGTGGAGAAAGATAAAGAAGACATAATCGAGTCATCTCAAACGTCATTCTTAAATGGAAAATTGGTTTAAGTTTGTTTTGCTTGGTTTTTTTTCCGTGTGATAAGAGTGACACAAAGTCTCATGTTTGTCAAGTATTTACTTTACTGACTGCTCTGCTGTAACAAAGACATGCAGATTTGTAAAAGAAAAGAAATGACAACACTGTTTTTCTTCCTTAAAGCATTATTAGTTTTGTCATTAATGCCATCTAAAGAAAAAAAAATGCTTATTTTACTATTACAAAGGTATAACTTGTACTAAACTAAACTTTTCAGTAATACAACTTGCAGCTTTTATCCAAAGTACAATCCACGATGTTATTAAAAAACCTATCCAGTCGTTAAGTCTGACGTCACTAGCCGTGTCTGGGTCTAAACTCCGCTGCAGGTCCATATATCAAACGATCACTATGGCATTACTGAGAGTTGAAAAACTGTCTAAAGTCTTTCATCTTTAATAAAATGATCAGCGTTCTGCTCTACCAGGTGTAACAATTGAGTTTAACATCCAGGCATCCATGAAAATGGAATTTATGACATTTAACGGAGTTAGAAGTTAGCAGGAAGTTAGCTCGCTAGCTTCTATCTAAATACAATATAGCATGTCCTGACTGCGGGGTTTTGGAAACAAATTCAAACGTACAGCTCTGTTATCACTTCCAACATAAATGAAGACAGGAAACTAAACAGCAGTGACGTTTGTAGGGTTACTGAAGTTGGGCTAGCTGGTATTTAATGATGTGCTACGTGACCGCTAGCGACATAGCTATGTTAGCATAATATAAACAAGCTAACCTTTTTTCCACGGTGGTCAGGAACAAATGTAATCGCATGGCAGGATGCTGTAAAAGGACCAAACTTCATCCAGGAGAACAACTGAGATAATCCATCCACAATACGAGGTTAGTCATTCATATACTGCTGCATGGGCTGGGCTGTAGTTACATCCTAAGGTTTTAAAAACTGAGCTTAAATAAATGATTAGCGGTAATAAAAGCCGAGGGAGGTCAACAGTGATCACTGACTGTTTTAGGAGCTTTTTGAGATCAAATAGAAGAAAATACAAAACATTAAACATGTTAACAACACAAAAGCCACATTAAACGCAGACTACTTTAGACCCGGAAGTAGGATTCGTCGCGTCATCACTTAACGACCGGATTTGCCATCCTGTGATAGTATTTCAGGGGTCAAAATGATCCTCCCTGAAATTATTGCACAACCAGCCCAGAGACATAATCTCTTCAGCATGTCCTGGATCTGCTCCAGGCCTCCATTACATGTACGAAGCACCTCACTTAGGAGGAGGTGCCCATGAGGCACCGGGGTCAGATGCTGAACCACTTCAACTGCCTCCTTTTGATGTGGAAGAATAATGGCTCTACTTTGAGCCCCTCTCAATTGAGCCTATTTCTACGGCTGAGCACAGACAACCTTCAGATGCTTCATTTCTGCTGCTGATCTTATTCTTTCTATCTATAGGTCGCGATCATAGGAGAGGGTAGGAACATAGATCAGCCAGTTAATCAACACGTGTCCTTTTACACTCAGTTCTGTCATCACCACAACAGACCAGTACAGCATCTGCATCACTGCCAGGACCACACTAATCTGTCAGTCCATCTCACGCTCCACTCTTCCCAAAATACTAAAACTCTTCCACCTGGGAGAGGACCTCATTCCCAGTCCAGCTGTTCCTGGTTGAGAACCATGGCTTCAGACTACAAGGTGCTAACTCTCATTTCAAGTGCTTCACACTTGCAAACAGCCCTGGTGCAAGCTGAAGTCAACAGAATCACATCGTCTGCATAAAGCAGGAACAAGATCCTGAGACGATCAAACCTTTCAAACTATGGCTGTGCTTGGAAATTCTGTCCATAAATATTATGAACAGAATCAGTGACAGATGGCAGACCAGCGCTCACTGAGAGCGAGCCAAGCTCTCAAGCCTCTCAGTTTGTACAGGAACCCAAAACAACTATAGCTCAACACAGTTATAGACCACAGTTTGCCTCATGCTTTGCACAGGTCGTGCATGAGGCACCGCCTCTCGCCAATGACAGGAAGAGCAAACAGTTGCTACCTTACTGTCCGTCTTGGTTTTAGCGTTGCAGGCCTCACCTCGTTCAAACAGAGTTTTAAAGCCAAGAGTTGGAAAGTGTCATCGATGGTGGAGTTTTCCTCTCCTTTGAGTATCATGGACATGATACAGATCAGATTAGCAAATCTAACCTCAATGTACAAGGACGTTACTTCTAATTGGATGATTTACAAACTCATCCCGCCTTACTACACAGCTTACTTACCCATATGGAAAAGATTTATATAAATCTTATAAAGTTTTTATCTGTCTTGTGTGAAACTTGCATGAAAAGCATACAAGAGTGAAAACAGATATAAGATCCCTCAAAAAATTATATAAATGAAACTTGTATGTTTTGGATACTTACTAAAAGAATATATGAAAGTGGCCACTTTCATGAGTGAATCATATAAGCCTTCTATGATTCACTATATGAAGTAGGCCACATCTGATGCAAGTCTTTTTTTTTTCTATTTCTTTTCCATATGGGTAGTTCTGATTGGTTCTCATCTCTCAATATTTGTTTTGTTTTTATTTGTTTATGAAGTTGTAAATACATTTTATGACAGTTTTGTCCTGCATTACTTTTTATTAAGTAATCTTACTTTTAAAGAAAGAAAACCAAGGTCGCTGACAAAAATGCAGTTATTGAGGAGCAAACATCTTTTTTAATTTGTACCCTCAGTTGTAAAAAAGCTGATGGGGTTTTGTCGTCGCCCTGCCGTGTGGAAAGGCTGGCAGTGTGGACACCTAAGTGTGTGGGCACTGGGCACAGGGTTAATTCTTTTTATCTGTAGTTCATTTGTTTTGATTTCCCAGAAACAACCGATGGTTAAAGAATTACCAAGAGAGGATTTCATGTCATTCAAAGCCATCAAACCTTGTCGCTCGGCTTAAACAGAGATGAATCCCATGTAAATGAGATGCTAAAGTACAAGTGGGGAAACATGCAGAGTAGACATGCCATAAACACAGGCTTGCACTCAGCTTGTAAGTATCCTGTTATATCACCCGTTGAGTGGAGCTCTGAGATATCCCCTAACAAATATCCTATTTGCTTGCTTGCCTTATCACCCTTGCGTCTGCTGTCTGAGCAATTCACTGCAAACACTGACAATACGAACCAAATCTATAAGTGTCCGGACTTGTTTCTTGGGTGAAGTTCCCCTGCCGGCAGAGCAGGACTTTTATGAATTTGCTGAGACGTCACTCTGGCTCAGTTTCACTCTGTTTTCACGGCAGACTGCTACGAGTGTGACTCAGTCAGCATAAGCCTCACAGCAGGTACGACTCAGGCATAAAACACCCCAAATGACCACTGGCTTGTAACGATACATAACATCTAAAGAATGAAGTGATTCATGAGGGAAAGAGAGAAGGCTGTGCGATATGACCAAAATCTCATATCCCGATATAAGAATTCTATCGTCCGATAACGATATAAATCACACAAATGTAACATTTTCTGTAAACTCTGTGAATCTCGGGCAGCTCGACTTGCGTGAAGTGTTTCCAGCTGGGCGTCGTGTAGCTGGAGTCGAGTGTTTTAACCGATGCATGAAACGATACATTTTTAGACATAAGTTGTAACAGCCGCCGTTTCCTTTGTGAGTATTTATTACACGGCGTGCTGCGGGGAAAAGCCTGTTCTAACGTTTGAGTCTAAGGTTTATTTTTTAGCACCTGGCGGCTCTTTTTTTTACTTCTCATCCGTAAATAATCTGCATCTTTCACATGATTCAGTTTATTTTGAAAAGTCTCAACAGGATCTTGAGCTTTATTGTGAAAGGTTTATGTGGAACATAAACAAGCGGACACGCGATGCTGTTACCGTCGTTGTTGCTAACGACAAAGCATACACACAGGCGCTCGTCCGTCCGTAGTGTGGTTATATTAAATATAAGAGAAAGAGAGAACTTTAAGACATTAATAAAGCCACGACAGTGACCATCAAAACCATGAAAAAATGTTGCCGTAAACAGTTTATTTTGCGACACCACGAAACAAACGATAGCGTAAAATGAAACGATAGACGTTTTTATATCATCATCTGATATATATCGTTATATTGAACAGCCCTAGAAAGAGATGCACCATGGGTGAAACCTGACTTCCATGAATGTCATTTTAGTACATGACGTAACTTCCAGGAAACTGCACCTGCCAAAACAGTTATATAACAGATACAAGACTGTCCTTGCATGCTAGTGTATATACAGAATGCACAAGAATGAGTATAACGCCAAAAGAAACCCCCCAAACCTTATCAAGGTAGCCTTATCAAATCCAAGTCACAGAGTTGCTCTTACATCATGAAGACCCTGGAAAGGCTCATCCTGGACCAGCTGCGACCCATAGTAAGACCACATCTGGATCCCCTTCAGTTCGCTTATCAGCCTCGTCTCGGAACAGAGGACGCCATCATCTACCTGCTCAATCGTGTCTACACCCATCTGGACCAGCCGGCGAGCACTGTGAGGGTCATGTTTTTTGACTTTTCCAGTGCTTTCAACACCATCAGGCCGACCCTCCTGGGTGATAAGTTAGCAGCGATGCAGGTGGATGCTTCTCTGGTGTCCTGGATTGTTGATTACCTGACAGGAAGACCACAATATGTACGTCTCCCACAGTGTGTGTCTGACAAGGTGATTAGCAACACAGGGGCACCACAGGGGACTGTCCTCTCCCCCTTCCTCTTCACCCTCTACACCACAGACTTCAGCCACTGCACAGAGACATGCCATCTTCAGAAGTTTTCTGATGACTCTGCGGTGGTTGGATGCATCAGCAGGGATGATGAGACAGAGTACCGGGCTGTGGTCGACTCCTTTGTCACGTGGTGTGAGCAGAATCATCTGCAGCTCAACGTGGCAAAGACCAAGGAACTGATCGTGGACTTCAGGAAGACCAGGAAACACTTGACCCCTGTTTCAATCCAGGGGGTCAGTGTTGACATTGTGGAGGACTATAAATACCTTGGAGTACACATTGACAATAAACTGGACTGGGCTAAAAACACCACAGCACTTTACAGGAAGGGCCAGAGTCGTCTCTATTTTTTGAGGCGACTGAGGTCCTTCAACATCTGCCAGAAAATGCTGAGGATTTTCTATGAGTCTGTGGTGGCCAGTGCGATCCTCTATGCTGTTGCATGCTGGGGGAGCAGGCTGAGGGTCGCAGATGCCAACAGACTCGATAAACTAATCCGTAAGGCCAGCAATGTTGTGGGGATGGAGCTGGACTCCCTCAAGGTGGTGTCGGAGAGGCGGATGCTGTCCAAGATAAAGACAATGTTGGATAACACCTCCCACCCACTCCATGACATGTTGGTCAGTCACAGGAGCTCGTTCAGTGAGAGACTGAGATTACCGAAAAGCACCACTGAACGACACAGGAAATCATTCCTGCCTGTGGCCATCTCCCTGTACAACGCATCCACTTAACACACTGTTTGCTGCTACAGCTACACATGTTTCTTTTCCAAATATTTATTTATAAGTGACTTATGTATATATGTATGTATGTATATATTGTACTATTCTTAGTTAGCGTATTGTCTGTCTTGTCTTAATGTTGGTTTAAAATGGAGCACTGTAACAAAAAATAATTTCCCCCAGGGATCAATAAAGTATTCTGATTCTGATTCTGATTATTGATTGCATTGATTGATTGCACAGGCCCAGCAGCCACCATTCCCTAACCAGTTAGCAAGTGGTTGCTGGAAGTTGCTGTCACTGGTGGTGGGCTGGTTGCAAAGAGTGTGCTCCAGTCAAAAACTTCCTTGAAATGATGTTAGTCGCCCACAGATTGCTGTGGTAGCCCAACATTCGCCATTTACTCTGAGCTGTGCTGAAACTGTGAATTTCAAAAGACAGTTTTTACTTAGAAGCCAAACGACCTCAGTTTAGTTGCAGAGTGTTTACAGGTAATCTGCGAGCTTTGGGGTCTTTCTCACCTGGTGATTTCCAGCAACCACTCGCCAACCAGCGGATGCTGGTGGTTGCAAACCGGGGAAATACAAATATTTCCTCAGCACACACTGTACACAAATATGAAGTAATGTCTTAAACCAAACTTGGTAAAAAAAAACCCCCACAAAGGTCCTGAATTTTCACGCTGAACGACTCTGTTAATAATTCACAAGCAGCGGTGTTTATTTATAAACTGAGCAATCACGCCCGACATTCCTTCGGTACGACCTCAGATAAGAACTTCCTGCTCTCACGCCAAAGATCTTTTTCTTGGCTGTAAATGATTGATGAGAGCTCAGAAGGTGAAACAGCTGATGAAGAGTTTGTCAAGATGTTGTTTAGCTGTCGTGCAGGAGATAATCTAACAACAACCAAAGACGATAAAGGTACAAACCAGATGTTACCTAGTCTATCAGTTTAACAGACGGGGTCATAAAAACTTGCCATGATTTCATAATCAGTTATTTTTTGCTGAATAAAAGGAATCATGCCAGTTTTATGCACATATATATATATATATATATGTGCATAAAACTGGCGTGATATTTAAATACATGAACACAAAACGTAAGCGTTTGATCGATTAGTTCAGAAATGATCACAATAGAAACACTTTTCCTTGTTATATCTGAATTATTAGATGTTACAGCAGATCTGCCATCAGTGTTTCACACAGGGAGGGAAATGACTTGGATTCATAGGCACGTGTGGATTGAACAGGACTGATTGGTTAACATCACCTTCATGGTCCAACCAGGATGTGTCCCAATCATTTTATTTAATCTTGGATTTATTTGGTTTTGTTTCTTATCATGATAATTTGACATTTTACCATGAACTCTGGGACAGATGTTCAGTGTTCCCACAGCATGAATTTAAGATTTTAAGCGAGGGGTGTCAAACATAAGCCCCAGGAGCAGAACTCGACCCGGCAAAGACTCACAGCTTTAGAATAAGAAGGAGTGCATAGATCCTTAATTTTAACTGTATTTTCATGACTTTTACAGCTTTTCTTATTGACAAAGACCACCCAGCCACCCTTAACCACCATTTTTGCAACTCTTGGGTTGATTGTCGTGAAGAGCGAGAGGCGGGCTGTGAAACTGAGGGACGCTGAACGTTCATTGGTTAGCCAGTGAGTAAATTATTTTACCTTGGTTTATCTGCCTTTCTGACTAATGGAGACCATAATCTACATCATCAGTATCACAACGTAGTCATGAAGACAAGAAACTAGAAGCTGAGCCCTTGAACTCATCATGGCTCAGCGGGGGCCATCGTCTCACAGTCGCCGCCCCCTTGTGGTCATTAAAATAACTGCGTTTTGTCTCCTTTGTTCAAACCCCCCAGCCCTGTAAAATAAAACTCTTCATGAGAGCACCTTTTAAAAATAAATCATTAGGACGACGTGGAGGTCTGTTAATGGGATTCACTGAATACAGGCTGATTCATTAGACCTAGCCTGTCTTCAGAGGAGCTCACGGACGGGTGTTTCCCTTTCTTCAAAAGGACATCACGACCTGTCTGTTATCACGCATCTCCCGTTCGCCTCAGGGTCATCGTGTCTGTCCTCACTTCCATCTCCACTGATTAAACTGTCGTCTCCTCCAGGTTTTTCAAAGACGGTGAAGCACTTCGAGCGTCCGATTAAAACATGTTTTTAAATTTAAGACATCCTGATTCGGCTTCTCCTGCAGAATTAATCTCGTATCAAACACTCAAATTAACGTGTACGTTTATATTAAACACTTGCGTGTTCAGTAAAAGAGTAAAACCAGACTCTAATGAGGTTTCTACCTAAACACAGTGAACAAACTTCCTCTGCATTTGAACACAATTAAAGCAAAGACTGAAGCTGAACTCCACTGCAACGAGAATTTAGTTTACAATACACATTGTGCACAAAAAATAAATAAATCACAAAATATTTTTCCGGTGCGCTCCCTTATTGGTGGAATTTTTAAAGCCTTTCAACAAGTTGTTTGAATCAGCTCGAGAGCTGTTTAAAGACTTGTTTCAAATCTCCATGTTTCTACTATTGGACTCTGCTTAAGGAGCTTTGCATGATTGACAGTTTGAAATAATCCTTACGTAGTTCCCATCACTTAAAGAAGAATTGCTTAAAACAGAGCTGTGCAATGTAATTTTAGGTCTTTAGAGCCACGCCAAAAGCAAGATCTGGGTCACGCTTTCACACGGCGTTAACATTTTTGTAGAGCTCTCCTCCAAATCAGCAAAAATATTTTGATCTGTCGCTTCTGGTCACATCCAGAAACTCTTTGAGCGTCCCAACAATCATCCCGACTTTTATTTCTGGCTCAAAACGCTCACATATTTGCTATTTATCAGTAAAAACATTCACCAACTTCTTTATTTTAGCACCTCACTTGATATTCGATCTCTGCACAGATCATTCTTGTCTCGTGGTTTCGGACTTTGGTTTGCTTGGGAATAAAAACAGAAATCAATTAACACACCAATAAAAATAGATCCATTTTTCATGATTTTACTTGGATGTTCGGGTCCTCCTGTGGTTTATGAGGATTATGGAGGAAACTGAAATACTTTTATCCCAGAGAGGGAAAAAACCCACACCTGCTGGACGAGTTTCAAGGGGTTTAAATGATTAAAAATCTCATTTCAGTCATGTTTGACTTTCACAAGAAGGAACGAATAAATCCTGAAACAAAATGACTCAATTAAAAATACAACAGGAGAGAGAAACGTCCCAGAACATGGACGTGTTTCCTCGGCACTCGCCGACAGCTCCGGTATTTTACTCTCCGTCCAAACACTTGACCTCAGTCTGAATGTCCACAGTCCACTTCCTCAGACCCACAGCAGATCTTCTACTGGACCATCGGCTCTGGAGCTGCGAGCGAGCTGACGAAGGCCTCGTAGTGCTGCGGGTGGCAGCGTTTATACTCGCTGATTTTCCTCTTGATCTGTTTGGGCGTGTCCTGGTAGTAGTTCTTCTCGTCTCTGGCCATCGCCTGCAGAGCGGGGAAGGAAGGGACAGCAGCGTGAGAGAGCCTTCCTCTGTGAACATTAACATTTTTACTGTCAGCATCTTGCTCTTGTTTTCCACTGACTGATGGGTCTTAGTTTAAATAATGGATCCATGCTGTATTAGAAAACAAGTGGTCAGTTTAACTCTCAGCATTTCCCACCTGCTACGTGCTGATCTTTAATTTTTATTCCTCCATGATCGCCTGTAAGATAACCTTCTTGTTCAGCTAACCAGCTTGTGCTTTCAGACACCAGCTAACTTGCTGTCCAAGTTGTTTTCAACATTTTTCAGCTTCCTTTCCAGTGAGTCTCTCATCCTTTGGACCGACTCCAGCTCCCCCATCCACTCGACTACAGCTGTCAACTGAAGTCTTTCTTCTGCGGAAAATTAAAGGATCTCCCTAAAAAGATCTGCAACCAGTGGAGGACTGGTTCATGTGCAGCCCGACTGCGCCCAGGAAGGTGGAGCTGGAGTCAGTCTTTGGATGAATGACTCACTGGAGAGGCAGCCAAAAGTCCCTCCTAATGAGAATCTGTGATGAACGCCTTGTATGAAATATTATTATACAAAGAGCCGGGAGATGACTGCTGTTCTGCACCAGGACTTTTCTTTTTCAATTTTGTTTACACATAATCCCAACAAAATTCCTCTCAACGTGGTTCATACTGTAAGCCAAAGACCCTACAGCAGGGTCGGCAACCTGCGGCTCCTCAGTCCTTATAGTGCGGCTCCGCGTGGTTTGGGAAAATAAATTAGTTTTTTTAAGTATTTAACTGAAGTGCATTTTATTTATGTCAGTTCTTTTTTAACTTGTAGTTCTAAATTGGAAGATTATTGTGATATTGAAATATAAAAATAAAATTATATTCTATTATTTTTTCATCACTCAAAATAAGCGTCACACTCGCAGAAGCCGGTGTACCCGCCGAAACGCCGTGCATTTATCGAGACTTTCAACTCCAGGTAGGCCAGTTATGGATCTTCGGATCCACATTATGTCGGCAGCTGTTCTCCACCGTGAACTACGTTAAAGACAAACACCGCTCACGCCTCACAGACGACAGCTTACAGTCCTGTAAAGATGAAAGTGACTTCTTACAGCCCCGACCTGCAGACGCTGTGCGCAGAGGTTCAGGAGCAGAAGTCCCGTTGTAAACATATCACGGCAGACCCGACGATGTTTGCATGAACACGCTTTTCAACATCTCTTTATTGACCACTTTTCACACACGGTTGCTGTACGCACACAGCCGGCTGTAGCTTTGCAGCTCACAGCCCGACACACACCAACACAACAGCACAGACGTTAAGGCGGCGAGGCGTGATTGCGGGTGCCGCTCAGGTGCGTCCGCCTCCCCTGTAGCGGCGCTGCAGACCACGCCCCGCCACACACATTAACCAGGTAAAATACATATTTATGCAGAATTCTGCAAAGATCTATTTTTCTTTTTTAGCAGCATAGTGCTTTTTTTCCAATTATTTTTTAAAAGTCAGGTGAAGGCTCCAAAAGGCGATATGAGGGTGGCAGCACAACAGTTTTTGTTTGCTGGATCATTTTCGTTCAGCTTTCCTTTTGTTATATTTCTTTAAGAGTTCAAATGTGTTCATTACATAAATAAAATGTAATTTTCTCTGTAGCACTTCATGGATTTCATAAGCAGCACACCTTAGTTGTTCACACAAAGCATAAAGGTAAAAAACAATATACAGTGTTATCTTCATTTTAGATGTCAAAAAGTATTTGCGGCTCCCAGCGTTTTCTTTGACGTTGAACCCGGGTCCAAATGGCTCTTTGGGTGTTAAAGCTTGCTGACCCCTGACCTACAGTAATACAGAGAAAACCCCAACAATCCAACAACCACCTAATGATGTAGCGCTTGATGACACCGGGAAGAAACCTCCAGCATGAGCGGTGTTAGGGGCAATGAGTGTTTCCTACATATTAATTATACCTGGGCGGTGATCAGGTATAATAACCACCAAGTATATTCAGCACCTGATTTTAAAGTTTATTAAAAAAAGTTTCCATTACATTTTATTTTGAAAGTTCAGTCGTTCCTAGCCAGAGAGGCCTCAGCCTTCCCTTCAACCTGCTGTTGAGATGATCCTCGATGTCATTCAGCCGACTCACAGCTGGAACACAGCTAGTGACGGCTGTCAGCACCTACAGCTACAATCCAAGATGGCGGAGTCTGATGGGATCAGTGGGACGAGTGAGTCGCCGGAGAGCCAGCTGATCACATCGCTCTGACTGATGAAGTACTGCTACAGTTCAAGCAGTTATTCCATCTGCTGGTAATTCGATGGTTGACCTCGGTCTGAATGTTCTTCTGTGTTTTGATTTGTAAAATAAAAAAAGCATCACTTTGATGGGAGCAGAAGTATACACCCGGGTCTGAACTGCAATAAAACCCTTGAATCTGCCGACACGTTCTCAGTGCGAAGCTCCAGCTGACACATTCGGCTCAAAAAGTCGAGGGTGGAAAATTTCTCTGTGAAGGACGTTTCATTGTACAGAGAAAAATCCACACTCTCACAATATCCCCTCTTATTGACTGACTCTGGCTTGGCAGTGCTCCCGGCGGTGACTCAGTCTCATCTAAAGCAACTGTTGAAAAGTCATTTTAATGAGTCATTTTTCTAATAAAAGCTCGGTTTAAACCTCTGCCACACACTGCTCTGTTTATCCAAGTCACTTCAGGGTTATTCCAAGTATAAAAAACTACAACAATCAATGCCTCTGATCCGACCCCCTCAGAATCAGGTGATTTTTCTGTGCAATAACTGCAGTATATTTAATATTTATCCTCACAACGTGATTATTTTCTGAGTTACAGGCTCATGAAACACAAAGATGACACATGCTCCGGCCTATCTCCCCCTTAAATAAGATAAAGCAGGCCCTGACGTGCTTCGAGGCTGTTACAGGTGCAGATATGGGATGCCTCTTGCAGAGACCATGGGTGACGCACATGAGTAACGGTCACTTGGGGGTTTCTGACCTTTTACTGTCAGTACCTGCTTATTTTTGTGAAACTTTCATGAATAACTCAGGAAATTGGCCGTAAAATGAAGGAGCTGTAATTTACTGTTAAATCCAGATGAAAGTCACTGTGGTCCAAGCTTGGTCGTTCTTACCTTGTAGTCCTGGTTGTGCTCTCGGATCATGTACTGAACGTATTCGATCAGGTCGGTCGATAACGTCTTGGTGTCTTTGCCGGGGAGGCTGGCCTCTGCCTCCAGCTCTGCTCACACAAACCAAAGAAGAACAAAAACACTCTTCTCAGGTTTAACAGGAAGAAGGTAAATATGCAAACTGAAATAAGGTTGCCGACGCAGACGAGCGTTTCTGAGCTGCGACCTTGCCACAGGTTGGAAATAAAAACGGTGAATCTGCAGCTGCTGCTTCTATAACATCACAACAAACACACAGAAGTGAAACACGGCTTCATTTTAATTGGTTTAGTTAGGCTGCATTCACAGAGCGCGCAACGTGAAAAGACTTTTGGAAGTGAAGTGAAGAAGCCGTCATTAAAAACACTGACATGTCATTAAGCAGCAGCAGCCGAGGACGATTTATCCTGACTCCGCCCCCACCCCAGCGCCACGGTAACGGTCAACTCACCATGCTCGTGTATTTCCAAAGTGTCTGTCCACTCAAAGTGCTTCACACTACAAGTCACATTGTTAACCATGTGCTTTATATTGTAGGGTGACGACCACAACGATACTGAGAAATGCCAACAATCAGAAGACCCCCTATATCAGAGGGGTCCAACATAAGGCCCGTGGGCCAGGATCCGGCCCACTGGACAAACTCTCGACGTTTAACTGTTTTTCTTGAACTGTACAGTTGTCCCGTTGATAAAGACCTCTCCACAGCCGCTCATACTGAAGGAATAAAAACTAGATAAACGATTAAATGGCAGTAAAGTTTTTTTTTTCACTATTATGGAAAAATCCCCCAATCTGGACGACGAGCTAACAGAACTTTTTCTGTAATTTTACAGATTTGCTACCCACTCTGGCTGCCTCGTGGTCGAGCTCACGAGCTGAACCGGACAGACCGGTGTACGGATGAAGTGTTTGGGAATATTTGCTAAATCCTAGAAGCACAGCCTGGTTGGCATCCACGAGCAGGCTTTAAACGAGCCGTGGTGACCAGCATCCAGCCAACTCTGACCACAACAAACCCTCCTCGGGCTCTGTGCAGCGGCCGGCTCAGTGGCCTCTGTTGGGCTACGTTAGTGACGGAGACGAGCGCCGATCTACGTTCCTGCCCTCACCTGCACCTCAGAAAGGTGAATAGACTCAGACTCAGGGTGGAGACATCAGACCCTCAGACGGAGTCCAGAGTCGGGACAATAACCCTCCACATCTGAGTGAGCAGGCCGGGATGCCTCTGCTGAGGTCACCGACCTTTCTGTTGTTCTCTTATTGTCATTTATCAACCTTGGCATCGCCCTGTAAACTTACTGCTTCTCCATCGACTTATTGTCTTTATAAGATCACATCTTATTCTCACGTTGATCGGAGCCAATGAACTAGAAATCATCCCTAAATCATAGAAGTGTGACAGAAAAACATGCTGACATCATGGACACACAGCTCCTGGCTCCAGATAAAAGAAGAATAAATGAATAAATGAGCAGGTGGGGTTTAGTTTAGCGTTTCCTGTCACCTGCAGGATGAAGTGAAGCAGACATTCATGTACATGAGGAGGAGACACTCACGCTGTACGATGAAGGGTTTGGTGACGACAGCAGGCTTCTTGTCTTCCCGGGGGAGCTGCACGCGTGGAAGAAAAACACAATGAAGGTCATCAGGCAGCCTGTTTGGACTCTGGGTTAATAAACATAATCATCCGTCTTCCACCGTAATGCGACGCGATGACAGCTGTGAAATGTGCTTTATCTCATCTGCGACGACATTTCGGGAGACAAAACCGTTTAAGTGTCCTCGCCGCCGAGCCCGGGGGGAAGACACGAATTCATCATTTAGTCGCCGTCACAGGAGAACAAAATGAAAACGTCTGAATGTCTGAAGGCTGCTGGAAAACAAAGTGCAGCCCGCAGGCCGGCATTCACTCGGTTTAGCCCCGGGTTGAAACGGCAGCGGTGATTAATTAAAAACACGAGCAGCTGTAAAACATCAGCCGGGATAAATTCAGGAGGTAGCATCTCTGTTTCTGTCTGAAACCTGGAGCAATCAAACATCTCAGGCTGAGTGCAGACTTCATAATTAACACTCTGTCGCCCCCTTCAGGCTCAAACTAACATTTGCAGGAGGTCAACACAAACATGCTGCAAGTTTAATGTGCTGGTTGTTTTTAACATTAACAGAATTTATAGCAAAAACTTGAGGTCATTCCTTCATTTCAGGTGTTTGCAGTTGCTATAAATATGACTGATTTAATCACTTTCATCTTTAGCTCTACACTCACAGACCACTTCATTAGGTACACCACCTCAGCTGCTCGTTAACACAAATATCTAATGAGCCAAAAACCACTCATTACAGCCAAGGTAGGCGGAGGAACATCTCTGGGTGCATACTGCTTGAAGCAGATGTGCTACAGCGGCAGAAGACCACGCCAGTCCTGTCAGCTAAGACCTGAGGCTAATTCACACAGGCTCACCAAAACTGAATGACAGATGATTAGAAAGATTGGATAGAAGACCTGAATAAAATATAAACATTCACAACCAGAATTTATGAATAAATTCATATTTATGTTTCGAAACTGACTCTGGACCCTTACTGCATCTAAAACATGTTTTTAGAGCAAATTAAGCGCAGCTAAAGAGATCCGAGACCTAAACTGTGCGCAGTCTCTTACCTTCTGCTGTTTTATGGGCAGAGAGCGGTTAGGATCAAAAGCCAGACCCATCTCCTGCAGGTTCCTGGCGACGGACTTGTTGTCGTCCCACGCATTTCGAATCTGAGATCTGACAACGACAACATGTTAGACATGAGAACAGCTCATCTACTGCAGCCTAGCACGTGACCAAGAGCACAACTTTGTCTGTAGAATCGAGTCTTTAATGCACAGGAACAGTTATTCACCAGATTTATTACTAATAAATGAAACCCTTAGTCCTCCAACACAGCCTGTATTTTCTTTAAGAGGTCTTCAGGAATACTTCGCCAAGCTTTCTGAGGACATTCAAAGCTCTTCTTTTGTTCCTTTCACTTTCATGACCCCACAGTGCTTCAATAACGTCGAGGTCTTGGCTCGGGGAGGCCGATCCATGACTGATGCTGTTCTATCCAGATATGCTTTTACTGCACTGACACTGAGATCACTGTCATGCTGACAAATGCAACCGTTGCCAATCAGATGCTTTCCAGATGATTTGTGTGGTGGATCAAAATCTAATGGTACTTTTTAACGGTGTTGCCAAGATACCCAGCTCCACTGGCTGAAATGCAGCTCCAAACCATCACAGAGGCTCCTCTGATGGAGTGATGATGGGGAATAATCCCTCCATCAGATCTGCTGCCACTGATTTTCAGTCCAGTGTTTGGATAACTGGCAAACCTCAGCCCAATCTTCCTGTTTCCCTCCGTTAACAATGACTTCCTGACAGCCAGTAAACCGCAGATCCATCTCTCAGGCCCTGTGTCAGGTCTTTGCGGGATTTATTTTCCTTCCATTTCTTAAGGACATGACTTGTCCAGTTTTCTCAGCATTTTTAAAGACACCCTGCACATCTGCTGCAACATTTCAGTTGTTGGTTCACATAAAAGAGGACATTTTAGTGCCTGTCACCGTCACTAATGATCATTTCCATCCTCCGTCTGTGTATCACTCAAACAACTGCATTAAAAACAGCAGGTGAGGTTTTAGTGGGCCTCTGTACATTCATCCTCTAACATCAAACAGCTGATTTCATGACAAATATTCAGTTCACACTCAGATACTTGTGTTAAAAGTATAAAATACTCTCTTTTATGAAGACTTTATCCAAATGGAACAAATGGGACCAACAATCAACTTTCTCGGGGCACTGATATGTTTTGGCTGCAGCTTTAACAACGTGTTTTTGCATCATTCCTACTAATATTAGCACACATGCTAACACTCACTGCTCGATCCTCGGGTTCGACTTCTTCTTGTTCTTCGTCTTCACGTTCTTCCGGTTCCGGTTGTAGTCAAACTTCTTCCTCCGGGCTGACTGCTTGGCTCGCGGCATTTTAGAGATTTTCCTCCGTTTTCAGAGCCGCAAACTTTGTATTGCTCTTACTGTGGCTCAAAAAATCAGAAAGGAACAGCCAACGTGCGGGCAGCAACAGGAAGCACGTGTTTGGTTTGTGCAGGTCATGTGACGACTAGGCCACACCCCTCCAACCCAACCGCTTTTCTTTTCTCATTTTTTTCAGAATGTACAGAGTCCATCTGCAAAAACAAAATAAAATAAAATAAAAAAGAATATAGTACAGGAGAAAATAAACACATTTTAATATTTACAAAATAATGTGACATAAAAAATAAAAATATAAACGAAGAAATTATTTTCTCTGCTTAAAGCAATTATTTTATAAATCAAATAATTCAAATAATTTTGCGGGAAAAACTTAAAAAATAGAAAGTTTTAAGTTTACTGTATGTTATGCCAAATTGCTAAGATATTAACAGAGGTGAGTCCAGAAGGGGACATGTGGGTCTCCCATCCCAACAAGCCGCTGGATCAGAGTATTGTTAATCTTACAGTGGTACAGTGGTACAGGTACACACCGGCTCACTCCTTGGCGGCCGCTTATCGGGGCCTGGAGCCTGGGGCTTGCTCGGGCCACTTCGGAGGTGGGGTGCCCCCGACCTCTCGGCCTGGGGCTCGGTCACTCAGGCACGGCTGGCTGCCGGCGGAGCTCACGGGCGCGTCACTGCAACTCCCCCTGGCTTCTGCTCCGCGGCTGCTGGGCGAGCCCTCATCTGGGACTCTCCTCAGCTCTTTCTGGGACAGTGGCGCGGCTGCCCCTCTGTTGGTCTTCCTTGGTCTCTTGTGTTCTGGGGGCCTCTGGATGTCTGGAGTTTTGATCTCCTCCATACCTGCTTCATGCCCTGGAGGACGGGGCTGTGGCCCCCCCACACCCTCTAGCAGATTATTACATGAAGGAACCTTTTAAAAAAACAAAAAACAAACGCGTCCATGCTCACAGGTGTACACACGGGTGATCACACCCACAAACTACACCCTTTTTGGCTCCTACCTCAAAGCACACTGTGTTCTGTTGATCTTATGTGCTGCACAATAATGTTTAACATTTAGTATTTACTGTCATATTCCCATATATCATTGTGATGTTGTTTATTCTATTACTCTTGTTCTCTTCTGCTTGTTTTCTTTTTTCTTTCTCAGCAGGTGATCCAGGTGATTGATATATGCATTTTTTCTTCTCTGCCCGTTCTGTTGGTTTTTGTCCTTCTCCCCCGTCCCTCTTCTCAGCTGTTTCTCTTTCCCTCTTTCTTTCTCCCCTTCTTTCCCCCAGTCAAGTCTGTCCTGTATTCAGTAAGTGAAAATAAAAGAAACAATAAAAGGTGAATCAAATGGACCATTACGGCAAGGCTGGGATGGTCAGTTTGGTAAAGTAAATCCGTTGGGCATCTTTCTTTGCCTTTAGACAACAATTCTGATGCAAAAGAGCCAAACGGGACAGGCCAAAAGAAAAAATAAAATAAAATAAAATAAAAATCTTACAGTGGATGAGAGCAGAAAGAAGGTACAACCATTCACTCACTGTAACATTGTAACATATTCCCATGTTATGCTGTTTTCTTCTACTCTCCTGTATGTTGGATGCAAATAATGAATCATTTATTTGAAACCTTTATCTTATCTTGCAGATAAATTGCATTAGCAAGCTACCCAACAACAATATACGTCATTAATATATCAAAGGCTTCAGCATTAAATTGGTTTACACGTCGATCAATCTATAATTTTCATCCATGTCATGTATGTGACTGTGAACATGCCATGAATAATTCATTCATGAATACTTTGATTATAAATCAGAATTACAACTTCCAGCTTTTTTATCCACTGCTAAAAGTCAAAATCCTGTTTTTCACTTGACAAAACAATTATCCAACACAAACTGATCTTTAAACACGAGCAGTATCGTTCATTACACCACCATGTAACAAACCTGTAATAGCATCTAAAAACAAGCCCGGTGTTTTCTACGTCATTTTTCTGTGGTGATTTGAGGGGATCTTTATTTTTAAATGAGATGCTTGACATCATGTTTTTCTGAGCTGCTGAGTCAGAGCTGAGAACCTGCAGCTGATGACTGAAACATCCAGAGGTCAGTGTGATCTAACCTACTCCACACCTGCTCAGAGACTCACAGCGCTGAAATCCAGACATCCTCAGAGTCGTCATTATTCATTATTGATCAGATATAAATAAAATCTGCACTTAAACCCTCCTGCCTGTTTGCTTAAAGGTTAAAACCCTGCTGATGATCTGAGTTTCTTCTCATAGTTTTCTTTGTGAGAAACACCAAAGTAGAAATACTGACACAATCCTCCTGAAATCTAATATATATCAGACTTTAGTGCCAAACCTGAGGAGCAGCCTACAGTCTCTTTAAATACCAGTCGCTTGGGTGTTTTGTATTGTTCTACTGGATTCAGGTGATTATCTCACCATTTTTTAATACGTTTCTAAAGCACTTTTTGACATGTCCTCATCTTAAAAAGCACTATATCAATAAACTTTACATATTAATAAAGCAAGTTTACCTGCACAATATTACCACTTAAATTCACAAATAGCTAAATGACATATGATAACAAAGAAACATCAATAAATATATGCAAATAGTACCACAAGCAGTAGATCTACTAGCAGTTACAGTAGTAGACACATATTTCCTGTACAGTTCACACAAACACACACTGTCTTCAATATTACAGGAAACAATAAAAGTTCAGATGACTTATGAAAGTTTAAATTTCCCACAGCGGTGGAATTTCAATTCATACATTGTAAGCTGGAGCTCCTGGAGGCTCTTCTGATTCTAAGAAACGAGTCCAAACTGAACTGAATGGGTTTAATAAGTAAAAGTAGAAAAAAGAAAAAAGTAATTTTAGTTATTTTCAATAGGATTTGCACAAATGTTTGCAGTTAAATTGTGTTAAACTTACCTAAATCTTAAATTGATTTAGGTAAGCTGATTGAACTGAAAGGCTCAACTCTGTGGGGGTCAAAGTTTGCAGAACTACAGAGGCAGCTGGAGCCACAGCTGTGCGTGTTCATGGAGCTGCAGTTATTATTTAGATAAATGTAATAAAGACTTAGCTAAATATAATAAATACAACAGGTAGTAAAAAAGTAATAAACTATTAATGTAAAGTAACAAATGAAACAGTTAGCTAAATGTAATAAACAGCTAACTAAAAATAATAAATAACACAGGTAGCAAAAAATTAATAAAATGCTAATGTAAAGAAAGGAACGAAACAGCTAAAAATAACAGATTACACGGTCAGCTAAAGGTAATACACTGTTAACTAAAAATAAAAGACAGTTAACCAAATGAATTAAAAGTAATAACCTGTTATAAATGGCTAAAAGTACTGAACGGTGAACCAAAGGTAATTAAATGCTTAGCTAACAGTACTAAATGATTAAATGGTTAAACGGTTAGCTTAAAGTCACAAAGCGCTATCAGAGACCAGTTCCGTCTCTGGTAAAGCGTCCATTATAAATTATGCCACTCGGTCTTTTTTAAATTGATGTTTAAGTAAAGTTTGTTGTAATATAACTCAAACTCGAATGGTATGGTTGCTAGCATGTTCTAATACCTTTAAATTGCTTCTTTAACTAACACACACTTCGGGGCTCAAAACCGAAGCATTAGATATGAGCAGAGTGAGCTATCTGCCTTTGATATTATGATGCTTATTTCCTTAAACGCGCCTTTGTAACAGAGTGAGAAGTCTGCTTTATTTCCTCCTCTCTGACAGCAGCTTCAGGGCGGAGTGATGGAGCGAGGAGGAGGAGTAACAGGAGGAGAAAGAGGAGAGGAGGGGCGCGGACTGTCACCGGACGGGTCTGCGCGAAAGCAGAACGGAGTTTTTCCTCCTTGGCTGGGCGGTGGGAGGAGGTGGTGGCGGTGGACGGTGCTTGGCAGAGGATAACTGTGATTGAAGCCGCCGGGGGGGACCTGGAGCTCGGTGTGCTGCCGCTGCTGTAAGCCCGCACAGCATTAACATGGAGCTCGAGAACATCGTGGCCAACACTGTGCTGCTCAAAGCACGGGAAGGTAAGGATGGGGAAGGCGGTGTGACAGCTCCTCTCCACCGGTGTGTTACAGTCACAGCACCGGAGGGATGCCCCGGACTCAGGCGGCACGAACTGTTCCTGCACTTCCTGACAAATCTTCTGATTATGCGCGCAGGGTGTTACCGTAAATACAGTTCGTACGAGTAGATAGAAACGACCAACCGAACTCCGTTTATAATTCGAGCGGTATAAAGCTTTGTTTCATATCCGTGGTCCTACGCTGAATGTCAACTTAATGAGGACTTTATTCAAGAATTTAACAAACAGTGTCCACTTCGGCGTGGAATATGTTTAAACAAATCTCTTAATTACCGTGAAATCTCTGTCTTCCTTGTTCATTGTGCCGACTACATTGTAAAGTCAATAACTGTGTTATGCTACCTACACAGGGCATGTATGAATGTTTACTATATGCCAGTATACGCTGCATCAAAGAGTATGACCTAAAGCCTGGGAAAACGTTACAAGTAGCAAATGTTTAAAATTATTTTTGGCGTGGCTTTGATAGTGTACCTAAAAAGGTTGTCCGGAAAGGGTTGTAACCGTGAACTGTGGCTGCAGCAATACATCGGGTTTCCCTTGCTGATCTTGCAGCATCGTCCTGTAGTTTGCGAAACAGGATGTTGTGGCAGAGCAGCTGTGCTGTGCACGGCTTTGTGCACACAATTGATTTTACTGTTCCTGCCAAAGATCATCATCATTAAAACGGCCCTCATTAATCAGCTACAACCAGGAAGCTGTGATATCTGTGGGTAAGGGTCCAGGTGAGAAGGTTGGCTCGTAGGACACTCTACTGGCACAGTTTGTCCAATAACTCTTAACACTTTTGAATACCTAATGCAACATAAACGGCCCTCCTGCGATCAAAGGCCTTTGTTATTGTTCCAGTAAACAGGAGACAAAGGTTTGAGTGGCTCACAGCCGACATGATCCTAATGCCGTGTGCACAGGCACCTGAGAAGATGTTTCATGAGTTTATCAGCTGTGCTCATACATAACCAGGACCTGAGGCTCTGTGCTGGCATCCAGCCGAAGCGCCCTTGAGAAAGGCACCGTATCTCTGGGCCCGTCAGGCCTTGACTCTGACCTCTCTGGAGCTGAGACTTATCTAAACTCTTGAGTTTAAGTTCAACACAAAGTGTGAGCCCGGCGCTTTTAATTTCCTGCGATCTGCAGAATTTTCTGCACCAGTTTGCACCTTTTCTCGTTGCTTAATATGTAACACATAATTGCTGTTTAATGATCGTTCTCAGTTTTCCTCATATAGCACTGTCCCCACTGAGTCATCACACATGCAGCCGTGACTCTTCTGACCTCACTGGGGTTTGCCTGGTTTTGGATGTGAGAGTCATCTGATATCGGGATAATTCCCCGGCCTTTTGTTTGGGGATGAATGAATAATTTGTTTAATTTAATTTACATACCTAAGACGTGTTTCAGTAAACAGGGCACTCATTCATCGAAACAAGGGCTGGCAGTGTTATTCTTCAGCATGTGTTGGACAACTTTTCACTTTCTTTAACTCAAACTGGGATTTTTTTCCTCTAAATATCTGCATGTAGTTTTAAATAATAATTTATGAGGTGTTTTGGATCAGTAGTGTATTTAAAATAACACAAATTGATGTAAAAGCTGAGTGAAGTGATTCGCTCTAACAACGATGATCCCTGCTTTTAAAATTGGAAAAATATTCATGTCATGTGCACCAATGAAGAGTCCAGCGACACTTACATTAATAGGGAACAACTTCAGGAAGTGACCAACGTGTTTCAGCTTGGCCGAATGACCCCGAGGAACGCCACGAGCCGAAACGCATCAGTCACTTCATAAAGTTGTTTCCTCTCAATGTAAGTGTCGCTGTACTCTTCTGTTTGTTACATAGTGTTAGTGGAGCGATAAATACAGTCAATAAACTGTGGTAATGCAGTGAACAACACCGACATATCACAGCGGGTCTTTACTCAAACTAAACCACTGTGTGACAAACAGTGACTGTTTAGCAGGAGTAATTTAAACTGTGACTTTATTCATCTCTGATATGGTTGTGGAGGATTTTTCATTCACTCTTCTTTACAATGTTGCTTCAGCTCATTGAGGTTTGTGGGCACTTGTTTATGCACAACTCTGTGAATGTCCAACCGCAGCATTTCAGGCGTGGCGAGGACCCTGAATCCTTTCTTTTTCAGTCGTTCTGTTTGCTGCTTCGGATCGTTGCCCTGTTGCACGACCCAGTTTAGTTCAAGCGTTAGCTGCCAGACAGATGGCCTCACGTTTGAGTCTTGGTACACAGACGAGTTCATGGTCGACTCAACGGCTGCCAGGTGCCCAAATCATCATCCATCCACCAACATGCTGAAAGTTGGTATGAGGTGTTCTTGCTGATCTGCTGTGTTTGGTTTTCTCCAGAGGTGGCGCTGTGCATTTCCACTCTGTCTGTCCAAAAGACATTGTTCTAGAGGTCTTGTAGTTTGTTGAGATTTGCAAACCTAAGCCGTGCAGCCATGTCGTTTCTAGAGAGACCTTTTTCCTGGAAACCTTTCCAAAAAGGATGTACTTGTGCAGTCTTTATCTAAGTGTGCTGACATGAACTTTAACCTTTAATAAGCTGACTGAGGTCCGTAGAGTCTGAGGCTTTTCTGCAGTTTCCCAGACGTTTGGACGTCTTTGCTGTTCACTCCTGAGAAGATTGTAGTATGCTTCTGCTGGAGGTTTCTTCCTGTTGAAATGGAGTTTTTCCTTGCCACTGTCACCAAGCGCTTGCTCACAGGGGTCGTCTGATTGTTGGGGATCATTGAAAGGTCTTTACCTCAAAATACGAAGCACCTTGAGGTGACAGTTGTTGTGATTTGTGCTATAAAAATAAAATATAATTGAATTGTGTTATCACACACCTGAATGAGTCAATAGAGGTGGTCATGCTTTCCGATGATAAATGAATTAACTGCATTTGATTATCAGCATCTGGCTGATACTTAACCTCTAAGTCTCTACGGATGCATGGGGTGCACTTCGTTTTGCCCACACTGTTTCTACATTTTGCTTTGGTTTTGTTACAAAGTGTGATGATACATATGTTAGATTTTGTATTTTATTACAGGTTGTGTTGACCTAATTTTACAACCTACAAAGAACCTGATTAATTCGTGTTTGTGTACTTTCTTTGTAACTGCACATGAGTCCTAAAGGTAATCCTGTAATCTAAATGCAGGTTTTCAAAGAGCATATAACTTCGGTGCAGAGGAGGTATTCAGCCAGACGATGATAAACTCAGCTCATCAGCAGCTCTGTTTTTGCATCCGTAAACCTTTTAGAGGGGCAGCACCTTGATTTTCAACATCTTTGTGTCCTTCAGGTGTGTTATGGAAATTTCAGAAGGAAGCATTTTTGGGAGTTTCATCTGTAGTTGACCTGTTTTACTCTGCAGTTGGATTATTCAGAGTGCTGTACTGTATACCGTCTTCAGCTTTGCCCAAGGATGTGATTTTAGCCCATTTCCTCACTTCTGTTAAGCAATTAGTGCCAGTTAATTTCAGTGTGCCTTGGAAATCGAATTGGTTCGTGAAGAGTCTCAAAAGTTCCCCGAAAGGCATGTGCAGCGTGACGGCTCTTCAGTATTACTCCAAACAAAGAGTCAGGGGGTTCAGGCCTCTGAGCTGCAGGTTTCTTCATGATGGCACGCTAAGAAACACTGAATGTGTCAGTGACCTAAAATCATGCAGCGCGACGTGAACGCTGGAGCACGAACGGAGGAGAGAGGCCGACATGACACGCTCTCTGCCGTGCAAAAGTTCCAGTCGTGACCTTTTGTGTCACTTCCTGTGTGCAGAGACACTCATGCCCTGCAGATGTCTGCTTTTGTGCTGCAGGGCCGATCGGTGATTTAGGCCAGCGCTGAGGAGCGATTTTACACGACGTCAAAACCAAACATAGAATTATTTTTTCATATTTTAGACGTGCAGTAAAACACAATATACACGCCCCAGTCCACTTTCAGTTTTCACTATGATATTGGTGTAATTAGCTGCTACACTGTTACTACACGGTTAGCCATCTAGTTAGCTGTATTAGATTAGATGTGTTTCCATGTTAGCTCAATACGTTCTTTAACTTCCTGTGTGATTTCTGTCCATGTTTTAGATGCTCTAACGAATATTAAGCTAACACTTAGCTTAGGTGCTTCTTTGGCATCTAAAGCCCCGCAGTAAACCCTGTTAGCACGTGGTCACACCTGCCACCGTTTAGGTTTCAAAATCTGGGAGGTTATCCTGGATGTTGCACAGAGAATGATGCAATTAAGCACATAAAACGGGCACAAAGACGGCATCATGCGTATGCAACAGCACGACCAAACTGAACTGCTGCACGCAATCAAAAAGTCTGGTGAGGCAATAAACTGATGTAAACGTCCAACCGACTTTAAGTTCATTCTGTCTACTCTTCGTCTAAGTCCACTAAGACAGCATCATCAGTCCCAATATCATGTCAGTGTAAACTTACTCAGATCTCAGTCGCATACATGAGGTATTACTCGAGGCAGTAGATATGGCTGGTACTTGGTAACAGTGTCCTGTTGTGGATAATTTGCTTTCTGTTCAAAGCATTAAAAATAGTTTTTCATTTATTTTATTTCCAAACCACTATTATTAACTCGTTGACTTGCTAAACAAGCAAAATCCAGCAGCACCAACGAGCCCGTTAAGCTCCAGAAATGCTGACGGTGCACTAACGAAGGCTGCGGCCAGGACAGAGTCCTCATGAAAGCAACTCTCACCATTTCTGAAATATCTTTTGACTTTGTTTGTGTGGTTATTGTTTATAATCACCAAAGGTTGTTTAAATTTAACCCTAAATATGGTTTAAAAAAACCTTTATGGTCAACTTCTGCCTCCTACCAAATAAACTCCCGTTGATTTGAGTGCAGGATTGTTTCTGTCACCCGAGTCTCTCTTATAAGATCTCTGGCAATAATGTTGTTAATCAATAATTATAAACCAGCTAACTATAGATGGATGAGAAAGATATGGTTTGTGCCACAGCTGCAACTAACAATCTATTGTAAAGTTTTACGTTTGAAATAAAGAATTAGCGTCCTGCTACAGAAGGATGAAAGACTCTGAGGAAACAAGTCAAACAAAGTCCTCCAAGAACAGAGGGGCTAAAGTCAGTCCAGTCTGATGGAAGACGATTACCTAAAAACCTTCTTGAAAATGTTAACATTTAATGAACCATCTGTGTGTAAAAGTGATAATAAACAGCCAAGAGTTAGAGCCCAAGTGCAGTTTCAGCAGGACGTTACAAAGAAATGCTGCTGGTGTAAATCAGAGAAATTCATCAGTGCAACAAATCTGTAAAACAAACAAACAAACAACACAAATACATGAAACAAATTGTCGGGTTCATCTAGAGTTAAAGAAGAAAAGAAGTCTTCTGTCATTTAATGGTTCTTCTGCAGTGAGAAGACTTTTCCATTATCTAATTGTAAAGACATTATCAATAGTGAAAAGGCAGGAATGTTTCTGAGAAAGCAGAACATGTTATGGTTCATGGTTTATCTGTAGTGTTTCTTCATTGCTTACTTTACTATAGTACAGCCGGGCACAGCTAATGTATTTCTCAGGAAGACTGAGAGAGCATAGACTGATGATGACGTCTCTAATCCAGGAGCAGGTGTCAGCACTTGAAGCGGTTCACTAATCAAAGCTGACAAAAACACCAATAAAGTTTGCTTTAAAAACCTTCAAGCCCCGCCTTTACTCCCAGGCTCTGTCTTTTATGAGATTCCCTCTGCTTCAGGCTGTAAGTAGCCAGGTCGTATTGACCGACTGCATGTCATTGACAATCTGTCATCTTGGGTAAGAGGAGGCGGCCTTAAAATATACGAGTGTTGGCCCGGGACTCGAACACATCAGTAAAAACCCTGCACACTCTAATACTGCCATATTACACGTATAGTAATGTTAGTTGGTATATAGACACAAATATCCTCCTTTAATGTAGGAAACCACAGTCTGAATGCACAGCACAAAGGAAACAGGCCTTCTCACAGGAAGTACCATGAAAAGCCGCATCTGAACCTGACTTGATTGTCACCTCCTCCTCTCTTTTTTTGCGTTCCAGTTCTCACCTTATGCTATGTGATTTCGGTCCCTGATGTCACTTCCTCTCTCACTGCTGTTTACAGCAATTAAAATCTGGGAAATCGTGAGCTTTAAAGCGAAGCACAAACACCTTAAAATAACGCCTTTTAAAAATAAACATGTAAGCGGAACGAAGTCGCAGAGACAAATAAAAAACAACTTTTAGTTTGCTTTGCTGAAAAAGCTGCGAATCGGCATGTTTGAGGCCGGTTTTCTGTCCACTCGATGTAAGCACTTGCCTCGGTTTACATGTTGGTTGAACCACCAAAGTTGTAATGACCTGTTCAGCATTTTAATCCGGTGCCCTGACATACAGAAAAACATCATTGAAAGAAGCATTTCTGGACCTAGCTGATAAACTGATTTGATAAATCTGTATTAAATCAGAATGTGTGTGGCCTCTGCAGAAGACACAGTCAGTCTGCGTCTGTATTCTCTACCTACAGTGTCCTGAGATGGTCCTACCGGGGCCTTCGATGTTAACATTTTATTGCAAAGAGGAGCTTCCTGGTTGTGGTGCCTTGCTTCACAAATTATACACAATGCATACACCACCACAGTGGATTTTAGATCAGATAATCAAGATGCAAAGACGTGCAGACCTTCAGCTTTGTTGCAGAGTGTTTTTGCAACATCAGAACTTACAGTCTTTTTTAAAGAAGGTGTCCCATTTCCAGAGACTTAAAAGTAATCGGACAGGAAACTGATAAAAGATCTAGAAATGATTCAGAGACCAGTCAAATCAACAATCTTGTTCATTCTTTGAAAGCATGGATGCACTGACCAGCGTACCAACACCTAAAGTGGATGATCACAGAATTATTTCCATGGTTCAGAAAAACACCACCCAACACCGAACCAAGTCAAAGTCATTGTGAAGGCCTGAAATCAGCAGACGTCTTCATGAATGGAAATACAGAGTTTAAGGTGTTCCACTGCCTGCTGATTGGTCAGCTGATTGGTCAGCAGGCAGTGGTTTCCTTCCTGGACTTGCTTCAGACCATGGTTAAACCTGAACTCACCTTGCTTAGCTCATAAGCCAGCCTCATAATGGCCTCCAGGGTCATGTTTGGCCTTCAAGTGTAACCTTTGAACTGCCTAATGACTTTGAGAGTGCGGGATGAATTGGGCTGCTTTCATCTTAATTACATCGGTGTATCGCTCAGTCTGTCTTTCATTGGCTTCCCATCCGTGTACTCATGCTGTTTGTCTTGATTTACATTTTCACTAATGCACACAGCGAGCGCGGGGCATCAGTCAGCTTATCTGTAATTCTGATATCATCGCCCATTTTTCAGGCACAAACACAACATCTTGTTTGCAGTGTCTCTATGACAGTAATTGATTTTCAAAGCAGCTGCCTGGAAGTATTTGAATAGCAAATCCTGAAGCGTGGACTGCCTTCCTTCAGGATCAGGGATGCTGAAGGCTGGACGCCTCAAGGCTGCTGCTGTATTTACAACAACGCCGTGTTATCAGTGAAAGCCTGGATGGTGCAGGTTCACGATATTTCACGTAAGAGGGTGTTTACAGACAGCAGATGGGGGGACTCGCTCTCCTTTATTTTTTATTCTTTAAATCGGACTTTCTGTCCCAGTTTTTTGTAGCAAAGGGCCAGAAAATAGCAACACGATGATGAGACCACAGACACTGATGTCCATTTATGAACCTGCAGTTTGATTAGATTTATTGCAGCTGTCCTGTTGGGTTTTTGGAAGCAGAAGAGAATATATTACTTATCAGATATTCCATTAAAAATGCTCCCAAATGCATGATGGGAACAAGCCCAATCCACTTCTACTAGAGCTGCAATCCAATATTAATCACTGCAGCCCAACTTTAAGCCTCGGAAGGATCGAGATGGATCAGTTATAAACAAATTTACCCACCACACTGAAGCTGAGTTAAAGGGAGAAACTGTCCCAATGTGTTTATTCTTAGCTGGTTGATTTCTTCTGTAAAGTGGGATTTTTTTTAACATGGGAGTCAATGAGGAACGAGTCACTTTTTGTGAACTGGCTGTTAGAGAAACTGCAGTCGATGCTACCAAAACATTTCTCCATCACTGCTTTGCTCCACTTTTAGAGATCGTCTGAATTCCCGACTTTTACTGATGAGCATCAATATTAAATGCAGATTCTTAAAAGACTTTATTCTTGTTTTTGTAGCGCGATGATCCAATAGCTCTAAAAATGGATGTTTGTCATCAGATTAAATGTTAAGAAACTCTGGAGCAGATATATACGGAGCATGGTGACAGGATCCGATCTCTTTCCTAAAGTTGCAAAGGGAGGATGGTTGGCGTTCGAGGCTCAGACATGAGCTCACAGAGTGCGTTGGTCCTGCTTATTGCTGCGTCTTGAATGAAGCTCTATCAGAAACGAGAGTGCCGCCTGGCTCTGAGAAACCGCCCAAACACAGAGAGGACAGGAACTTCCTCTGGTTTCTCTTTGTTCTGCAGCTCTTTGTCTTCACCCTGCTCGACGGCTTCTATGAAAACGGTTCATCGGCTGCAGGGTTGCCATGACTTTTAACCTCATCGCATTTCAAACACGGAGCCTCGAATAAAAGATCCCTCCTCTGACCACAGCATGTGCTCTTAACTGAGATAAACAAAGAGGATTCAGGAGTGGTTCAGGCTTGGGTGCAGAGACAGTCTGCTTTTGTCCACAGAGAAAAATGCTTCATGTTCAAAAGCTTTAAACAGACTTCCAGGACCTGTTTGCTAAATTGATTATTGATTTAGAAACTACTTCCCTCTGTTTTTCTCAGTGTCTGTGATTATTCAGACTGTCCTTCAAAACATCCCAGAAACCCTAAAACAAACAATCCTCAGATGCAGACCAGCAGGTCACAGCTTTACAAAGATCCTCTTTTAGAGAGCGATATCACTTCTGAGTAAATTCAAAGGACCAAATTTAATCAGATTTCACTCACTGGTTTCGTCTTGTTTGAATACGACTCTGGAGGAAGGAGGGAAAAACAGGCAGACCTTTGTCCGGCTCTCGGTTTCATTTTCCTTTGTGCATTGCAGCTCGTGTGTGCACAGCTGGATTGGTGAGGAGCCGGCTCATCGCTGGGGATCATTTGTTGTAACGAGCCCTTTGGCCTTGCCTGCCACCTACGACCGACAACAGCAGAGGTGTTACTGAACATGTGTAAGCCTCAAACCCTCAAAATTAGAGATAGAGGGTGAAGCTGCAAAATTAGTGATTGTGGGTATGAGTGTTGGGTTTCCTGCTGTTTGTTTAAAGCGCATGGGAGCCACATCTGCTCAGATCAGCACCTCTGGTCACATCACCCCCACAGATCGAGCCTGCGCTTCCTACTAAAACCACAACATGCTGCTTTTCTCTCTTCTGTTCTCACGTTTGGACCGATCGAACCAACTTCCAGCAGGGGGCGACTCTTCTGGTTTCAAACAGATCTGATTGAATAGACGTCTATGAGAAAGCGACCCTGCTTCGTACTCAGTTTACGACCTTCGTGGAGCTCATGGTCGCAAGTTGTGTTTACCACGTGATGTTTACTTTGTAAACTGTGGTTGTTATGGTGGCGTTTTCAGATGAAACATGAAGAACAGTGATTTTGGGAACCCAAGAATATTCAGCCATGACCACCAACAGGAGGACTACTTATGTGGAATTACATCATGGCCATCAAAAGAATCTCATCACAGCAACAACAAAGCTTTAAAACCACACAGACATCACCTGCTGCAGCTTCTATTGTATTATAGTCTGGTCTGCTTAGTGTGAACCACCATCGGAGTAAAATAATGTTACCTTGTGATTGGCGTATTGGCGTGTGTTCCCTTAGAATAAAAATCCAAAATGGAGTTTCCTGGCGTTTGCTTCGTCCACCAGTATGGAAGACGTCGACTTGCAAACACTCAAACTACTCTACAAATATAGTGTCCCTTCAAAGTAAAAGCTGTACCTTTTGAAACGTGTTGGTTGCAACAGTAAGGCGTAACTTTTACTTGGAAGGGAAACGCTCTCTGTTTCCAGGTTATATGTTGGCAGATAGGTTGGTGTGTTTCGTGCAAACTATGAGTGACTAAAGCAGTCGCAGGGAAGCTTTTAAGCTGGCAACCTCCAGAAACTACTTGACAACCAGTTGGAGAATAACATTTTTCCCAAATGACTGCTGGACGCTCTCAGTCCTAAGATTGAAAAAAACCCGACTTCATCGAACCAACGAGTTTCCTGGTTTCTAACACACAAACAGACCATCGTTTATATGTGATCTGTGGTGAGCAGTCAGGCTAACGCAGACTGTCCCTGCAATGAATTTACTTGTTGTTTAAGCACAGGAAAAACATCCAGCGCTCAGAAAATATCTGCATGTCTGCTTTTTCAGTGCAGCTTTTCACACTGATGATGTGATTTCACTGGGCGAATTTGCAACATTAATGTTTTCAAACCAAGTTAGATTTTTTGGATCTGAATAAGCAGATCTGACCAATCAGATCACTGCATCGATCGGGTCGATCGGCTCTCTGAAATGATTTTTTCTCCACCGCCTCAGAAATGGTCTCAAAATCCAACCTGGAAACCAGAATTTGCGTTTCTTACTTTACTTGTTCAGAAGCATCAGGGCGCGGCTCGTCAGGGCTCGACACTGTGCTGTTTTTTAATATGCACTCGACACATATTTAAGTCTTAAAAACCTCAGTCGGGTTCTCAGTATCAACGGTATGACGACATCCTGCTGATTTACTTTTGAATGTTTCTTCTCCTTCAAACCCAAAATACAATAAAAAATGTGTATGTCATTCACAGGAGGGGGCGGGAACAGAAAAGGAAAGAGCAAGAAGTGGAAGCAGATGCTGCAGTTCCCACACATAAGTTTGTGCGAGGAGCTTCGACAAACCATAGGTGAGCTAACGCCGCTCTCTCTCTCAGAGCAGCACCTTTATCTCATTTGACGTGGACGCCTTTGAAACACATCGTATCCATGGCACCCTTTGAATACCCCCTCAGTCATCACCGCTGGTACCTCAAACTCGACATGATTAGACTTGCACAAAAAAACATCGAATTAAGAAATAGAGGAGATAAAGGAACTATTACCATGGAAAACACAGTCTGTGATCATGCAAAACACAAGAAATTATTTAAGTGGGTAATTGTGCAATAATATATTAAGAACTGAAAGGGAAGAATCTGTAGCTGTGCAGGTGGATTATTTACGATGTTTTTAACATCATGTCATTCTTTGATTTTGATTTTTCACTGTTATCATGATTACCGGCGTGTCCTCGTCCTCCGAAGGATGCAAATTATTGATTTATAAATAAAGTTTCATCTGTGGGGGAAACGAGCAGTAACCAGCTGGGCTGAAACACAAACTGCAGTTCCACCAACGCCCACTTGGCGTGACACAATCCCTCATTGACTGTATTTAAAAGATGGACGTAGCCATCGTTAAGTCACTTATCGGGTGTGGACTTTTCAGTCGTTAACATCAACATTTAATCAGCAGCTACAGGCCGTGTCAGAGGCCACGCCCCTACCCTAAAGCCCTCCCAGTATAGCTCCAGGGTCATAAAAAAGTCTCCTGCTGCAGTCATTATGAAAACTGTCCACAGAGACCTAACTGTGTCTGCACCGGGCTGTTTGTTAAAGAATTGTGTGGGAGTTATATCTTAAAATGTCTTTAGTGAGAAGCAGATGACTCCGCTTTACTGGGGAAAAACCCCTAAAAGACGTCCAGTTTTAGATATTAATTTATGAATTGCTGCACAGCACGGCTCTGTGTGTTTCTCAGTTTTGTGGCTCATCTAAAGCCTGAATTCAATCCCCTCATTGTTTCAGAAGATGTTATGCTTTCTAGTGTCTCTCTCCGTGTCTTTGCACTCTGGTATGGTGGCCCCGAGGCTCAAAACTCTTTAAGAAAGCAAATAAAGTAGAGAACACACTGTCAGACACACGGCTGCAGTGAAACATGAGCTACTCATCCTCAGTATTAAACATGACATTTCACTGAGGGAATATGATCAGTGTTGATTTTTCATTTCCTCTGTATACAGCAGCAGCGGTGGTGGCAGCTTCCTAATTCTGTACAGAAATAGACTCTCATTCATCCACATGGCTGATATTATCACCAGCAGACCTCAGGTTGTGTACAAAACGGCAGAAAATGGATGGCACACTGTCCTGTGATCACAAAACTGTTGCTCATCAACAATTAGTTGCAACACATAAACCTCCATAAATCACAAATGATTGAATAAATGAGTTGTTGCATGTGAATAACAAACTTTAACAGTATTAAGGCTAAGTTTTAGTTTTTAAATGCGAGATATCTCTGCTGTGAGAACTGATCGGAGTGGATATGCTGAGGAAGAAGTTTATTGTGAGAGGGAAACGACTCTTTCCAAGGTCAACAGTGACCCTTCACACTCCAACATCTCACTTCCAACCACTTTGGATATGATCCATGACATTGTGCTTGCATTAACCTCATTTGTAGCAATAACTGTGACTTTGTCTCACAGTTTTTAACCGGACGGTTGGGAAATTGCTTAATGCTGATTAATGTAGAATAGAATAGAATAGAATAGAATAGAATAATCCTTTAATTGTCCCACAACGGGGAAATTTGGTTGTAACAGCAGCCAAAAAGACACATATACAAACAAACAGGACACAGAACAGAAACGTACACAATTTTCTTACATATTTACATTAAGGACAATGGTCACTATAAACAGAGAGTACTGTACAGTTATTAAATAAAATAAAACTAGCTACAGATAAGATGTGTCTGGCAGAACTTTCATGCCGAGCGTAACACTGAAGTGTTTGCTGTCGTTGCTCTTCATTTTCATACATTTCCATTTGTGTAGAAAACATTTCCCTCCTACAGGAACTAGACTAGTTTAAATTTAGACCAGTTATCAAATAAAAGTTATATGAGCTCCATGGAGCCCGTCGATCGACCTGCAACTTTTATAAGCAGAAGGCTCTCGATGATTTGAGATGACCCCCCCATCTCCGCCACACGTTCATGCCGATGTCAATAATTAGGATTTTAGGGTTCATCTACTTGCCCAAACCCCACTTTAGCCCCACGCTGACCCCCACTTTATCCACATGCACATGGTAGTGGTCAGGTTGTTGTGCATGAACCTCATGATTGTTGTATATTTTGTTGGAGTTGTGAACTTTGTAACCATGTTATATGGAAGGTTTTGGAAACTGTTGCAGAATAAACTGAGAATGAAAAACAGTTGCCCTCCAGTCCCCCAAACCAAGACTCACTTTTGAGATGACAGTTGACGTCTTTTGTAATCGCCAGGCTGTCACTGCTTCCTGTCCAAAACACCGAGACTGTGGATCAAGCGTTGCTACAACTTCTGTTTTTATGCGTCCTTTACTTTTTGAAGTTGTGTTCTCAGAGCTGCAGCTGCCATGTTATAAAAATGTCTTTTACATTCAGGCAACAAGCAGCGACAATCTGCGCGAACTTTAATAGCATGCTGTTCATTGAAAAGTCAAACCTGCGATAGGTCTGAAAGTGTGTGGGTGGTATGAAGACAAAACGCTAGTGTTGCTCAAGTACTACCACAGAGGAAACTGTGGCGCCTGCAGAAAGAGGAAGCAGCCTGTTTTTTTTCTACTGTTTCAACCAACTGATTACTTTCATTTTAACTGGTGACTGGTTGGAGAAATAAAATTTAGACTCACTCAGGAAAAGATCTGATCTCTACCTGAGACCAGAGTCAGAGATAATCGTTGTTGTGCTTTGTCATTGGTTGCACTTAGTTTTTTACAAAATAAAATTAAAGGTCAAAGCAGCGAGCATGTTTTTCTCTACGCCTGGCTGGTTTTCTCCAGGTGCTCAGGTTTCCTCTTCAATCTGAAGTCGTGCATGTTAGGTCATCTATCTGCAACCATGTAGATTACAGATAGATAAAACTCGCACACAGCAGTTTTTTCTAAAGAATAAAGTCCTGTGTGAATGAATGACGGTGGTTTGTGGTGTAAAGAGCTTTGAGTCAGCTCAAAAAAGTGCAGGTCCACTGACTGTCTCACATTTTTGGGGGTAAGAAGCCTGTGTGCATGTTTACTTCAGAAAGCATGAAGTAGAATGATGCAGGCACTGTAACGTCACTGAAACCTCGGTGTTTGCACTGTCATGTTGGATTGTTGCACCCAGAAGTGACCATATTTGGGCAACTGTGCAACACAGACAAAGACATCTGCTAATTAGCGCCAGCTAATAATCGTCTACAAATTCACTCACTTATATTATTGGTTCAGTAACTTGTTTGAAAAGCCCCAAAAGACACGATGAGCTCAAACATGGTTCCTGTCAAACTTTAAGCTTTTATAAAACTTCGCCCACAGTAACCTGTCATTGACTGGGAAATACCCAAACTTGTATCAGGCTGTAAACACGTTCGTTTCCTTGTTAAAGTTGAACATTTTAACATGCGACTCTATGAAGACGTTGAAATGCGACGTCAGAGGAACTGCAGTTTCTGGCACATGTGCGCCTCGTGCTTTGTGTTTATGTCAACTTGTTTATGATTTTTGCTTCACAAAATTGGATGGAAATGTCCAGATGTGACGGTCAGAAGATATGTGACCAAAGCATGAACTGTGGTTTACTTGGTTTGGTTCTCATGACTTTGTTTCCTTAAATAGTAACCATATGCCATATTTATCTTAGCTGCAGGAGGCCACTGTCCAGCATCAGAGACGGGCTTTTATTTCAAAGTCGTCCCTGATGTTTGATTAGAATAAATAACCGAGGTCATGTGCATAAAAACAATTGCTTTAAGTTGCTGCCTAACAGCAGCAGCAGCAGCATGTAATATCAGTGTGATTTGTGTACAGAGGCATGGTTGCATCCATGGTACCCAGGCGGGGCAAGTCAAACACATAGGACACATTGTGAGGAAGAAAGAAGAGGAAGAAGCAGTGGAGCTGGGCTGATGACTTGTTATAAAACTTAATATGGCTCGAGGCACAGAGCGGCGACAGGTGGGCAAGCTGGACTAAAGTACAGCACATGTTTGTTACTGGTAAACCAAAGTTCACCAAAGAAGTCAAGGACTACACATACGCTCAAGTCTTACAGGTTTCTATTGCTTAATACATCCATTCACCAGCTCCCGGGGGCATGCTTCCAGGGTCGTGTTCAGTTTACTGTTACTGTTTTGGGAAGTTCGTGGAGCAGTTCAAAAAGACAATGAAAGCACATGAAGCTAACTGAGCTAAAATGTCAGGACATTTTCCAAAGCTGTACTTTGCTCACATGTATCAGGAAACAGTCTGATCCAGATGTGTTTTCACTACTGGAAATACTGAATTTGGTTAAAGCCAGGGTGGCACCTGAGTAGAGCGTGCAAGAGACAGAAAACATATTTATTTTGCTTGTAGGGATGGTCATGATTTTTGAATATTCAAATAGTCATTCAAGACGTCTCCGGACTCAAAATGGGCCTTTGTTTATGCACGTAAGCACAATCGGTCCGATAGTTGAGCCATTTGGTAAACAAAACTCTGCATGATTCAGCAACAGCAACGACAATGTGACACGTTTCATCACTCAGGTTTCCCCAAGCGTATACCACAGGTTCCAGTCCAGAAACATCCCTGTCTCAATAACGTGTTCGGGCTTACCCCATTTACTAATCACAGCGTGGACTCTTCATCTTTTCTTTTTACCAGATTAACATTCCCGTCCACACAGATACGTTCACACTGTGTTTAACACCGGAAATGCCAAGGCGGTCGTTTTAAACCCTGTTTAACTCTCATCGTCAAAAGGAAGAGAAAGTTTAGCTAGAGCTGCAGAGGGCGTCGTTTTGACCCCTACACATTCATATAAAACCACTAGAGCAGGGAGTGCGAGACTGAGTGGGTGGAGGACCGGTGCAGAGCTGAAGTAGCTGAAGTCCAGAGTGTGGAGAACTAAACGGAGCAAATCCAGAGCGGCATGTCAGGCCTGAAGAGGTGAAGCTGAGACAGCTTCAGGTTTGATGATCAGAGGCAGATGATAAACTTTGACTGTTCTGCTTTTACAGTAATTATTTAAAATGTGTTGAAGCAGCTCTGAGGTCAGCTCTGTTTTTACACCACCTTCATTTTAATACAGCTAACCCCACAATTCATGTTCTTCTTCTTTCATAACTCCATTTGTAGTTACTGTGCTTTGTTTAACTCTTTGTAGTTTAGTCGAACGTGTTTGTGTTAAATCATTGATGAAACCTTTAAAATCAACCTTAAATAATTATTTGGCCGAATCTTACTTAAAATTAGAAAAACAGTTGAAAGGTAACAACTTGTCTTTAGCATCCGTGCTGTTGTTACAGGACAGGCTCAGAACGGCCCTCCTGGCACTTCCAGTGTGGTAACCTCGGTGGGTAATCAACTCATGCAGCTCTTCCATATCATTGTCCAAACACCTCACATTCCACGTGACGATGGCAGGAACAGACTTCCTTTTAGCTGCGAGTAGCCTCTGCTCGGGGACTACGGGCCATCGTCGGGTGACGACACTCTGCCTCCAGAGTAAACTGGAAAAACACCAACAGGAGCAGCTGTAACGGCCGTCAGGCTCAGAGCAGCACCAGGACATTATTGATATTATTAATAGAGCAGTTGCCGATATTTCAAATGAAATAGAGGCTAATATGAATATATCTGAAGCGGTGGCGTTCCCTTTGGTTAGGCTGTGGCAGGAGAGGCAGCAGCTTATTGAATAACGTGACCACTCTGTTTCCAGCTCATCTGCTGATTTTCCTAATCATCACTGCATCTGGCTTCTTTTAGACACGTACTTAACATAATTAAAGACTTCCTGCTGATGTGAAAATATAAGGAAATAAAGATGAGCCGTTTCACACTCGAGGTGCTGCTGCTGCTTCTTTTGTTTCCCTGGAAGGGCCGATGCAAATAAGTTTGGATTTGAATGAGTTCAGTCAAACACACACAGGAAGTTAGAAGCTCAGCACTAAAACCACATACAGTACGGTTTGAAATGCTGATGTCCCACAGAGGGGAGCAGAGGTGCTGCAGGGCTGATAGGCCAGAAGGAGGAAAGTAAAAACAGAGGATGAGAACGTGAGCCGACAGACGAAGAAGGAAGTCACGATTCATCCTCGAGACTTTTTTGTAACCAGAAGAACGAAGACGAGTGGGAGGAAGATATTCAGGAGACTCTTTTTCCTCTCATCCCCTGATACGAACATCATTTATTGTTATGTAATTATGCCGCAAGCAACGTGAGACATTTCTATGTTGCACAACAGAGATCTTACAGATGTTCTCCCTTTGTTACAACACATTTCACCAGCACCAATGAAAAACAAAAAACTGAAGATTGGCCCTGCACTGCACTCGGACATGTGCTTTCTTGTTGTGTGTTTGTGCCCCGGTGACTCTGCTGTTCGCTGAACCTGAGAAACACGTGCAGGGAGTTTCACCGCACGGCCTCCTCTGCACAAATGAAAGCATCTGTAGTCTCGATTGATGCTTTCTCCTCCGCCTCCCCCTTCCCCTCCTCCTCAGTCCTCATAAGAGGCCATTAGAGTAACATGATATTACAGTAAAGTAGGTCCACACTGGTTTCAGTGTTCAGCTGCTGAATCATAGGAATATGTTTATGGTTTAAATAGAACCGAGCAACCCAGAGAGAGGAAGAGGGAACCGGCTGCTTCGTCAGGGTGGTGATGCTGTAATCATGCAGCAACTTCCAGGGCGATAAAATAAAGTATGGTAACTGCTCTGGTTCTTTTAAAGCACTTTTCTACTCGTCAAAGCACTTTGCACAACTTGCACAACCAGCACTTTTCTATGTAAGTGCTAATATCTAAGATTCATAGACATTGATAATCAGGGGTTAAGTAGGATTTAATGAAAATAATATTTTTTATTGTGCTGCTGCTGCTCTGAGGTTTACTGCTTCCTTTTACCAAATACATCCTACAATATATACACTCACCATCCACTTGTTCAACTGGTCATTAACACAGACATCCAATCACACGGTGGGAGCTCAAGATGACCTGCTGAAGTTCAGTCTGAGCCCCACAATGAGGAAGATTTCCCTGACTTTGAAGACGAGCTGGTTTGAGTATTTCAGACGCTGCTAATCTGCTTGGATTTTCCTACCAAGCTGGTTTGAAAGGAAGGAAACAGTAACTCTGGCTTTTTCTGCTGACCTTTCCTCCTGTTGGTTATTGATAGTTGTTCAGCTCGTTCTAGAACAAACTGGTGCACTTAATATCAGTGTGACGCTGCATAAAGTGATGGAGGCACTCTGTCGTGCTTCGGTCTGGATGGAAACTCACTTTCACTGCAGGGCCTTCGAAGCCAACAGGACACCCGACAGAGGCCTCTTTGTTTTCTGCGTGTTAATGTACAGCATGTTCTCTACAGCCCTGGATCTCCATTCATGTATATCACAACTCCTATCATGCCTCAAAACGTCCGTAATCAGCCATAATGAGATAATGATTATTCGGAGAATTCCCAGAACTTTGAGATGCAAGCGTCTGATACTGCCTAAGTAACTTTATGAACTGTAATGAAGTAATTTATGTCCCTTTTGTAAAGAAAACAGTGGGTTTGTAGATATGAAGACTTGGAACGGCCTTTTTCTCGTCTTTCTCTCTTTCGTGTCCTTTGTCATCCACAGATTTATTCCCTTTGCTGCACACTTAGCTTCTCTGTTCTCTCTGCAGCGGGACTTAAGTGGAACATCAGAGAGAGAAGAGATCATTAGAGGAGAGGAGAGCGGGACAAAGGGCAGAGCAGAGACAACTAGAGCAGAAAATCTCAAAGTAGGATGAAACAGAGGAGAACCTGACGGAACAAGGCATCAGTAACCATCAGTCAGTGGGTCATCAAAAGGAAATGACTCAGCAGAGTAACAATCGAAGGGGCGCGCCACCCGAGTTATGTTCATCTACTGAGCCGGGCAGGGAGACAAAAAGATGACACGGACTACATCACCCACAAAGCAAACAGCATCTTTTTACTCCTGCAGCTGGTTTTATGAATGAAACTTCAGTCTGTTGGTGTAACTTGGCGATTAAATCGACAACCCTGACACGACGCCTCTGTCAGATAAAACTCAGGTTTAGAGTAAGCCAGTAGTTTGGATTAAAACGCTTCACAGCAGTAACAACGCTCACTGACAAATGTCGACACAAGAGGCTGAAATCTAACAAGCTTTATTATTATATATGCAGATGACACCCTGCTGTAGCTCGGCATCTATTGAAGTCAGTGTGTGATGCACTGGGTTAAGGATTCAGTTGAACTGGGCCAGTGTTTGGGCCTGACAGCGATACAATATTCTGTCCGTTTGTAACGATTTGATTTTGGTCTCAGTTGCTGAATGGTTACAGTTCAAAGAGTCGCAACTTTACGTTATCGTGTCTTTTATTCCATATTCACTGTGGAACCAGAAGAGAATGATTCCAGTAACACTGATGTCTGTTTACGTGAGCCGTTCGAGGCTGTGCTGCTGTTGTAGCGACAGTCACATGTACACCAAAAACAAAAACATACTCGCATGAGGAGGCTTTAGATTGATATCTGGGGTCGTTTCAGTTCATCTGTCCAGCTGTGTTTGAGGGAAAAAATAGAAACGCTAACAAGGAAACGTGGATTTGCATCTGAGACTCGTACAGATGCAAAACAACCCAGGAAGCTTCACGCACAAGCAAATGTGATTCACTGACGATCGGGGCGGTCGGCGTGAGAGACGAGGAAAAGAGCGAAAAGGTCAGACTGATCAATGCGACACTTCAGCAAGAGAGGTGTACTCCTCCGTCAGTCACAGGATCTCCAGTGCTCACTGAGGGAGGCCTGCTCCTTTATTCCTATAAGAAAGTGTGCTGCCTCTTTAGCATTTACATTCAGTCTTTCACAACAGTTCCTGCCTCACAAATGTGCTGAGCATGTTTCCTTCCTCAGAAAACATTTTATAACCTCCATTCTCTACATGGAGCTAACTAAGCTGTAGTGCCTCTGCACCTCACTGTACAATACCTTGTGCAATACTTTTTGTAAATAGTCAACAGTGCAATAGACTCAATACTTGAAATGTGCAATTCACTTGTATTTTTATTTTTTATTCCTATTTATTCTATTTATCCCCTTTGTATATTTTATTTATATTTGTCTCTGTATTTATATATGTGTGTGTGTGTGTGTGTGTGTGTGTGTGTGTGTGTGTGTGTGTGTGTGTGTGTATATATATATATATAACAGTTCTGTAACTGTAACTTCGGTCGTTGCTGTGCTTTTTTTGGAAGTCGAATTTCCCAGAGGAACCCACCCGAGGGATTAATAAAGTTCTATCTTATCTTATCTTATGGAGAAATAAGCGTCCATCTGACTTTCATTTTCTAGAGCCTTCTAATAATGCAGTACATCAGAAACAACAGTAATAATAAGATAATAAGAGCACATTTGGTGCCGGCTCACAGCATAACAGGGAACGACACTGATCCATGGAATAATCAAATACCAGCATATTTGCATAAACCTGCAGTTTTGCTTGCAGGAACTTTATTATTTATGTTATAAAAAGTCAGCTTTTATTTAGAAGGAAGTAAAAATGTTTGGGAAAGAAAAACTGTGTCGAAAGCAAATTTCATCTGATGAATTTTCTACGTTGTAAATAGTCACAGGGTATAAGGCGTGCTTAAGGTTGCGTGCGACTTTGTACTTCCTGTGAGGGTCTGATTTAATTTGAAGCTTGAAGTTTGTTATAGAAAAGAACCCAGAGTTTGTGTTTAGATTGTGACCTTTGGAGTGGGTGTTGGATGGATCTGGTTGCAGTTTTTAACAGAGCTCTGAAAGTTGCTTCCTGAGCTTCTGAAGCTCTGAGGATTAAAAATGATGGAAAAAGATGTTAAAAAGCACCAAAGTTAAACTCATCCCTGTCCTTCAGGGGCCTCAAAGACCTCTACACACCAAACATCTTTCCTGCATTTGGACTCGCCTATTCTTAATCCAGCCTTTTACTCCACCGGAGTTTGCTGGATGAAGCTCGATTGATCAGATCCGATAAACAGATCCGATCAATCAGACATCAGTGTGCTCGCTTTGAGGTTTATTTTCTGCATAAAGGCGTTTATGTTACGCAATCAGTTTGCATCTGAAAAGTTTTGCGTTGCTCCTTCGCAGCACGCTCAGTGTGCAATGGGCTTAACCTGAGAGCATTCACAGACTGATTCTGGATTAAATAACGTGCACGTTTGTGTCCAGATAAACGAAGTATGTGAGAATTGTTTCTTCCATCAGTGTAGGCAGGCCTCCTGTAAAACAGTGCCGGCGGTTTGATTCAGATCTGTGTAACGATGACCTCGCTTGCCTCCGTGTCTCTGCAGAGAAGGACTACAGCAGCCTCTGCGAGCGGCAGCCAATCGGACGGCTGCTCTTCAGGCAGTTCTGCGAGACTCGAGCCGAGCTGAAGCGCTGCGTCAAGTTCCTGGACGCCGTGGTAAGCAGAGCCGTCTTCGTCTGACCTCTTCTCTTTGTGTGCCTCAGCATCTTTCTCTGCAGGGTTCAGACTGTCCTGTAAGCCCAGGGTTTATCAGCCTCCCACGTACGCATTAACGTGAAAACAACGTGACCAATCAGAGACGGAGAGGTCAGCTGACAGCAGAGAGGAACAGACACGATTAAACTGTATTATTAGAAAACTGTTTCTGAGTTTAAACAATACAGACTGAAAGTATCATCTGAGGGTTTGTGTGGCAGGAAAAGTGTGATACAGCTGTTTATTAATGAGTGTTTGCTTTAAGCTGTGAGGTCAGTATGACTGCAACAGTGAAAGAGGCTGACTGAGTTAGTACACTTATCAGTGTACAGGAAATGAGGTAGAATATACAGCAGGCCTTTAACAGGAAACAAACACTTTGACATTTAAACGCTGTGATTATAGCACTACATGCACAATATTCACTCACTTTTAGCTGATTTTTGGCCTCCAGCGACTCACATTGATAAAGGAAGTTAGCTCATTATCAGCTAAATGCTGCTCTCAGTTTACAGCAGGAAGTAACACACAGTAACAGGGCACGGTAAAGTGGCCTATTTATGCTTTTTTTCTGCTGTGATACATAAACAGTTTTTTCAGGATTCGAGTCGCCCAAAATAAATGCACATGTGCCCCAACTGTCCAAGCAGGCCAACGCCGAGCTGTGGGAAAATGTTCTTTTTTTCTCCGGGTGAACGGACCCTTCCAAAAGCTGATTGGCGAGTTTAATTACCCTGAATTCCCAAATGGAGCACTTGAAGATGAGGAGGAGGAAGTAGGGTTTAATATCTGTTTAATGAAATACCGGAACTCTTGACTTCTGGGAACAATCTGCGTCACTGAGTCGCTCTTTCCTACCTCCCATGCTGTGTCCCCGTCACACACACACTCCGGTGGGAATGAAACAAAGTGTGAGGGAAGCATTCCTGAAGTGAGCGGAGCGAGTTACGACTCGTTTACTGCAGCAGATGGGGTCACACAGTGTGTTTCTGTATCTAAAACCATTACAGTGGGGACATTTCTGCTTTATGAGGACATTCAGAGTGGTCCTCACAACTTCAGGGACCAGACGCAGTTTAAAGAGCCAGGTTCGTCAGGGGGAAGGTTTGAATTAAGGGTTTAGCCGGGAATCCTGATGTTCAGGTTTTTTAGTCATGAATTTGTTGATGATTTTTTTGAACGAGGACTTTCTGGGGACCACGACTTTCTTGGTGCCTCTGTGTATTACTTCATCACTGTCATCTATGTTTATCCTCTGGGGATATGCATACAAATTGAATATTAATCTACCAAATTATACTGGAAATATTTTGGTTTGAACCACTCAAAAGATGAAAAGGAGCACAAATCAGCATCAGGAAGTTGTTTTGAAGTTTAAAGAATTGAGGGGTCGTCCTCCGGAGACCACAGATTTGTAGATGTCCCTACGTGTTAAATATCAGTAATTCATCACTGTCATCTGTGATTATCCTCTCGGGATGTGTTTACAAAAATCCAGTCCATGTGATTACACTCAAGATATTTCAGTTTTATAGAGCCGCTGCATGTTGTCTTGAGTTGAGGGTTCATTCCCTGGGAAATCTATCCAGTCAGTGCAATAACAAGTTTGAACAAGTCCAAAATCTTAAAATCTGATCTGAAACCACCTGCTGGTGATACGGTAAAGTCAGAGGATAATCAGTGTTTGTAGGGTTCACTCTGCAGAGACCATGAATCTCTGTGCAAAAGTTCATAACAAATGAGGGTTTGAAGCATAAAGAGCTCTTTGACCTGTCAGACAGTATCACACTCAGAACAAAAACAAACATTATTCAGACAGGAAGTGTGGGATTATTTTATATTAACTGTCCTGGTTCATGGCTAATCCTGTCTGAGCTTAGGTAAGGGCAAGGGTAAGTCAAATTTCACCTGCTAATATGGGAAAGTAGTAAAAACAAATGAAAGCTGTCAGGTTGTAACTGCGGAGGCTCATCAGGTTGAGGTAATGTCAGATTAACCGTTTAAGCCTGCATTTCTTTAAGTTTTGCCAATTTGGTGTTATTAACAGTAGAAATGATTTGTTAAAGTGGATCAGGTAATGGTTGCAGTCCTATCTGCTGAGGTAGAGGAGGTTAATGAAGGCAGTCTGCTCTGCTCAGCTGACTCCAGTCTGATGGCTTTGCAGTTTTCAACTCGCATTCGAAGCAATTATGCTCCCTTTTACCCCACAACCGCTTCCCGTCTCGTCTCTGAGAGCCCTGCGAGAGGACGAGATGGAGAGGGGAAAATGAGATTTGAACCGTCTCCGCTGTCACTTAGCATTAGTTTACAGGCTCTCGCTGCCAGAGGGGAGAGGAAGCACTTTGGGGTTTTCCAGTCAGGCTCAGTTTACTGCAGGTCATTCACAGGGAGGAGTAGATGCAATCGGTTCGGGTGTGGGGGAGGAGGGCTACAAAAAGTCTTCAATTAACTCATAAAGTGGGTTTTCTGAAGCCGAGAGGAGGCTGCAGGGGACACACACGAAGCTGGTAGTTCAGCTGAGCAATCATTCAATAGTATGGGCTTTCAATACTGTCATCATATATTCACAGTTTCATCAGATCCAAATTAATGACTGAGTTATGTTTTTAAATGAAATGACATCTAGTGGTCATATGCAGAAATGCATGTAAAAATGAGCTTATGTGGAAAAAAAAAAGAAAAAAAAAAAAGAGTTCACTTTAACCCAAACACTTCTCTAACTCTGTTTAGATAGCGCTATATAAATGCAATCCATTATTATTAGTCAGGTGTTTTGATGACAGGATGCTAAAAAAAATACAGCTAGCAGCAACATGGTAAAACCCAAATAAAATAAATGTTTTTAACCACATTTTTCTGGCAATGCTGAAACTGAAAACCACATCCTGGTACTCTTCTCTTTGTGAAGGTCTGGCAGTGTCACATTGTAGTGCAGAAATTCTCAAAACTCCTTAGTTAGCTTGAGATGCCAGAAACTACCTTGTTTGTCTTAAGTGCTAAAAACTCTTTAGTTAGTTTAAAATGCTAAAAGCTACCCAGTTAGCATCAATTGCTAAAAACTACTTAGCCTCAGAAGCTAAAAGCAACCCGGTTAGCATCAATTGCTAAAAACTACTTAGCCTCAAATGCTAAAAGCAACCTGTTTCGCGTCAATTGCTAAATGCTACTTGGTTAGCATCAATTGCTAAAAACTACTTGGTTAGCATCAGTAGCTAAAAGCTAATTGATTATTGTTAATTGCTAAGAATTACTTGGTTAACCCTAATTACGAAAACGACTTTATTTCAAGTGATTAAAAAATACTCAGCAATAATTGATAAGTTACTGAGTTTGCCTCAAACATTAAAATTGACTTGCTTGGATTTAATGCTAAAAGCTACCTGTGTAGGTTCAGGCGCTAAAGCCTTCTTGGTTAAACTTTCTTCGTACTAAGAAATACAAAGGCCCTAGAACATAATGTCACAAACAAAAAGTAAACTCAGGTCATGGCAGTAAATGAATTCACTGAGATAAGTTGAGCACAGTTTTGTCCTCAGATTGTGTTATTTGAGTATTAGCGCCTGCTGACAGCATGCTGATGTGTGCGTTTCTCTGCAGGCGGATTACGAGGTGACGCCGGATGAGAAGAGGAAGGAGTGCGGACAGGAGCTCATCGAAAAATACTTCAACCCAAAGGTACTTTCTGATGTTTCCTGTCAGGTCTGACATGGTTTTATTTTTATTAGGATGATATCTGTTAGTATTTTTGTTTATTGCCCACATGTACAGGATCAGAGATAGCTCAAAGCTCATTTCCCTCTGAAGCAGGAAGATATAGAAACAAGCCCAAACTGAAGACCAACGACCATCAAATGACCAAAAGGTTTCCACTGGCTTTTGGTCATTAAATGTGTCACAAACATAAAATATCTACAAAAATCACCTGAAAAGTGTCCAAACTGTGATGTTTAAAGAAAATTATTGCATTGGACGATCTTGAATTTGACAACAAAACATCAGTTTTGTTGTCAAAGTAGCAGAGGAGCTCTGTCGGAGTGATTTAAACTTTTATTAATGATGCATTCATTGACAAAAATATCAGACCAAAAGTCGTCAAATCTTTTCCATGTTTTACATTGTTTCTGTCTGTCGGTACCAGTGTGCTGTGACAGTGTGCACTATAGATTTATTTTATAATTTTATTCAAAATACATGTAAATTATTAAATTAATAAAACTCGTCATCACAGCAGACTGAATAGAGTCACTGAGTTTTGGACAAAGTGCTAAATTTATTTGTATTTTTTAGTTTTTTACTGTTATTATTTTTTCAGCCAGTTTTGTAGCAGACGGTTCGACTGTCTTCTGTTAAATGCCCCCACTGTGGTTGAATTTTAAAAACACCTGCCTCTAGAGCGTCCCTGAACGCATCACTCAGGAGGAAGCGCTCAGTCCGGCTCGTCAAGAAGGAAATCTGATGGAAAATCAGATTTAATCAGCTGATGATGGATGATGATGGGAGCAGAGCCGCTCATTGGCTGACCTTATGATGATGTAACTACCTGCAGTCCTGAGGCCTGAACTATGAAGGAGGGTTTGTGAGGTTCAGGATAATCCTGAAGTTTCAGTGTCATGAAGGTGGTTCACTTCTCAGCAGGCGAAGGTTATGTTTGACATAAGAGATCACCGCCTGCTGACCAATCAGATCTCTGTGTTTGATAGTAAGAGGGTCAAAAGTCTTTTCTCTCTACCTCAGGTGTTTCCAGGCCAGGTGAGATAGGTAGTCTGATGCCTGACCAGCATCTGTGCTTCTGATACTCTGATTGGTCATTGCCTGTGTCAGGATCAGTGAAGCCAGATAACAGAAAGAAATCCTGGCCTCGCCTCGTAGTTCAGGCCTCGGTTCAGGCTGAAGCTCCGCCCTGATGTTTCCTGCTAATTCTGTGTGAGCGCGAACGTGCAGGTCTGAACCTGCAGACGAACACAAACACCTCCCAGCTCCGTCTCAAACCTCATCCGTCCGGCTCTCTCTGTCAGAGTTACAGTCGGAGCTGATTCACTGTTTTCACCTGGATTTCATGTGTTTTTTTCCCTGTGCAGTCAGAGGACCACGTGCCTGAGGTGGAGGAGGCCATGATGGCTCAGTGCACAGAGAGGCTGCAGCAGGAGGCCTGCAAAGACCTCTTCAAGGACTGTACCAAGTAAGATTGCAGGGTTTTTAAGGATTTGTTTGCTGTTCTTTTGGATATATTTCCCCAGTTTAATCAGATCAGCTTTTTTAAGGTTTGATTAATGTGCTTGTTCAGACTCTCGCTCACCTTGGACCCCAGGAACATTAAAGTTGAGAGGTTTTCACTGGGCAAGGGGATACTACCAAAAAACACACATAAACAAAAAGTGACTTGTAACACAAATGTAAAACCTAAGCTGTTAGATAAATCAAAGAAATTAAATCTGAGACCCCCCCCACACACCTTACAGTCCGGAGTAAGCAGCCCTGAGGCTGAAACAAGAATCCTCAGTCAGTTTCAGACCAGTGAAACCAGTCCATAACAAACTGTTTTCAAAGAAAATCAGAAAAGGAAACATTCAGAGCTGAGACCATTCGCCAACCAAAGATGTCACCAGATATTATTATTAGGAAACCCATGAACAGGCCGAGGTGCTATTTCCTGACTCTAATGTACATCTAATGACATCAGAGTTTACAAACCACAGTGGAAACCCATAAAACCAAAATAATATGGTTGTTGACTCAATCAGTACTTTTAACCTTCCCTTTCACTGCAGTTGAGTAAAGCTGGGATCCCCACAGCACCATTTACAAACTGGAGTAAGAAACAGTTTCCGTTTCAGGGTAAATAAATTAAATCAGCTGAGTCAAATGTATTCTTTTACCTCGAAATATTTAAAATACAACAGCTGCTCTCTTTGTTCATGCTTTCTCACAAAAAGCCTTTGAACTCTAGGACTCGTTTATGGCGTCAGCATTTACCTGATGATGGTCAAACACACGAGTAACGGCACCAACAGCTGACTCCAACAAAATAAGACGAGCAGCGTCAGACAGAAAGATGAATGTGCCGCATCCAGATCCTATCTCAAGTCCAAGCTGCTTCACTTTACTGGGAATATCACAAGATCTGGAATATTCTGCTTCACCTGCTGCGGCTTTAACCCGACTCTGTGGATGGGCAGTGATGTGCGTTTTGTCTCTGCGTCACAAAAAAAGATTTCCCCCAGAATCTTCCCACTCAGACGCTTCATTTTATGGACACATGAAGGAAAATGTGATTACATCTACGTTTGAGAAGCTGCAGGTTTTCCGAGCGTGTGATGAGCTTGGAAACGAATCGGCGTTTGTTTGAACAATGCCCTGTTTGTGTAGGCGCGGCAGAGAAATTGCCACTTAATGTCAAATATAAGAGATTCAGTTGTGCAGATATGACAGACTTTATCCATTCTGCGTGAAATAAAACATCCCTTTGTGTCGAGGGTGTCGGCGTTAGCGCTTATCCAGAAATATCTCTGGTAAACATCGAGGGCCCTGCAGAGAAACCGGCAGCCGGGCTTTGATGTCGGCCCTGTGCGAAGTCTTTAAAAGTCACAAGGCTCGAGTCCAACTGAAGTCAGAGTTCAGAGCAGCGTCGATTTTTAGAAGGTGATAAAGTCAACGGTTTTTTCAAACTTGTGTCCTGAGTGTTGTGTGTGTGAGGGGTTATGATTGGCCCAGAGGAGGACCAAACGTCCGAAGAGTTCTCCGTCTAATAACGTTTGCTGGAGTGTTTCTGGGGTTTTTGTTACGCAACAATAATTCAATTCAGTTTTATTTATATCACACCAAACCACAACAACAGTCGCCTCACGGTGCTTCAGAATGTGAGGCAAAGAGCCGACAGCACTACAGAGAGATGCGTGACAATGAAATTCCAATAATCGCAGGTTCATTTTAAAGCCCTGAGTCTTTGTAACGTCTCCAGTATCGGTGGCTGTTTGTCAGGCTGCAGATGACGTAAAACAAAACTAACTAAAAAAAGGAAAAGAAAAGTTTGACTTGAGCAGGTTGTAAAAATAATATGAATACATTTAATGCTGCTTCTCTGATGCGGTGTGCTAACAACACTCACATGTTGAGTAACGTCCTCTTCACCGCTGCGTAGGCGTGATGCAGCGCAGAGAGGCAAAATCAACACCGCGATCTCTGAACTGCAAATGTAAAGCAGCCATCGTGCGTCAACTTACAGCTGACAGTAGACCATTCAAAGCTCTGTGTGGGTCACTCTGTGGCTGCCCACCTGAGGGTAACCTGCAGTTCCTCTAACGTCCACCGGAGGCTTCCTGCAGGATGCATACAGGGCACCCAAGGATGAAACATTTATGGCTAACGCTGTAATTTAAAAAGCCTGTGCATCGAAGCAAAGTCTCATTGAGGACACTGATGACCGAAGAAGAGGTGTGTGCAAGAGAGGAGGTTTACTGGCAGACCTGCAGGATTTCAGGAGCATCCAAAACAGGAAATAAGCAAACGGGTTTGTGATAAAACCACGACAGACCCAGCGATGTTTGCATGCTTTGCAGCATCTTATTAACGGTTGCTGTACACTCAAACACCTTGGCTGCAGCTCACAGCCGGACACATACCAACAACAACAAAACTAATGACAACAGCACAGCCTTTTGCACTGGCGAGGTGATTGCAGATGCCGTGCAGGTGCGTCCATCTCACCTGCAGCAGCATCACAGACCACGCCTCGCCACAGAGTTAGTCTGCACTGTACCTTTTTTTGGTCTGGCTTTTAGATGACTCGACTAGTCTGAGATCTCTCCGTTGTCCAGCCATCCGTCCATATTGCTTATCTGAGTGCAGGATGGAGCAGCACCTCCACCAGCTCATCCGCAGAGACAGTGTGGGACTCTGAAGCCAGACATGTTATATCATCTCTGCAGCATGTCCCTCCTCCTAGTAGGGGTCTGCTGGGAGGTGTCCTACTCAGTGTCCTGAGCATGGACTGACTTCTTTCGATGTGGAGGACCATTAGCTCTGCTCTGAGCCCCTCTGAGTCGTTTAATCACTAATAAAGTGTCACCAGGAACATCCCAACTCACAACAAAGTCATGTTCAACTCGGCGGGTTTGTGTCCACATGAAGGGAATAAAATACCCGAAAATCCTTCATTTTCCTGAGTCCAGTGTGAGGTTCACCTTAACCCAACGAGACCAGTGAGGTCACAGCAAACAGGAGACGCAGAAATAATTAGATTGTTGACTTAAATGACTTAAATGATCGGAGATCTCTCAGTGATGAAGCTGAATTCAGTGTGAAACTGACAGCTGTTGTGTTGTGTGTTTTCCAGACTGATCCACGACTACCTGAGCATGGCGCCCTTCGCAGACTACCTCGACAGCATGTACTACAACAGGTTCCTCCAGTGGAAATGGCTGGAGAGGTAACATTTAAGCATAAACACCGACTTTCTCCTTCTTTCTTTCTGCTCTCTGTGTGCAGCAACTTTTTCAACTTAAAAAAAATAACTCAGGCACATTCAGAGGCACTAAATCCTCCACAGGACCAGTACGAACACGCTCAGCTGCTTCATCAGTGTCCTTCAATCTCCCCGGGGGGGTGAGAACAGTCTTTACAAACAAAATCACCGTCACACGTTTAAAAATCTGATTTGGAAATTGCTCAATGGGGATGTTTCACTTTTCTGTTGACTACTATGGGGTAGCTACTCGAACAGACAGCCTACAGGGGGTTCTGCAGAATTTCAAGCAACACCCGAGGGCGTTTGCTCAATCATGCAGTGTGACCGAGCAGTGTCTAATCACATCTTCAGAAATAAGAGATAAACGCTTCCACAGAGCTGTGCTGAGCGATAACAGGTTTACAGAAAAACAAAGGATGACAATCTCTCCAAACAGCTCCAACGTGTCCTGCAAACAACTCCTAAATACCTGAAGCAAGAGCAGCGATTCACCTTCAGCTACACTTTTCTATTCCTGGATTCTTTGAGGTTTGAAGGTGGGTGTGGCTTCTGTGACATCGTACACATCCTAGAGCAGAAAAAACCCAACTGCTCCTGGCACAGGGAGTACTTAAACAATTGGACTTCCTATAAAAATCAAGCAGTCGGCCCCTGCTGGTTGGCTGAAAGAGACGTCCATGTTTTTATACACAGCAGATGGCGCTGTAGATCGTTTTTAAATCACACCAGAAAATAGACACAGCAGGGTATCTCAAATAAGGGTGGGTTTTTATAATCGATTCATCGATTAAAATCGATTCTGGCTTGGATAACGTAAAATCGATTCATTAAAATCCTGAATCGATTTTTTAATATAAATTTATTTTGCCCGAAATGCCAGAATCTCTGGTGACATCTCACAAAATTTCAAGAACCACCAAACAGTTAAGACAGTAAATGAGAGCAGGTACAGGGATTCTGCACATAGACTTAAACACACAGCGCGACCCGCGGATCAGAATCAGTTAGATGTCGCCTTTCTCACGGTCGGGGCTGAAAGCCGACAGCTCGCTGATTCTGATCTGTCGGCGGGTCGGCGCTTTGTGTTCACGCCCTTTATGAGCCGATTCTAAAGCTGTTACTTTGATGTCTCTCCAAACAATATTGACCGAACCAGCAGCAAAAGAAGATCCAAACGCTTCACATAAACATCGTCATGAATTCACTCTTTTACTGTTTTGCTTCCACTGCCATGCACAGCTCTCTCTCTCTCTCTCTCTCGAACAGTTTCCCTTTCTTCATTATTCGCTTGCTTGTTATGCACAAGTCTACTGTTGTTTACAGGCTGTCGGCTGCTGTTTTTTTCCCTTTTACATTCTTCCGAAAAGAAAACCTCATTTCTGCTGTTCAATACTGAACAAATTTAAACTATTATTAATTATTCAAAATGCAAAATGCTTAGCCGTGTCTCTAATAAAACCACTGTAACGTCAGAGGTAATGTTCATTAATTAATGGTTTTCTTTCGTTTTTGATGTACTGCAGAATATTTGTATAAAATCCCAGGCCAGGAAAATCACCTTCATGTTTTTCTGTGTTTTAATCTCAGCTACTTTGACACAAAGGCATCTGCTGTGACGCTTACACCTGTGATAAAGTCTTGCGTGTGTCAGCTTCCTTTTTATTGATACAAAAATATGTAAATGTACTGATCTGAATTATATTTCTGACTGTCAAAATTTCCCAGATTTAAATCGAATCGAATCGAATTAAATCGAATCGATTCAGGACCTTGTGAATCGGAATTGAATCGATTCTAGAAATCAGTGACAATACCCAGCCCTAGTCTCAAAGTGTGGGCCACAGCCCCCTGGTGGTCTATGAACGAACTGCAGTTTGGCAAAAAGAAACATTTGACAATAAAAAATTACTTTTTTTTCCACTAACCAGTTCATGTTTTGGGAGGGCTGCAGCCTATCACAGCAGCCATACTGGACAAGTCTGTGGCAGGGCTCACACATTAGTATTTAATTAATTTGTTATCGCTCATTTGCAAGAAAAGTAAAAGGGAAGCTGTTTATAGAGAATTGAGATCAAGCAAATCTTTGTGAACCAGCAATGAAAGAAGTTCTTCTTCTTTAGTCTTGTGTGTCACACTTGTTTTTTTTAAGATTTCAGTGTGGCTTCCTTAGAAATGTTTGGTTAATTATGAAGCGACCTGCAGCTGCTCGAAGGACGCAGTGAAACCACTCAAGGTCACATCTGGCGACCATAACTTTTCCCTTAGGATATTCTGTCACATGACTGCGCTGCCACTTTAACACACAGAGTAATTGGAAGAAATAGTTTCTTCTTTCAACACTGAGAAAAATATCCACAAGCCAAAATCCAGACTTCCCACAGGGACTTCTCCTGATGAGGATTCCCAGGAAACACCAGGGTCCTGATTCCTGGTATTCAGCTGTAAGCACGCTCTGATGAGTGCTTTGTTAATTTGTTTGTGGTGGAGTAAGCCGACACACAATGGCATAATGGCAGTTTTGTCAGGTTTGTTTGCTTCTCTGATGGTTCCCAGTCTCCACTTTGAAAACTTCAGCGATGCCGCAAACAAACTCTGGATCCTGCAGACTATTTTGCTTTCATTGTTTAAACTTATGCTCATGATGGATTAGCGGAAACAACACTCTTGGGAAACCAGGGAATCTTACAGGGATCCACGTTTAGCAGATATAAAACACAAGTCTCGTTTGTTCCAGCCTCACATGCCGTTTAACAGTTTTTTAAAGGGTTTAGCGTGATCGGTTTTCCGGGAACTGCGGAGGGTTGTTGACCTCAAACTTCTCAGTTCATCGACTGAAGTTTCAAGGACTAGCTCTGAATTCCTTCCTTTAAATGAGGCAAAATCATGAGAAATGAGCATCATAAGTGGAAGTTCTCTTTTAGCAGTAAAGCCAGGCTGCCGTGCTGCTGACTGACAGAGATTAAAGTCGTGGTCATTCAAGATGTCTCCACGCAGTTATCAGAGAGACAGCTTGAGCCAAGAAATTGTTTTACATAAAGCTGCATGTCATTTTTAGTCACTCTAAGAGGGCAGTAGAAAATTTAGCTCATTTATAGTTCGGAAATATAATTCACTGATTTGCTCAGTGTAGTCAAAAAATTTACCTGAAGTTGTTTTGCTCAGCAAGGCTAAAAGAATTATAGTCAGGTTTGTGCTCAAAAGATCAGCGTTGCTGCTTTACCAGGTGTAACAATTAAGCTTAACATCCAGGCATCCATGAAAACAGGATTTATGAAATTTAACGGAGTTAGAAGTTAGCAGGAAGTTAGCTCGCTAGTTTGCACCTAAACATGAGATAGCATGCTCTGACTGAGAGATTTCTGAAACATTCAAACGTACAGCTCTGCTATCACTTCCAACATAAATGAAGACAGAAAACTAAACAGCAGTGACGTTTGTAGGGTTACTGAAGTTGGACGAGCTGGTATATAATGTTGTGCTACCTGGTGGCTAGCGACACAGCTATGTTAGCATAACATAAACACAGTTAAGCTGGAACGCTTTTTTCCACTTGATAAAAGTTAACGTGAGAGTTCCCGATGGTTAGGGACAAATGCAATCGCATGGCAGGATGCTGTAAACGGACCAAACTTCAGCCAGGAGAACAACTGAGATAATCCATCCACAATACGAGGTTAGTCATTCATATACTGCTGCATGGGCTGGGCTGTAGTTACATCGTAAGGTTTTAAAAACTGAGCTTTAAAAACACAACAGCCTTAATAAACACAGAGTAATTTGGGCCTGGAAGCAGGATTCATCACGTCATCACTTAAAGATAGCATGTGGGGTCCCACAGGGCTTAGACCTTGGACCTCTTTATAGAAATAAACTAATGACTGCCAGTTATGTCTCATTTAGTCCTGAAAAGAAAGAGTCCTCCCTGTACTTCTGTCTGCCTGGCATTAAAAACTCAATGACTTCTTGCAGTTTAACTCAGAAATATGATCAGAACAAAAACAAGGATTGTAGTCTTATCCAACAGGGACACTCCCCATCTTGGACTGCTAAGAACCAAAGTAAAGCAATCTAAACTTTATTCAGATAGAAAATAATTAAATGCCTAATGGAGATTATGGTATTTTCATCTTGCCTTTGGTCTCCAACAAGATTATAAAACATAATACCTCAATTTCTTCCAGCCTCCTGATCAGAGGCCAGAAACTGATAAATAAGCCTAAATTTGAGTAAATGTTCAACTAAAGCTACCAAGTCACAATCTGAATAAACCTCAGAATCTCTGCCTTTTATTAACTTAGGCAAAAAGACACAAAGGGACAAAACAAATCTGACATTTGGATTTAATTGGTGAACTTAAAGATGAACGACATCTTTGTGCTTCAAGTAAGGAGAGAAAAGTGTCAGACGTGACGACAAGAAGGAAAGTAATTTTTCCCTGTCAGTACTTCTTAAAAGCTTCTCTCGTGCAGGCAGATTGCTCTCTTGCTGGAAAAACGAGACAGACTGACTAACTCAAGAGAAGAATACGTCCGCAGACTAATGGGGCTGATTTAGCAGGGCTGGGTAATGGCTGATAGTAAGCAGCTGATGATGCAGGAGTGCAGTCAGAGAGAGTGAAGAAACCTAAACGGGGAAACTGGCTCTCAAAGTAATGTCAATAATTTATTATTTGCTTCCCACCCTGTTAGCTAGCTGTGTCTCAATTTAAATCAGAAGCTGGATCTGTGATTGTTTTTCGCCTGTATGTGGAGTTGTGTTGTTTGTAAGCTAATGCTAGCTAGTGTTGCTCATTGTTGATGCTGGGAAATTAGGAAAGGGAATTGGACGTAAGCATCAGTGTGACTTTATCAACCTATCACATAGAAATCAGTCCACACGCTATTAAAGCCTAAAGAGAAAGATGGAGAAAATCTTTGAGTTTCATTAGAGTATGTTCCAACACTGTCAATAAAAAGATATTAACAAATTAATAGTGAGGGCTACTGCACGTTTTAATATGCAGGGCAGCAGAGAGAGTGGTGCTTTTGTTGCTAGTAACTTTCCATATTCCTTGTGATTTCCATTTGAATACATCAGATGATTGTTGGCAGAGAAATTTGCCAATAAAAGCACGAAGGATGTCACATGTGCTTAATGCAAATATACAAAACGAATGCCAATTATTAAGGCTGTGAGGCTCCTGAACTCTCTGCCCCCCTCTCACGGACAATAACCATATCCAACTTCTTAATAGCAATGAACTGGTCTGCATTGGTGCATCATATCTTTATTCTCTTCCCCCTCCTGCCCCCCCCCTCTTTCTTAAATAGATAACTATCATATCTGATATCATATCTCACAGTACAATAATATTGAATGGGTTGCATTGTTGTATTTTGTCATGTTTCTCAGGTCTTTGTCTGAATTTCTACGAACATTATTGCTAAGGATTGTCTTATTGCATTGGAGTCACACTGGGTTAAATATGTACACTTGGGTTTTAAGGGGTATTTATTATTTTCTTCTTTTTTTTGGGTTGTATGGAAGCCCCAAACGCAATTTCATTGTTCTTGACAATGACAATAAATAAATAAATACTAAATACTAAATACTAAAAAATGCAAATGTGAAAAAAGAAATAGGAGAATTTTCATCCCATGGCTCATTAAGCAGTAAATGAGTCATCAGGTTTAATGAGCCTGTGCCCCAGGGTCCATTTAAATTACCCGGTTGGATGACCAAAATGCCCAAAAGGGCTGATGAGATGAGAGTGTTGATCCCAGGAGGGTCCAGATCAGTGGTGCTGGTTTACAACAGTGTGCGGTTCTCTGCAATCCATTTACCAACGACTGTCTGTCAACAGAAAAACTGTATTTCAAACCACTGCATTGTTCAAACAGGTGGCATGCAGAGCTGCTGGTATCTTATAGTTTTCACACAATAAGTCATTATTAAAGTAACGGTCACCTGAAGATCAAAACAAGACACTTAGGCTACGTTCACACTGCATGTCTTAATGCTCACATCCGATTTTTTGATCAAATCCGATTTTTTTTGTCTGCTCGTTCACACTACAAATGCGACAGCCAACGCGCTCTAGTGTGAACGCTCAAAGCGGCCTCATGCGCAAAAGAAGACGTCACACACAACGCGCTCTGTTTAGACCCAGAGCAAACAGTATTGTTTGACTGATAGCCCTTAATATAAAGACTTGTTTCTGACTTTACGTTTCACAATTTTGCTTTAAGTTATAAAGATATTTTGTTATTTACATTTGGCCTAATAATGATCCTTATTGCTGTTTTAGAGGAGCGGTGCTTCAAAGGATAGTTGCAGATTTCTGTCAGAATCTGCAGATTATACAGTACAAATGAAATGTTCACGTTTCTCCAACGTTTTCTTCTAAACAGTTTCACTGGATGGCCAGGAAGTGTTCACGATGTCTTCTCGGGCGCTGATAATTGGCGTCTGTCCTGTGTCAGTGACGTAAAAGACGGATTTAATGCGACTTGACCGTTCAAATAGCAGTCGCTTTCTAAAACAAATATGTATCGATTCAGTACCACATATGAAAGTGGCCCAGGTCGGATTTGTGCCGTTCACAATGTCATAGCATGATGGGATATGGGTCGCATAGGGTCAAAAAAGTCCGATTTGATGCGCTTTCGCCTGCAGTGTGAACGTAGCCTTATTTAATCTACTTTTATTAAACCAAAGTAATGGATTATTGTTAAATCAGATGTATTAAGTAGACACTCAGTGTTGATCACTTCTAACAAAGTTTAGATGATAGCTGTTAATTCAAGTTATCAATGGGTGATTAAAACCAAATATCAGTGGTTTTCCCTACTCCCCAGGAAAACTGACTATATAGCTAACTGATAGATAGCATCTGATGTCAAGCTAATAGCTAATTAGCATTACCTTTGACAAAGAGACTATGAGGACAAAAAAAATCAAACAAAAAAATTATTGACACATCCAATTAGAAAACAAATGAAATTTTAGCAATTTATCTATATAAGCACTCATGCTAGCATTAGCCAACATTGGCTAGACAAAGACGAAAAGTTAAAATTGGTCCATAAAACCAAACAAAGAATCTCCACGACTTGAACATCTGACCAAACAGTTTTCTCCTCATAGTCAATTTCCTAACAGGCTAGCGAGGCTCTAATAGATAAAACTGGGTTTCTTTTAACTAATGATAGCCGATATGCTAATAGTAGCCTACAAACTGTTTGATAACCATAGTAGCAGTTAGCTGGCTACCTCTCTAATTTTATCTCTTAACAAATAATAAAAAAAATAAAGTAATAAAAGAAACATGGCTGTTTTTCGTGTAACATGTATACGGCTCGTATGTGTCTGAAGTTAAAGTTTGTTTGCAATTCTTTGTTTTTCTTGATTGGAGACAAACAAACAAACAAAGGGAAAATGAGCAGACTTAACACTGCTTTTCTTTCAAGTTTTAAACTGGTTTTAAACTGGTTCAGCTATATCATCATTATAGCTTTCCTAAACATCCTTTTTTCATGTCATTTCATTTCTAAACACGTGTACATTGGTTTTTAAACTGGACATTTATTAAAGTGAGTTTCTCTCTGTCAAACAGGCAACCAGTGACGAAAAATACATTCAGACAGTACAGAGTTTTAGGAAAAGGTGGTTTTGGAGAGGTGAGTACTGAAAGTTTTTGTTACTTTAATTATAATGTGTTATGTTGCCATAATGTCATTAAAACAATCTTTCTTGGGCAGCTACAGTATATACAGGTAAAGTTACAAGAGTTAAAAGTTCAGAGGCTCTGCCCTCATTTGAGGTCAGTGAAGATTTGAATGAAAAGTTATGCATTGGTAAGTCAGAAAGTTCTAGACTTTAAGACATGTTTTTATTGGATTTAATCTCAAGCGTTAAGAAATCAGAGGCTGTAGATGAGTTTGTGGATCCTAACACTGGCCAAAGAAACACAGGGCAGAAGGAAAAATTGTCAGTTACGTTCCAGTCATTTAGATTCAGAGAAATGGGTGCTGTTCACTGAGGTCAGACTAAAACAAATGCATTAAAACCTTTAAACGGTCTAATCGTGCAGAAGAGTTCAGTGTTCCTAACACAATCTTTTCTTTGGCCCCTGAAATGAAGGACTTTATCGGAGGCATCTAAATCCTGTTACACACCACTGAATGGTGTCTCTGTGCCCTCTGTTCGTCTAATGAGACGAGTCTGTTTTAATTCCAAACACTGATAGCTGATTAGGCGTATACGCATCAGGTCATGAGATAACAGGGGACATTAAGTCAGGGTCAGTTTTGTCGGTTCAGATCACGGTGAGTCGAATTTACTGGAACCACAAGGAAGGTCGTGGTGAGGAGAAAACAGGGGACACCTTTAAGTGATACACAACGGCAATTCGGAGTGCTAACATTTTCTGACCGTCTTTGACCTGCATGAGGGGCTCTGGGGTCGTTCAGTGCCTCCCATCTGACCCCCTCAGAGTCAGCTGATTGCTTTTGTACAGTAACTTCAGTATATTTAATGAAACCATGCAAATCTTACCTCCAGGCTCAGAGGATGATCTGAGCACTGATACTACCAGAAGGAGGAGGACACTGCACTGAACACAGCTGGATGCTCTCCTCTGAAGTTTGTACAAGTTAATAAAAGGGACAAGCAGAGCAGACAATGAAGCAACAAACCGCAAAGATCCCACCACCCTCCGCGCATTCTCCAGAAAGAAAAACAATGTTTGATCCGCGTCCAAGCTCCATGAAGCATGTCTGATTTAAATCCATTCCTCTGGTACAGTTTGGCAAAATCTGAACAAAACCCAGGGTTTGTTTCGGTTCTTCTGCGTCGAACAGTTTCACTCTGAATGATGTTGGATAAGATAACCATCATGTGTGTATTGTCACTGTAACAAATACAACATAATTGTATTTGCAGTGTCAAAAAGAAAAAGCTTAAATGTGGTTGTTTTACCACAGCTTGTGTTTCTCAGCCTGTCAGTAGTGAGTTGTTTCTTTACCTTAACACTGCTGCTGCCTCACAAAAGTCACTACAGCTGAGACATTAAGTTTCCTTTAACTGTGTGTTTATGTGATAGAATCCAACGTGAACTCGTTTCCTCCTCATTTGCTGCAGTTAATAGTTTGATTTTTTTTTTAGTTTTCATGATTTTTTCAGTCAGTTTCCAGCGAGGTTTTGTAATGAAGCCCGTTTCCACCACTAAAAAATAAAAATGTATCCAGAACTCAAAATTTCAAGTTATTTTCTCAAAATTTTGAGTTAATAAGTTGAAATTTTGAGAAAATAACTCGAAATTTCGAGTTATAGATACTTTTTTGTGTGTGGTGGAAACGGGCTTCCATAGTTTTGTTGGTTTAAATTTTTCTTTTTTAAATGATGATGTTTTCAGGGATCCTAACGTGTCCTTTTTCTTCCACCCCGTCCTCTGCAGGTGTGTGCCTGTCAGGTACGAGCCACGGGGAAAATGTACGCCTGCAAGAAGCTGGAGAAGAAGAGGATAAAGAAGAGGAAAGGAGAGTCTATGGCCCTCAACGAGAAGCAGATCCTGGAGAAAGTCAACAGCAGATTTGTAGTAAGTATCTCATCTCAGCTTCAGATCGAGGGATCGTCGCGGTGGCAGTAATTAAAAGGCAGCGCTGAGGTTTGCAGCGTCTCTGCTGTGGTTTGATTCTCCACCAGATGGACTTCGTTCAGCTGTTATATGATTTGGACGGCCGTCAGTCGGCTCGTCCGGGCTCTCGGGCCTACACCGTCTCCCGGGGTTTAATGCGAAAACTCACAGATGGTTTTAATTAACACATCTTAATCAGTTTGGAAATCTTTGGCACGAGGTTTTTGTGTTTATGTGTGCAGAACAGAACATGCTGAACTAAACTTAAAAGGATTACAGTTTTCAAAAGAAAACAGTCGACGGCGCCGACAAACTCAGAATCTCTGCAGCACGGCATCTGAGGACAGTGCGCACATTTTTGATGCAATTCAACGTCCTCGTTGCAAATACGTTTAAATCCTAAATGAAAACCAGCCACAGCATTTCCCCTGCATCAGTCAGTCGACCTCTCAGTGTCAGAGATCTTATTGGCTGCCTACAGATTCCACATATTAACATCCACATGTGTGTATGAAGAGCCGGAGCCTCGGTGAGCATGTTGGCAGTGTGTGTGTAAGCAGCTGCAGCATACTGCTTAACAACCTCAGGGCTTTAGAGCAGCTCTCAGATCAGCTCGTCGATTTAGTCACAAACGGCTGAAAGTTGTGTGAATCATGCAAAGCCGCCCTAGAAGAGTCCATGAATCACTCCCAGCTCCAAATGCTTAAACACACGACTCCTGTCCATCTCCAGGTGAGTTTAGCGTACGCCTACGAGACCAAGGATGCCCTGTGCCTCGTGCTGACTCTCATGAACGGCGGCGATTTAAAGTTTCACATCTATCACATGGGTGACGCGGGTTTCGATGAGAAGAGAGCCATCTTCTACACCGCGGAGATCTGCTGCGGCCTGGAGGACCTCCACCGGGAGCGGATCGTCTACAGGTGAGCACCCGGACACCTTCCTCTCGTCTCATTGGCTCCTGCCTTTCTGCTCACTCTCCGTGTCTTTATCTTCTGCGTAGGGACCTAAAGCCAGAAAACATCCTGCTGGACGACCACGGTGAGTCCGATTACCGAGGAGGAGATATCGCCACCACAAACATCATCAAATATTTAATTCTGCACGTCTTTCAGTAACATTGCACGATGAACTTTTGCAGTAATTCCAGTCAGTGTTTGGAAAAATAAAAATATGGCAGGTGGGGGGGAGGAGGGTGAAAATGAGGCCTTGTTAAAGATCTCCGGGAAGCAGCAAGTCATATTTATCTGACTCAAATACAGATTAAAAAGCATTTATGGTTAACGCGAGCTCCGCTTCCACTCCAAGATTCACTTTTGCAGTTTCAGTGTTTGCTGTTAAACACCAGAGGGCGCTCTGACTCCAGGAAACTCTCCTCAGGCAGCGCCAGTCTCTGCTGACATCACTAACAGAGTGACTGAAGCTAAAGACAAACGCCATGAAAGTCTAAATCTGAGATTCTCCGTTTGCAAAAACTTGATGATTGATGGTTTGTTCGATGAATCTGAGCCTTCAATGGGAATGATTTCTAAACACAGTCCTGAGCCACCCCTCCTTTCTTTACAGTGAGCCAGACTCTGTTGTCACTTTCAAAGTTTTTTAAACAATAGTTCTCCAGCTCGCTGAGAGTCGCTCAGACCTGGACCACTTTAACTCTGACTTTTCAATAATTCAATCTTAAAAAGAGCTCAAGGGATGAACCAGTGTTGTGTCCACATAACAGACACGTTTGCAAAGAACTCGCAGTTTGTTACTAACACAAAAACATAATTTGTTTCCATTTATTTAGATAAAGCAATAAAAATGACAGTCTGGAAGGTATTTAATGCCATTTTGAAGCAAGGCGCTTTTCATAGAGCTGTTAGCTGAAAACTGATCTCAGCATGCTAACATATACTGAGATATGCTGGACAAGTGGAGGAAAAAAGAAGCGGCAGGCCCACAAAACTGTCTACAGTTGAATCACCAGTGACTGAAAGTCTCAAGAAGTCAGAAACAGGGGCCTGTGTAGAGCGAGTGGACCACAGGAGGGAGCTTTGAGCAGATGGGTAGATGGAGTAAATCTTTAATTAGCCGATTATCCTCATGGTTGCTAACATTTGTGTCTTCAGGTCACATCAGGATATCAGACCTGGGTCTAGCGGTTCATGTGCCAGAGGGAGAAACCATCAAAGGACGAGTGGGAACAGTGGGATACATGTGTAAGTGACCTCTGACCTTTACTGAGCAAGTACATTTATGTGAGCACTGCACTAGAGTATGAAGTGCTTTCACATCAAACACATTTCAAAGGGACGTTAAATGTTTTTACCAACTTTAATTTAACACTGAGACGTTTCACAGTAACAAAGCTTTTACACTTAACACTCGAGTGTTGGGAAACATTTGGTTCCTGTGTATTTGTACTCAGTTTATCTAGTTCAGGACTTTTACAAAGTGGTAATTGTACTTTTACTGTAGTACAAACATCCACCTTACGATCCAGATTTCTAATTTCTCTCCCACCGCCTCCTCGCTCCCCTCCAGCTCCAGAGGTGGTGAAAAACGAGCGGTACACCCTCAGCCCTGACTGGTGGGCGCTGGGCTGCCTGCTGTACGAGATGATCGAGGGCCAGTCGCCTTTCCAGCAGAGGAAGAAGAAGATCAAGAGGGAGGAAGTGGAGCGGCTGGTGAGGGAGGTGGAGGAGGAATATTCCAGCAAGTTCTCCGAGGACGCCAAGTCCCTCTGTAAAATGGTGGGTGGAACTTCTTTCTCTTCGGCGTCTTTAGCTCCCATCTGCCACCTCAGTCACGCCATCGTATAGCTGACTGATGTTTTCGTACTCCGGTTTTTAGACTCAGCTTTTCAGAGTGGCTGAAACGTTGCGGCGAGATCTCCCTGCTCCCCGCGATTATTCGTAATCGTCCAATATTCCTGGATCCAGGAGGACGTGTGGATCCAGATTAGCTGTACCCAGATACATTCATCCCATTCATCCAGACTCAGAACCGAACATAAGACAACGTCAGCTCATAACTCCACGAGGCTGGGGGTGTGTCTCCCCCCAGAATCCAGCCTTCTTTGGCGTGAAAGGCAAACATTTTAAAACGCTGCACCACGTCATGGTCGAGGGCCAAATCACAAACCTCGTTATAAACATCGTCCCAGATTTTGGTGAATGGACGAAACACATGACCGAATTCTCACGCAGAGAAACGTCCAGGGACACGACGCAGACGTGTGCGTTTGCCGTCTTCGCGGCGAATCGTCCGTCTGCGGTTCAGCCATGTTTGCTGAGTCTGCTAACAAACAGAAGACGGAATAACCTCCCAACAGGAAATACTGCAGTTTGTTTTTGGTCATTGGTCAGATCTCCACCTGCATCTTGTTTTAAATGAAAGTCAGGTGGGAGGTTGATTAAGGTGAGATCTGTGGTTCACCTGTAGTCTGAGTTTATCCTGACTCATAATTGGACACCTGGAGGGCGAGTGCACACGGCTCAAAGATGGGAAATTATTGTCATCTCACTGCAGGGTTTCAGGAAAACCTGTTCCATGCTTAGGAAAACAAGCTTTAGACGAGGGAACTTCCTCCTGAAGATCAGAGTCACGATGCGTGAGACTGTGGAGGCCAGACAAGCAAAGCTGGTCACTGGCACTGTGTCTGCTTCGTTTTAATAAAGAGGGTAGCAAACATCCAGAAGTCTTTGCCTTTGGCTGCTTTTCGCAGACACGTCATGCTTTGAATACAAACACACAGCTTCCTGCTAAAACTCTGAAAAACTGGTGGAAAATGAAACCCGGCTCAACTTTTGTCTGAGGCGTAACCGCTGATGCTTCAACGCCTGACCTGAAGCAGCAACTCTCCACCTTCTCTAAAGCTCTGCTGTGTTTTTAACCCCTCAGCTGCTGGCCAAAGATCCCACCGAGAGGCTGGGCTGCCTGGGGGGCGGAGCCACTGAGGTCAAAGCTCATCCCATCTTCCGCTCCATCAACTTCAAACGGCTGGAGGCCGGCATGCTGCAGACACCCTTCATCCCTGATGTAAGTCCAGAGCGAGCACACCGACCTTAAAAAGATTTTAATTTTTATCATGTAGATACTCGAAACTCAAAACTCGGCTTCTGAAGAGTCGTTGACAAGTTTGTGACTTGACGTTCAGGTACGAGCCTGAAAACAGGTTTGTTGGTGACCCGAGATGAAGTCTGAGACTCTTCATCCGTCACACATTCATTTTTGTTTCCCCGAGTGAAGACAAATGATGAGATTTGTATCTGTCAGTGCGTACAGAGTTTGCCTTTATTTTGGAAGGTTCAAAAGTACAAAGTCACAAAGTTCAAAGGTTGGAAAAAACCCTGAAATCCAAAAATAAACACGAGAAATCAGGAAGGACGCAGCGAGCAAATCAGGGATCATAAACAGAAGTCTTAACAAACAAGACTATTTATAGATGAGGGAGTGATGACACAACGAGGCGCATGAGGGAGCAAAGCACACAGCAGCTGACAACAGTCAGCGACAGGTGAAGACGAGGGGGAGGGGCAAGAAAATGTAAAAACTAGACTCGACAGCGTCTAACCAATCAAAAGGTGTTTCATACATCACATGACTCAAGCGCCACCTACTCCACAGATGGTGATTAAAAATCTATAAAAACATAAAACCGTTATAGAAGGACTTGTGATTCTTGTGAGTTAGTGCAAAATAAACATTTAATTCCACCCGTGATACTAAATACACAAGAAGAAACAAAACATTAAATATCACAAAAATACCAAACTCAGTAACATCTCTGGGGTCACGTCATGTGGACATCGCTGGGATCAACGATGATTCTGTGATTCTGCCGTTAAAACTATCAGAGCTGTCTGTGCATCGTCAGCCAACGTCACAGTCTAAGGCTACGTTCACACTGCAGGCGAAAGCGCATCAAAGCCGATTATGCGACCCATATCCGACCATGGTCTGACATTGTGAACGGCACAAATCCGATATTTTCAAATCCGATCTGGGTCACTTTCGTATGTGGTACTGAATCGATACATATCTGATGTTTTAGAAAGCGACTGCTGTTTGATGGTCAAGTCCCATTAAATCCGTCTTTTACGTCACTGACACAAGACAGACGCCGATTATCAGCGCCGGAGAAGACGTCGCGAACGCTTCCTGTTCATCCAGTGTAGATGTTAGTGAAACTGTTGGAAAGACAACGTTGGAGAAACGTGAACATTTTATTTGTTCTGTATAATCTGCAGCTATCCTTTGAAGCAGCGCTCCTCTAAAACAGCAATAAGGATCATTATTAGGTTATTTACATTATTATGTCAATAACAAAATAACTTAAAGCAAAAATTGGGAAACGTGAAGTCCGAACTCTTTATATTAAGGGCTATCAGTGAAACAATATTGTTTGCTCTGGGTGTACAGAGCGCGTTGTGTGTGACGTCTTCTTTTGCGCATGCGCCGCTTTGAGCGTTCACACTAGAGCGCGTTGGCTGTCGCATTTTATTTGTAGTGTGAACGAGCAGACAAAAAAATCGGATTTGATCAAAAAATCGGATTTGAGCATTAAGACCTGCAGAGTGAACGTAGCCTTAGCCCGGCGTGAGCCACGCTCACTTTATTCAAGCAGCAAAAAGCCTCCAATCACGTCACCGAGCCAAACAAAGACAAAGGTCCGTCTTAAAGCCAGGCTGCACTAACTTAAGTAATAAAATCAATTTAATCACTTAAGTCTGGATGGTTTTGAGGTTTTCTGTGTCGTTACTTGATCTGATTCAAATGGCTGAATCACCTCCTCAACAAGTTCTCCAGACGCCTGGTAACGAACCAATCATGTGACTCAGGTGTGTTGACCCAGGGTGAGATCTAAAACCTGCAGGACACCGGCCCTCGAGGCCTGGAGTTGGACACATCTGGCATAAAAGATCAACCGGATCCTGATCCGACCCTCAGAATCAGCTGATGCATTTTTTATGAAAGAAAGGAGGAACTGCAGATGCTCGGTGTGACTGAGGAGGATGAAATGGAGGCAGATGATCCTCAGTGGTGACCTCTAAAGGAAGCTGCTTAAAAAAGAAGATTCAGTTATTTTTTTATTCTGCATTTTTGAACCCTCATAGCTTCATAGGCAGTTTTCATGTAGATGTAAAAATGGATTAAGTGACTTAAAAAGCACCAAATGTTTGACCCACTCTGCCTGCTCTGAGGACCAACGCTTAGAAAACCTCCAGCGTGTGATGTCAGATACTGGCTCTATTAATGGAGCTGATTCTGAGGGGGTCAGGTGGGACGACCTCGCTGATTTTGTGCGTTAGCCGATAATGCGAGAGCCAAGTATCTAATAATAACTCTGAGTGAGAGGCTGTACAATGAGAGCACTCCACAGCACCGTGAGTGAGTGCGTCTCCGAGGCCCTGGCGTGATTTCTGTGAAGCTGCTGCACGGCGTCTGTAACAGGAAGGATCCATACAGCAGGTTTCGTGTTGGGCGGGTACAGAGCGAGCTTGCATCTAATCAAAGAGACGCAGAGTTTGGTTTCAAGGTGTTTTTCCCCTTCAGGTGTGCCTCCAAAAGAGGCCACCGACGAGGCAAACTGGCAGGTTGCAAAACATAAAAAGGAACTCAAAAGACTGAAGGTGCTGTCAGGGTGAAGCAGGAGCTTCCCAATAAAAGCCAAAGAAGACTGAAAAGGTAAACGCAGACTTGTGCTGGAGGTAAGCTGACGAGGGGAGGGCGAAGACTCGGGGTGATGCACGTGGAAACGATGGCAAAGGCAGGAAGCCAACGTGGGGTCAGATAACTGGAGATGTTTGGACTTGTCTCTGCTGAGACTGACGACCTTATCGGCTGTGTGTGTTTGTGTGTTTCAGCCTCAGGCCATCTACTGTAAAGACGTGTTGGACATCGAGCAGTTCTCCACAGTTAAAGGGGTGGAGCTGGAGCCCAAGGACGAGTCTTTCTACAGTAAAGTGTCCACGGGCAGCGTTTCCATTCCCTGGCAAAACGAGGTTAGAGACTCACACTCGGCACACTCCTGCTGTAAAAAATGCAGGAAAAGGAATTTGTTCTCCTGATGATGTTATCATCCGCATCATGATATTTAGAGGTTTTGACATTTATGACTAACAGCAGTGAGAAAATGTTAAACATGCTGCTGCTGCTCCATCTCCGTAGGAGGAGGATAAAAATACCTAATTGGAAAAGCACAGTCCTCACTTTGTCGTTGCGCACACTGTTCACCCGAGAAAATGGTGACTGTTAGGAAAAGTCGCCTGACCTTTAGAGCAGATTTCAGTTTAAAAAATAAATAACAGATAGAACAAAACATAAAAAGGAACTCAAAAGACTGAAGATGGGACTAATTAAATTATAACTGATATAAGATTACATTTTTTTAAGTACAGGAAAGTACATTCAACAAGCCAAAAGCACCAGCACACGAGTTCTTGCAAAGACAGGAAGTTACAGGATGGTTCACACTCCCCCAGTAATTAGATGCAGTGCTCAATTTCCAGAGAACCGTGGTTACATGAGTAACCAAACATTATATTTGTTCTTTCGAAAAACAGTCTTAAATGTAAAACATGTTACAGAAATCAAGCACAGCTTTAATCAGGGAGGCCATAAAGTCAGTCCAGGCTGCTTTGCAACCCACCTTCATCCCTTTTTCATGCCATGTCAAACCTGCCAGATCTGTCGCCACCTGCTTCACTAACGGCTGCTGTCCAGAACAAGTCGAGCCTTTTGACCATGTTAGTGGTAAAAAGAACAAACTCCTAACTGCCCCGTGTTTTTGCACAGGTTCTGAGATTTTTGTGTTTTTCTCGGCAGATGATCGAGACAGAGTGTTTCACAGAGCTCAACGTTTTCTACCAGGACGGGGCGGTTCCTCCTGACCTGGACTGGAGAGGACAGCCGTCTCCGACACCCAAACAGGGACTCCTGCAGCGACTGTTCGGCAGAAATGTGAGCAACCTCCCTCACCTCCAGAACATCACCGCTCTTTTATTTACCAGCATACATCAACACACACGAGCTGTGAGCTAGCACAAAGTACACTAAACTGTGTAGTGTAAGCTAACTCCACAGACGGACGTCGGTAAGGCGGAGTTAATATGGTAAAACAGCAAGATGGTAAAAAACAAAAAAGACCAGTAAATACATACAATACAAATACATGAATAAAATTTAGTCGATAGAAAAATGATCTGCATTCATCTGTGAATGACAGTAACATCGGTGCTCTCTTCCTCCCCCTGCAGGAGTGCTGTGGTAACTGCAGCGACAGTGACGAGGAGCCCACCAGGCTGTGACAAACCACACACATACCATCTGATTTGTTTACAACTTTTGCACATTTGTATTTTTACGGTAGTCCTATCTAAATGTCAGAATGTAAATTTTCATCATAGCCATAATGTTTAATGTTATTTAAAAGTGTGAAATATCTGCTGTTTCAAATCAGGAGGCGGAGACAGAAAATGAACTCTGGTTTTTTTGGTTTTTTGTCTTTTATTTTTAGTTTGTTGTTGTCATTTGTCCAGGGAAGACTTTGCTTTTGTTTTCATCCACTCACACACTGAACTGAGGGCTGCTTCTGGCTGCGAAGCAGCTCCACTGGAACAAGCGCCTGCTGTAGAAGTGCCTTGCTTGAGGGCACTGTGAAGTGAGGACCGAACATTCCTCCATGTCTTTGTCCAGGGAAACTTTCAGCCTGTGAACTGTGACCACTTCTTCTGCCCTCCATCCTGCTGAGACGAACCTCACCGCTTTTTTATTCTCTTGTTTGCGAGCTGGGACATTCAGGGTTTGAACATTTGGGTTTTTTTCAGAATTTTTCCGATGGATTTCATGAGACAATCGACTCCTCGTGTGTGTCAGCGCAGCTTCAGTCACTCTTGTCAGTAAAATATCAGTTTTCAGATGTGATGGGAGATGAGCCGTCCAGTTTTAACAGAAACTCTGAGATAGAAATGATCACCCTTAATCACTTCTGGTCACTCAGAGCTGCATTGACCAACACACCTTATTGTGCCTTCATTTCACTCACTCTGGTTTATCCTGGCGAGGTTTGGAAAGCAGCTATGATTACGTACTGGCTGAAATTCAGAGCAGCAGCAAAGAAAACTGTTACACCAGCTCTGGTAGTTTCCAAACTGCCACCTTTAACCCCTGATAATAACAACATCAGCCCGGGTTTCGTTTACCCACCAAGACATCTGGTTGTCCAAAGGTTTTTGTTTTTCTTCAGTGGCATAAATGTTGTGTTTCAATCACAAGAGTCAGCATGAATGAAACTCAACATGTCACAAAGATCTACAATGATTGTGATTGATTATCTAAATAAAAGATGAAAGTATATGACTGAAGACACAAATCTGAATTAGTTGGTAAAAATTAAACTACAAAATTATGACACAAATAGTTACTACTTATTTTGTTGCATATCGCGAGACAAGAGAAGGCTTGTGTGATTGTGAAGGAAACTAAAATCATCATGTAGGCCAATGACACACTGATCTACGTGCACCGGGTCATGTTACAAACCGGCTGTGCTGGCAGCCGGTGCAAGCTGCTTTGCAACCCCCCGCCAAACCCAGATCCTGTCACTGATGCTGTAGCTCCCAGACCAGACTCATACTGCCAAATATAAAGCGCTGCAGATAAAACAATGAGGCTTTTTTCTTTTCGTCCCAGTGTTTAGTGCTGCACACTGCGTTTCTCTCAGGGTTTCTGCTGCCTCCAGTTGCTCTGGGTTCTTTCTACTCAGTCCAGACTCTCTCAGTCACTCTGAAACTGAAACGACAAGAATAACTGAAGCTTTGGGGTCAAACCCTGAGACTGAAGTTGGACGGTTACAGTCAATGGTTTTCTATCTCTAAGCTATTAAAATGAAATACCTCTGAATGTACAGACTGGCTGCCATGTTGTTTCTGCAGAACGACCTTTAGGACAACAGATGCAACTAGACGCCAAAGTCTCACAAACATCCGTTTGTTTCTGCTGTTATGTTAATCCTCCGTAGCGGATGATTTTGGAAACCCTCCTCTTGACTTACAGGCTCCAGAATTAAAGCTGTACCATAAAATACGGTCACTTTTTAAGACTTTCTTCACCAAGTTTTATAAAAGAAAACATGATTTGACACTTTGCTCTAGTCGTGTTTCTCAGTCTGATGCTTGTCTGTATTTGGAGCACTGAGCTGTTATAATTATGGCTCCGTAAGTATCCCAGCAGACCAGACAGGAAGTGCTCTGTGATGGGATGGACCTCCATGACCCCTGACCCGCTGACCTTTTAGTGCGCCTGATATCTCTAATGTTAAAAAATAAATGGAATTTTCCTTTAGCCAGTCAGATAGTGAGATTGATCACTGAGGTGAATCATGACCTTATCGTGTATTAAATGCAGCTAAGTTTGCCCACTGTGCAGGAAAGGCAAACATGAGCGTGACTGATGGTTTCTTCCATAAATCTCAGACTTCAGTGGGATCCTGCTTACACGACAGCAGGAAAAACTGCTGCTTTTAGCGTTCGAGGACAAATGATCCAGTTTTTTAAAAAGTTAACGTGATGTCAAAGGTTCTGAGCAGTGGCGGCTCCTGAAAAAAATCTCAGGGGGGGCAATTTTTATGATATCGACTAAAATGACCCATTTAATGAGTACATCAAACAACACAATTTTAATTTAAATTTAAAATGAACAACCATATTCTGGCCATTTGTATAGATTTGTAAAAATGAACATGAACAGATTTTTTTTTTTTTTTTTGAATGAATGAAAAATAACTATTGAAAACAACAACTGTAAACTGATTGGGGGGTGGGCTAAAGAGAGAAAGAGAGAGGGATGGAGAAAGAGAGTAAATATGGTTAAGGGTTCTTATTTGTACAAGAACTTTGCTCGTCTGTCTTTCTGAGTGGCCTGTCAGCCACGACTTGCGCTGGAACCAACTCCGACAAAAAGTCCTGTTGTATGCTTTTGACTTCTCCTTCGTTGCCTGGGTTAGTTGAATTTCGGGCTTGTCAGGTCCCAACTCTTTAACTTGCAGTTTTTCTGCCATTGTCCTTCTGGCAAAAGGGTAGGTTAGAAGCGATCTAACCGAATTTGGGGGAGGCTGTGCCTCAACCGTTAACAATACCGCTGCCATCGTCTCTCTCTGACCTTATAGCTCACTTAGGCTACTGACTGAGGTAAAATTCTAGAACAGCAAATCTTCGCGCGTTTTCTGCAGGGGCGCAATTTTAAGCGCCCCCAAACCATTTAATTCAGCGACGCTGATAGGTCAAATATTTATTATTTTCCCCTGGCAACCATTTAATGATAGGCTATTTCGCTGCATATCAAGGGCGCTTTGACGAGCGCCCCAGAAGAAGAAAAACACCGTTTGTTGGTTGAACTTTAATGAGTCAGCTGGTGAAAATGTTAAAATACGCCTGGCTGTATATGGGCACACACATAGTAAAACTATCATTGATGAATTTTTTAAAAATATATATTTTTACTCCTCCACATTTGGGGGGGGCGGAGCCCGAGCGCCCCCTATGGGCCAGCCGCCACTGGTTCTGAGCCACTGAGGTCAGGAATCCTCCAGGCTTCCTGAAGGTGTTTTAAAGTTTTTCTTTGGACATCGGCTGCTTTGTCACCTGACCATTGCAGATGATTGTTGTTTTGTTTCTTAAGTCAGTTAACACTGACCTATGAATCATTAAGCATAAAGTATGCACCCAACTCAAGGGATTAACCAGCATTTTGTCTACATTTAACAGACAACTTAGCAAACATCCGATTTTAAATCGTATCTTTAAGCACTTACTAGCATCCAATTGCAAAAACATCATTTGTTCCCATTTCTTTAGTTAAGTCTGTGCAAAATCACAAAGGTAACACGGTTTGACAGACAGAATCATATTTTTCCACCAACGAGGTGATTCTCAAAGAGTGATTAGCTGAAATTAGTACGTTAAGAAAGGGGAAAATCCAGGCCTCTATGTGACCTTCAGCTGATCCAGCTACTGTTTTATGAAGCGTCATCAGCAGGAGTCTCAGTGACACCAGAGCTGGACTGAAAATCAGTGGTGACAAGGCTGATGAATCCAAATGTAACTCTTTTCCTTGAAATATGTACAGAAGAGAAGAGACGAACAGCAGTGAGTATCTGCAGCCATCTGTAAAACACACTGTGTGACAGTTTTGGGCTTCATTGTCGCAGTAATTGTCAAAACTGATGAAATTTTGACCCCAAAATGTAACATCAGATTTTAATACCAATATCATCTGAAAAGGATCCGATTGGCAGCAGCCTGTATTTTCAGCGCACCTTTAAAAACACACTATCAGTGCAGTAAAAGCATACCTGGATACCTGGATCGGCTTCCCCAGAGCCCGGACGCTGACCAAGGATAGAACAAAACGCAGAAACATCACAAGAAGAGCTTTAAATGTCTTTCAGGGAGCCTTGAGAAGGATTCCTGAAGACTGCTGAAAGAAATTCTGCCAAAGAAAGTTCAGACTGTGCTGAAGAACACAGGCGATCATACCAAATATTGACTTTTGCCTTACATGCTGTATTTCCATGTATATTTGCACGTTTCAGTAAATCGCTGCATCTATTTTACATTTTCCAAGCAAAATAGAAACAAAAGACTCAACCCTGTGAGGTACAGCACTGTGCAAAAGTCTTACGTTTTTAGTTTCTGGCCCAAACTACCAGTATTGTTCCTCCTGCTCTGCAGTTTTGAAATGCTTCGATGACAGACAGAGTTTGGAAACGTCAGTGTCACAGTGAACACCAGCATCTGTCGTCACTGTGATTTATATAATAATATTATTGTCTCTAAATGACAGGATGAAACCTGATGTCAACCACATCATTAACAGGGGTCTGAGGATCTGAAGTTTAGTTACACAGACTCACTGGAAGAAGGAAGCACATCACCTCCACTGAATGTAGCCAGAGCCGATCTGCACATGCGACAAGTTTTATTTATACCAGTTTTAGACAAAAATATCCATAAAGCCCCAGAAACTAAGAAGTCTCCAATCTGAAATAAAACAACACTTTTGTTCTCTAGTTTTTCTTGAAGCAAAGCTGAGTTTTTCCCCCTGAAACACAGCCACTCTGCTAATGCGTGCTGATTGGTCGGTTAAGGACAGACTCAGTGGCGTCCAGCTCCAAATGATAGCCACACATTAGAAGGTAAACCACAGCAGAAACTTTGCGTGTAGAAGAGACGTCTGATTGTTGTGCTGCTTGCTTCACGCTCAAAATAAAAATGGAGGATGCCCCAAAGCAGCTTGTGGTGCTGCGACGTCCTGCATACTCACAGAAATGCATTTAAAATCCGGGTGTTTGGAACTTTGTACGCTCTCTCACCCAGAACAAAAGAGTTTATCCACCGGATTTACATTTTTCAGCTCCACAGAGTCCCGTTCTGGACTACCGCAAATATTTCCATGACACAGGAAGTCCAGCGTGCTGAAGTGATCCGTTAGAGGCTGTCTGACTTTGACTGACCACAATCAGTTTGAGTGAGCTGCTAAGAGTCCCAGGAAGGAGATGCTAATCTTAAGTATCAGTTCAGGAAGTTCAGCTCACCTGCAGATCAGATGATCTCAGAGCCCACCCACATCAGGTTCAGCTGACACCAATAATTGTGCAAACCGCTTTGCAACCCACCTCCACCACAGCTCCTCGTTTCATCCGCTGCCTGACTTGATCAGTGTCACAGAAATGGATGGAAATAATCTCATGAGCATCAAATCTCAACTGTCTCAATCTGAAAGTATTTACAGGAGCTTTTGTTGTGCATCTGAAAGCCACTCGGCAACCCCACCCCTTCTTCTTATTTGATACTGGCTCTGTTCTGTTGTGGAAGGAGCGTCATCACCAAATCTAATATTTGGTGTCTGCATGTTCCTCATTCCTCTGTAGAGGAAATGGGTTAAAATAATAAAGAATTAGCCTTTGACAACGGCAAGAAAGCTGGGCCAGCTGTCTAGAAGCTTTACTGCCGTTTGGTAAAAGAAAGTTACTGAACTGCGAGTGAGCTGTTGATCAAACGTTCTAGCCTGAGTTGAAAAACAGAACTTACCTTTAAAAAATGTATTTTTCTCATCAGTCCACTCTTTGATTCTGAGCTGTGTTTCAGTTTTCTTTGTGTCTGAGGATCTAAATCTCTTTTATGCCCGTTTTGACAGGGAGAACACCGACCCTGTCCTGTCCCCTCTCCCCTCAACCGACCCTGCTCCGGTCCTGAGCACTCATGAGCTGAGGCGTGTGTTCCGGAGCATTAACACCAGGAAGGCGGCCGGGCCGGATGGAGTGCTGGGCCGGGTGCTAAAAGACTGTGCTGCGGACCTGGCGGACGTCTTCACCTCTATATATAACACCTCGTTGTCCTGTTCACTGGTACCATCCTGTTTCAAAGCAGCAACCATCGTTCCCATCCCAAAACAGTCAAATGTCACATGTCTGAACGATTTCAGACCTGTGGCACTCACCCCCATTCCCGCCAAATGCCTGGAGAGACTGGTCATTAAACACATCAGAGCTGCTTTTCCACCATCCCTGGACTCGCACCAGTTTGCATACAGGGAGAACCGGTCAACCGAGGATGCGATCGCCACAGTGCTGCACACATTACTGAAGCACTTGGAACACAGGAACACCTATGCACGGCTCCTCTTTGTAGACTACAGCTCGGCTTTTAATACCATCCGGCCATACAAACTCCGTCCCAAACTCCACCAACTGGGACTTAACTCCTCTCTGTGCAACTGGATTGTGGACTTCCTCACTAACCGTAGACAGAGTGTCAGAGTGGGTAAGAACACCTCTTCCACCCTTGTGGTCAACACCGGTGCCCCTCAGGGGTGTGTTCTGAGCCCTCTGCTATACACTCTCTTCACCCATGACTGTATTTCCTCCTGCGCGTCCAATCTCATTGTTAAGTTTGCAGATGACACTACAGTGCTCGGACTTATATCCAACAATGATGAGACAAACTATAGGACAGAGGTGCAACAACTAGAGTCATGGTGCCACGACAATAACTTGGTCTTAAACACCAAAAAGACCAAGGAGATCATTGTAGATTTCCGGAAGAGGGGTCATAACAACCATCTGCCTCTCTTCATCGGCAGTGAGGTGGTGGAGAGGGTGAGCAGTTTTAAATTCTTGGGGGTAACTGTGACCGAGGACCTGTCCTGGGGCAACCATATCACCTCAGTTGTACGGAAGGCCCAACAGCGCCTCTACTACCTGAGGAGACTGCGGAGCGCACACATTCCCAGATCTCTGATGTTGAACTTCTACAACTGTGCCATCAGCAGCGTTCTGACGTATGGATTTCTAGTGTGGTTCCCCAGCTGCACCAAGGCCGATCAGCAAGCACTCCAGCGGGTGGTGAAAGAAGCTGGCAGAATTATTGGAACAAGTCTGCCAGAGATCAGTAATATCTTCCCCACTCGCTGTCTGAGGAGGGTGCACAGTATCCTGCGGGACCAACATCACCCTGCGCGCCACCTTTTCCATCTGCTGCCCTCAGGGAGAAGGTACAGGTCTATACAGGCCAGAACATCCAGACTGGCCAACAGCCTGTATCCACAGGCTGTGAGGCTCCTGAACTCTCTGCCCCCCTCTCACGGACAATAACCATATCCAACTTCTTAATAGCAATGAACTGGTCTGCATTGGTGCATCATATCTTTATTCTCTTCCCCCTCCTGCCCCCCCCCTCTTTCTTAAATAGATAACTATCATATCTGATATCATATCTCACAGTACAATAATATTGAACGGGTTGCATTGTTGTATTTTGTCATGTTTCTCAGGTCTTTGTCTGAATTTCTACGAACATTATTGCTAAGGATTGTCTTATTGCATTGGAGTCACACTGGGTTAAATATGTACACTTGGGTTTTAAGGGGTATTTATTATTTTCTTCTTTTTTTGGGTTGTATGGAAGCCCCAAACGCAATTTCATTGTTCTTGACAATGACAATAAATAAATAAATACTAAATACTAAATACTAAATCAAGTCAAGGTGTGCCTGCTGTTCTCAGCCAGGTCGTTTTAACCAAACACGTCACGTACAGAAAATCACAGATCCCATCCTAAGTGTCTTTTGGTGTTTGAAGGTCCTCTACGACATTCACAGTATGTTTGAAGCCTGCTGCTGTTTCCTCCCGTCACTGGTGTGTTTTTCATGTGTGAGGAGGTTCTCAGTCACCCAGCTCATGTCACGGTGGTCTAAAGTTATTTTTTATGTTATTCAAGATGTTTGACCATCTCATCCATACAGACATATTGAGTTATAAGAGCTGATGGGGATTCATCGCAGGTACATTGAATGAAATGACAGGATGAAGGTTGAATCACCTGTGAGGCCCTCAGCTGAACTCCTTCCAGGTGGACATCGACGCCTCCGTCGCTCCTCTCTCAAACCTTCGATCTATTAGGTGCAGATGTGAAGCTGAGTGGCGCCTTGACGACAGGGCGTCTCCGGATTGGTTGCTGGGTTTCACTGCAAACACCGTCTGCCACCTCGGTTCTTTTCTGACGTGTCAGATATGACCGTAACCAGCTGTGAGGTCACTCAGGTCTGGACCTCACTCATCTTTATCAAAACAAAAGACAAAAAAATCATCATGAATCAACGTGCGATGCTCTAGATCACTTTTACTTTGAAAAGCCTCTACAAAATTCTGCGACACTACGGCCCGCCCTAGATGCCTGTGATTGGGTAGAGTTTAGGTTGATGCACGACTCACGAGGAACAATAATTGATTAATTTAAGCTTTTTGTTTCATATTATAGTTTTACACACACACAACCTACAAAATGAAACCTGATTCATTTGTAAAACCTGGTTAAAGCTCAACACCTGGACAGGTTAGGACATGTTTGTGAGTTTGACCCGGCGATACTGTGTGTCAATGAGGATGTTACGCTTGGAGAAGAATCTTCAAGGGCATGTTTGCGAGTGGTTGCCCCGTCGTCCTGTCCTGTGAGTCACTGAGGACGCTGTGCTTGGATAGGAATGACTCACAGGAGACCAGACACAGATACAGGCCACAAAAACACAGCTACCCATCAACACTAAATGGATAAAGGACTCTTTCAAAGAAAATGTTTCACATTATGGACTTCAAAGTCAGGCTCTTTGAGAGAAAAGCTCAACTTGCATCCAGACCTCGATCTGCTGCAGGTTGAATAGCCAGAATTTTAAGTTGCAGTCAACTTCTCCAGTCCGATCCTGTGATTCCTACAGGAACAAAACTGACTGTAGTTTTGGTTTGAGGAGACCGAACCTGTTTGATTTTAACCTTTAAGCTTTTTCAGAAACTCCCACTATCCCAGCCACTGACAAAATATCCCAGCAGTCAGAGTAACTTTATCCATCAAGCAAAAATAAATGATATGTCTCTGACTTGAAGAAATTTGTTTAACATTTAAACCTATTTTCTGTATATTCCAGCACATAAAATAAAATATTTTTTGTGTTTACACTCACAAATAGATCCAAGTGAAACACAGCAGAAAATAAATAAAATCAAAGACTTTGTGCTCCTGTTGCTCTATTGTGCTCACAGCAGTCGCACTTTCTGCACCTGCTGCAAGATGGCAGCAGCATGTCTCCTTGTTGAACGTCTGCTTTGAATTTGTGGGGTATTTTTTTGTTTTTTACTATTTTAAATGGGTTTTCGTTTTTTCCACCAAGCTTTTTTAAGACTATTTTAAAGTATTCTCTAAATTCTTGGAAAGTAGTCTATTTATTGGGCCTGTGCTGCCGGCTGAACCAACTGCATCTGTGTTGCTAGTGGAAGACATCAGCACCACACCAGGGCCTGTGCTGCTAGAAAAAGCTCATCTGCATCACATCACGTCACTGTCATGAGACATTCTTGCAAAAAAAATCACGGTTTTAGTAACGCAGTAACGCAGCGTTCCTACGGGAAAGTAACAGTAATCTAATTACCTTTACTTGAAAAAAGTAATCAGATTACACGCGTTACTGCCCATCTCTGCCTACGAGTCATATGTTCATCATCTGAAGGCAGAATACGCCTACAAACAGATTAAATGTCTTGATGCTCATCCAGGTAAGTAAATCCCAAAAGGTTGATTCTGTTCGTCTTGGGACTTCCAGAACAACGTGGCCTTTATGGAGGAGAAAAAGAAGAGAGCAAAGACTGGGTTGGACTGAGGAGCTCTTTAAAAATGTATCTTCAAATCCCAAAGTTACTAAATCCAGCTCGAGTTATCCTGAATTAAACGACCTACATGAGGACAGCAGGTGTGTTAATGGTCTGTTAGTTTCTCGCCGCTGGCGTGGTTCAAGGATTCAGGCGGTGCAGCTCTGAATGTGTCCGTCATTGTTTCTGCTCTCCTGCTAACAGACTATTCATTACCCCGGAGAGCCTTTCACTGAGGAACACGCTGACGTCATTCATTCATTTATAGTGAAAACTGCTCCGGCTGCTTTCACGCTGTTATAGCTTCATAGATTATAAAAGCACTTTTCTGTGAACCATCGCCTGTAAACCCTGAAAAGCTTTAACAAAACATAATACAGACTGAAATAAAAGCTCTCGTCCTGGCTGTGGAGCGACCTCAGCACACATTCAGACGAGTCAAATAATCGTTAGAAACATGACGTCTCTCCAACTCTTTTTTTTGACCTCGATAAAAAATATGATGGTTTCAAGGAAAGCGGTGACGGAGACTTAGAAGAGAAGTCCTTCGGGAATCCGACTGCATGTAGACGAGACTATGAAATCTGCTGAAGAGGTGCTCGTCTTTTTTACGCAACACGAGCCTAAAGAATTTATCAGTCGTCATTCTCAGTCTCTGACCCTCAACATGAAGCTTTATTAAGAACAAACAAATCCTCCATCATCTCTGTGCCAGTGTGTTTATATCAGCCGGACCACAGTCTGCAGTCAGCTACACCCATTCACATCTTACTAATGCAAATTTCTAATCAGCCAATCACATGGCAGCAACTCAGATCTGGAGTTCAAAGTGAGCATCAAAACGAGAAACTGAGATTTAAGTTACTTTAAACGTGGTTGTTGGGTGTTTCAGAAACTGATGATCTGCTGGGATTGTCCCTGATAACAATCTGTAAAGTTTATGGAGAATAAAAGCAGACAATGGCCTCTTTAAACAAGCTGATGAGACAGCAACAGGAAGTCAAGGAACCAGTCTCTGCAGCCACGGTCTGCAGAAGAGCATCTCTGACTGCACAGCAGAAGACCACACTCAGACTGTCACTCCTGTCAGCTAACAACAGGAAGCCGAGGCTGGAAAAACATTGTTTGGTGACATGAGTCTTCCTGCTGTGACATTCAGATTGCTTTGTCAGTATTTGGTGTAAACAGCATGAAAGCATGGATCCATCCTGGCTTACATCAGTTCAGACTGGTGGTGGTGTAACGGTGTGTGGGGTATTGTTGGCCATATCTGTGGTCGATTAGCAGCAGCTGAGCATCATTTAAACACCGCAGTCTACCTGAGTGTTGTTATTGACCACATCCATCCCATTAAGACCACAGAGTATCCATCCTCTGATGGCTGCTTCCAGCAAGTAATATTCCATCATTTCAAACTGGTTTGTCCAACTCAAATGGCTGGTCACCAGATCTCAGCCCAGTAGATCACCTTTGAGTTGCGGTGAAACACAGGTCCAACCCAGTACTTGGACCTGCAGGTTAGTACTGGTTTGAAACCTGCGTTTCAACCCAGTACTAACCTGCAAACGTGGCTGATGTTGAGTTTTCTGGAGTGATTGATCGAAGGAGTGCAGAACGTTTTTAGATATAAACTAGTTAGCTAACATCCTGCTAACCCTTGACTCGGTTAAACCTTTGATACTCCGATGAAGGGTTAGCTAACATTTCATTTCGTTTGATGATGTGAAACATGTAAATGTGACAAACATTAAAAACTCAAAACTGGGAAAATACTTTTTACTGTAGAGCTGTTTCCACTAACTCACTGAGTCAGGCTAAAAAAATGTTTTATTACATTCTGCTCATTTCGTGCATTCAGATATTCGCTGTAATAAACACGTAGAAACCAGATTGAGATGAAAACACCACCAACCAGGATTTTGCGACCTGCCAGAAGTCCAGCATAAGAAGATTCATCAGGCGTCCTACCCTCATGGCTCATACCTGTGATTTAGCCGCCGCGCCGAAAAACTAATCTTCACCAAACAGCACAAGTATGTAAAATATGAACAGCTTGTCCTTGGAAATAATGGCTGCAGATTATTTCAGAGATGCGGCGGTGTCGGCGAGTCCTGCTGGGCCTCGTCTCACCATCTAATCAGTGACAGTCACTCCCCAGGTGAGTAAAATTAACTGTAATAAGCTAGCAGGGCAGAGATCCGGCTGAGTGAATCATTTTCATGTATAAAAAAGAAAGAAGTCAGTTTGAGTCAGACTGCAGTGACGTCTGTCCGTGACACTGCTGTGAATGCTTTTACAGCGTTGATACATTCCCCGTCCACATTTCTCTGATCCTCCTATTGAACCAAGCCTGTTATTTTACTCTCTGAACTCCTCTTTGTTCCTTCAAACCATTTTTCGTCCCTCCTGATAACAAAAGTCCCTCTGCTAATGCCAAAGCAAAAGAAGCCTGCAGCTATAAGCTGTGGAAATGTTAAGCCCAAGTTATTAAAGGCTTACAGCGCAGCGTTTGGTGAAATTAGTGTGAAACATGTAATTTTCTCCAACACAAAATGGTCAATATTGTCTCATTAATTCCTCCACATGCTGCTCTAAGTGCGACACCGATATTTGTCATCAATATTCTCATTTAATGTGAAACAGGAGCTTTCTCACTTTAAGGATTCTGGGAACCTTATTCACAGATTTTAACGCGTTTTTGCTGCTGTCAGAACCAGATGTGATTATATTTGGGAGACACGGTGCGTATAACAGACACAGAACACTTTGTAACAGGAAGCCGAAGGATTTGAATACTGCTGTTTGTTGAATGTATGCTGAAATGTGGTGTTCCACAGGGAGCTGTTCTTGGACCTTTATCACTTCTGTTATGCTTGTTGGTGTTATTGAAGAACACAGTGTGAATTTCTATTTCAGTGCTGACGACAATTAATTATATTTCTCCTACGACACCAAATTACCAGTTAAACAAATTAGCACATGGCTGCTGCAAATATTAATGACTTGTACTAGTTCCTGCATTAACCACTGAAATTATAACCAACATAAATATGACGCACATTCCTGTTTTTAAAAGATTTCCCAGCAAACATTTCAACACAGGCTGGCTGTTAGCCCGACTTCTTGAACATTTCCTGGACGTCCTTCTTAGATTTTCCAGCAAAGAAAGCTTATGTTCAAGAATCTTATAATATGTTGGTTAATTACAACAAAATTAAATCAAACAGACTCGTTCTTCTGAGCTGAATGTGAACCGCTGACATCATAGGTCCATATTAATGCCGGCAGAGGCGATGGTTATGCTGGTTTGACATGTTACTGTCAAAATAAAACCTCTTTAGAACTGGGAAAGATTGGCAGGTGAATTAATTTTTTTTTTTCATATTTGGTGAACATTCAGTTGCAGCGCCCTGCTCGTCATCCAGAGGATCAGCAGGCAACACCACCAACCTGTGGATCACCACATTCAGGAAACTCAACTGGTTGTAGTTCTAACTTCATTTAACTTCATCACAAACAGGTTGCATATAATTGGTGACTTGATTCAGCCACAGACTGATAGCAGGCTGACTGCGTCTTATCAGAATCAAAGTCAAAATCCTTTATTGATCCCTAGAGAAATTATGTTGGTTACAACATTGCTGGCCTTGCAGATCAGTCTATTGAGTCTGTTAGCAGCAGCAACCTTCAACCTGCTGCCCCAGCATGCAACAGGGTAGAGGATAGCACTGGCCACAACAGACTCGTAGAAAAGTTATTGCTGTGTAACTGCCGTCTTGTCTCACCAAAGCTGTCCTGAAGATCGCGGTTGACAGCGACTGGCTGAAGATGCAGTCCCCGAGATGCACCGAGGCCGTAAGCTCATCGCACGGAGTTTTGGTCGTGCCGCTGTCGAGTTGACTCGAGCATTAAGCTCATCAAATGTCTTACATTTTGTTTATACCCATCAGGCTCTGGTGATACTGCTCTGAGATCTTGGGGCGGTTGTTATGTGACCGTGTGCAAGTTATCAATCAAATGTCACCTGATTAAAAACCAAAGACAGCTGCATTTATTTTCTGACCCATATTACTTATTTCATGGTTCAGTTTTTGCCCAGTTTGGACCCGCAGGCTCAGAACAATAATTAACGCACTCAATTCACGGAGGTGGGTCTGCTGCTGCAGACAGGCTGATAACAAAACCCACATCTGACACGTTTGCCATCTCATCTCATTATATTCCATCATAACAGTTTACTAAGCGTTCCTTATTGGCTGACATTGCTCCACATAATGAAAGTTAATCATGAGAGAGGGCAGATATCCACGTCTTAGGAGAGAAGTGGGATCTTTTTTCAGAAAATGAGAATGTCTTTCTCGATCACACGGGGAGAAATTAAAGCCCCATAAAGTAAAATTAGAAAATGAAATTGGTGCAGAAACAAGCAGCATGCACGAGTGTCAACATCTCCCATCCATCCTCCGTTTTAACCCGCGTTACCACGGCAACTCGGAATCAGGAAGGATTTCAATGAAGCGATTATACTGTAAGTAGACACACGCCCACACGTGTTGTCACCCACGCAGACACCCGTAGCGTACGCTCGCCGCCGCTCTCTGCATTCGTCTCTTTGTGGCAGGCAGAGGAGGAAAAGATGATTGCTCGCATATTTCATGATTGCAGCCACTTTGTCTTTCATGAAGATACAAACGAGGAGAAGGAGGCAGAGCAGGAGAGGCGCCGTGTCCTCTCAGCAATCAGGTCGTGAGCTGTGTGAAGAGTCCTCAAACTCGAGCGGCGGGGAGGAGCGCCTCATATCTCACTGTCACTTCAAAACCCTGAAAATCTACCTGCGAGCAACCTGTGATTAAAGCACGACGCGAAGCTCAGCAGTCTCGGCTGGAAAGCCAGCCCATCACCTCAGAGACAAGATAAATGTAGGCTGTTGACTTTAAATATCATTAAACTTTATTTTTAGAGCACTTTTTCCTCAGGAAGATACAGAGCGGGTTTCAGAGAAGGAAATTAAAAATGCTCAAACAGCGAAATGAAAAGAAGCACAAATGCTGAGGAGAAAGAAATGTTCAGAAAATAAGAAAGGCCTCATCACCATAATCACATCCTGCTCTTTGGGAACTCGAGCAGCTGCTTTCTTTGCTCGCTAAGACTTGGTTGGAGACGGTGGCACAAACAAACTGTTGTGTTGAATATAGGGCACAGCTCTGCAACTACTTGCAATCTAGTTGCTGTATTGAGAGGTGCAGCCAAACGACTATAAGACAGAGTCAGCTCAACTGGGTCATGGTCAGCATGTTAATCTGAGAGACATTAGCGAAAACCACAAACATGAACTATCCAGACAGAACTTCAGAGACATGAAACAGAAACTGCTCCACAAATAGTGATGTAGTTGCTGCACTGCAGCAATTTAACCGCACAGTGACGAAGGTGCATCATCTTATATCCAGTACAAACACCTGAGTCGAGTTACAAAGAGATGTGCTGCAGACCGACTCAGACTGGCTGCTTCAAACTTTAGACGACAGTTATTTGCAAACCTGCTGCAGAGTGACTGCAGTCAGTCGTGTTTACCTGAGGTCTGCAGTGGGCGGGTCATCCACCCTCACATGCACAGTGAAGCCTGATACTAGTTAATGAAGGAAACTATACATGGGACATCACGGCGATGATGGGTTCATGTGAGCGATGGCTGCTCGATCAAACCTTCATGCTGAGGGAAGAACCGGAAACTTCCTGTGCAAAGGCTTCGGGTCATCATCAGCCAGGCTCGGTAGCAGTCTGCAGCCTGTCAGACTTTAAATAATCCAACTGAGCTTCTGTTCTTTACAGGTTAATGTCCAAACATGACTCCAAGTAAAAGAAAGGCCATCTCAGGACAGTGTGTGAAACAGAGACTTGATCGAGTTTGAGTTTATCTCTGTTTTGTTGCATAGGTGTTCCAGGAAAGTCCAGGCAGCCGAGAAAAAGTTCTGAAACTTGAGTTAGCAAGAGGTTATATTTAAAGATGATATACTAAAAAAACATGTAGCACTGCTATAACTCTGGATGTAAACTAGTCGCAGCGATATTTTTAAGGTTCTCAAATTCAGGTGAGTTCATGTTGAGGATCCTCAATGGCATCATCTGGCAGGAAGTAGACACCAAGATCTGACCAAACTTGAGCTCAGAGAACGTCTGTGACGTCCATCCACACCCCGAGGTTTATTATGTCACTGTGTGGTTTTGGATTGACTGCACTGAGAACACACTGATCCTTAGTTAATATAAAATGCCGTCATGTAGCGTCTTCCAGAAAAGTCACGGGATGGGACGCGTCCAGCACAAAGACTCCACTGTGTGTACAGTCAGTGTGTGTGTGTGTGTCACTTCTGGATCGGACGTCATACCGTCACACTTTCACCCCCGCACGCACACACTTGTCAGCGCTGTGTGTCACTGGATCAAACACAGTTTCTCCTGCAGACTCAGCGCAGCAACGTCAGCCCGAACCCACTCAGACCGACACTTTTGTCTTTTCTGTCGTTGTTGTCTTGCTTCCCTGTCCTGTGGGTCGGATCCCACGCTGGATCATCACTGTGCCATTGTTTATTTCCTACGTTTTCCTTCATGAGTCAGTAGGCTGGATGACTCGATCGGCTCAGATCCCGGGACAATTTTGGTGTCTGAGTGAAGCGTCTCTTTTTTATTTACACCTGTGACGCAGCACTGAAACATCCAAGCATCAGATTAACAGTTTTGCAGTGAGATTTGCACAGACGTTCATGATTCTGTAACTTTATAATGCACACTGGCTTAATGAGCACGAGCACTACACGAAATATTGAAAACATTTCATTTAGGTTCCTGAGCTCCATCTTTGAGGTCATCCAGTTCTACCTGGAGGGTCCTGTTCTGCTCATTACCACCTTTATATCATTATTCATGGACACTGGAGTCATTTTACTTCATAGTTATTCATAGTTCCAATTAACCATCACTTAAGTGCACAAACAAATATTAAAAAACTTAAAAGCTTGGCACTCTACAGGACAGTTCCACAACAGAAAACTTGGGAAACATGAAAAAACAAGAAAAGTTTGGCAGAGTTTCAGCATTTTTATTGATTCTGTATAAGCAGCTTTTATGTCCTTGTTCATGTTTAGTTAATATCAGACACACAGGTGACCAGAGGACCTCTGGGTGAAATCAGTCGCAAAGGGACGCTATGTGTGAGAAAGTATTAGAGCAGGTGGCATGTTTCAGTTCCCCTCTGACGTGCAGAGATAAGCAGTAGGTTGTAAAGAAGAATAGAAAAGCAGGAACAGACTGAGGAACTGCTCCTCGGATCCACTTGGTGCTTGCTGTGGCTGCATGTAGTGTGATCGCCCAATGCGCATTGGTAACAAAGCTTTGATGAGAGGATACTTCAGCCTCATCTGACGCTCCTTCTCCAGGTGCGACATTAAAGGATCGGTGAGGTCGAGAATTGAACCTCAGCATATGCCAAAAACCTCCTTGCTGTGGTCACATGTAGTTCGTGTCAAAATTTTAACTTGTCTGCATCACAAGCATTCACTTTCAAAATAAAAGCTGTGCCTTACCGCTGCAGCAACACTTAAACAAGTGCAGCTTTAAACTTTGAAAGCAAACGGTCTCCGTTTCCTGTTTGTACTTTTGTACGTTTGACTTCTACTTGCTGAGCAGTCTTCAACTGTTTGCAGACAAGTTGGCACCAGCCATGCAAACAATGGGTAACAGCAGCAACCTGCTAGCAAGCAAAGCAACTGCAAAGAAGTTTGTAGTGAAGCCTCTTTGGAAATAAGTTCATGCTATCAGGAACCTCCAGCAACTGCTCACCAACCGGGTGCAGACTTTTTTTTTCCAGGGTGTCGCTCATCAGTGTGACTGATAATAATGCTTCACAATGTCCGAGATGGCCACGTTGCCAAGACGCTACTAACTGAGGAAACCTGTTTAAACAAGGACGACTTTGGCGATGCTTTTAGATCTCAGTTAAGTTTGTATGAATTTTGTAGCATCACCAGATTAGAAATAGCAGTCCATTTTATTTTTCATACAAACCATAAACCATAATTCGGCGCTCTTTTTCTCAGCATATCGTACACGAGAGTGAAAAACTGAGTGTTTACAGTATTTTGAAGCTTTCTGGTCATGTTTAATGTAAAAATCCACCACATCGACAGCACACACACACGAAGGGAAACACAAAGTATAAGTGAATAACTGTTAGTGTGTCAGGGGAAACCACCGTGGACGTGATTAGGGTGACTCAAACTGTTTGTAATTGCTTTCCTGCTCCCTCATATAAAACCCACTCCTCTCCCTCCCTCTCTGACACTCAGCGGCTCAGTGTGGGTGGAAACCACGTCAGCTGTAAAACCACTGAAGGAGTTTCCACTCAGAGCGTCTATCCACCCGCTGGGAGCTGCAGAAACAGCCCGGTCCATTTATAGACCGTCAGCGGGGCTAAAAACAAACTGTTACTACATCGTTTCTCCTCTCAGCCGGAGGGAAACGACCACCGGCTCAAACCAAATCACACGCCAGCAGTAATAATCAGCGGTGACTGTGACATCGATGATGTTGGTGTTTACCTTTAAGCTATTTGAAGGGAAACCCTTTATTCAATATCTGTGATTAATGGTTTAAATTTTTCTATTCAGCAAACCAAAGATAAAAGCTGTGTGCAAACCCCAAAGCTGCAATGAAATGAGCCTCACAGCACGTTCTTACATCATCACGACCTCCGTTTTCATTCATCGTTTCTGATAAAAACGCCACATTTGGGTTCAAACATGCTTGATAAAGAACGATGTGCTTGAAATTTATTAAGAATAAACCAAAAACCCACTGAGATGTTTGGGAAATCAACCCGAGAGGCAGCAGACGGCGCCCGCTTCGGCGATCTGGTGCTCCAACACAGTTTACCGCAGAAACGTTGTACAAAGTAAAAACAGTTCACCAAGATTTCTGACTAAATTCATTAAATCTATTTTCAGGCCATAGTTTACATTTTATGGTGATAGTTTGAGATGTTCCTGGCTCTCACACTGAGAGATTATTTATTCTGTAACAAATCAGATTTTCTTCTCTGTGATTTGCCAAAACAGCCGGTGATTAGGAACGGCTCACAGCTTGAGCCTGGTTCAGTCAGGGCTCTGTGTGCGGCAGGCGGAGGTGAGGATCCAAACGCAGGACTCGTGAAGCCAAATGTCAACAGAAAACCACAGCGTTATTGCTGACAACGAACAAAACATGAATAGAACAATGAATACTGAGAACCGGAAACACACAGGCAGAATCTGAGGTTACGACGCGACCAGAGATGGGCAGTAACTTTGGGATTTGAAGATACATTTTTAAAGAGCTCCTCAGTCCAACCCAGTCTTTGCTCTCTTCTTTTTCTCCTCCATAAAGGCCACGTTGTTCTGGAAGTCCCAAGACGAACAGAATCAACCTTTTGGGATTTACTTACCTGGATGAGCATCAAGACATTTAATCTGTTTGTAGGCGTATTCTGCCTTCAGATGATGAACATATGACTCGTAGGCAGAGATGGGCAGTAACGCGTTACTGTATTCTGATTACTTTTTTCAAGTAACGAGTAAAGTAAGGGGTTACTATTGCAAAAACGGTAATTAGATTACCGTTACTTTCCCGTAGGAACGCTGCGTTACTGCGTTACTAAAACTGTGATTTTTTTGCGAGAATGTCTCATGACAGTGACGTAAGCGAGTGCGCCGTTAGTGACGACAGCTGTGTGCAGATCAACAGTGGATCATATATCAAGTGCGGAGAGAGTATGAGCGTGCAGCGTTTAAAGCGTGGAAGTACTGACCTTACTTTGAGTTTGAGTCCATAAAAAGTGACAAAAACATTAGCGTCCGCTGTGCGTGGGAAGAAAACTTATTTTTACAGCGAAAAAAACCCTAAACTTCCGAGCAAGCACCGAGTAGCTACGACGTAATGGGAAACTCACAGAGAAACTCACGGATTCTTCCACTGACCGCAGCACACCTGCACCAGGGTAAACCTCCGTCTGCCCCACTCCTGCTTTACAGGTGAAAATAGAGCAACAGGACCGCTGAGTCTTTGACTTTATTTATTTTCTGCTGTGTTTTACTTGCATCTATTTGAAAGACTGAGTGTAAACACACACAAAAAAAATTATGTGCTGGAATGTGCAGAAAATAAGTTTAAATGTTAAACCACTATCCCCAGCAAGCTGCCTCAAAGCCTCATGGGAACGCAGGAGAGCTTCTGGGCTGCAAGCATCCAAGAGAGAAACAAGGCTGATTATCTTTTAGTCGCGGCATTAATGAAATCACCTCCAGGGGATCTTCAAAACTGACATTTCATAAGGAAACTTTTACCAAACTCACATAACAGACGTTATTAATTCAGTGACTCGAGCTTTAATATGCACGACTTTCACACTCACGAGTTCCTCCAGTGAAGGTCGACTACTTTAATGAAAACTGCAGAAGTGAAGGAAGCTGAGCAGCTAAAATAATCGTTTACACCTGCTCCTAGACAAAAACGTACGTTTTGCAAATGCAGCGCAGATTTGGTTCTAACTGAAATAAGTCAGTGTTCATGTCCTTTAGTTTTCCTCACAGAGAAGCTGATTTATGAAGCCTTGTGCTGATGGCCTGGCGCCCATTTCAAAGCGATGACCAGATATCAAGAGATGAATCTCAATGGAAACCTCGATGTGTGTTAAAGAAGAACGTGTTTTCTCCAAAGACAGAGTAAAACGAGCTTTTGTTAAAGGCTTCTAACAGAGAACTGGAAGGAGAGTCGTGCCCCTGAAACATTTCTGTTTCCCAGCAGGCGAGCCTCTTAATTCCTTGATCCAGAGCAATCAGATTTACTTGCTGAGAAAATAGGAAAGACCAAGCAGCAGTTTGGCTCCAACCAGCATTTTTATTGCTTTCAAGAAAAGAAACAGAGAATAAAAAGCCATGAGAGCAGTAGTGTGGTGTGTTAACCTCTGAAAGCCTACAAAAAATATAAAAACTTACAACAGGAAGAGCGGGCTGTTAATACACTAAAGACTAATTACTGAACAAAGACCAGGAGGGAGAAGAGCTGACAGTAACACAGGGGAGAAAAATCAGGGACTAAAAACAAACAACTTACTTTCATAGTAAAAAGAGGAAATAACGTAAAGGCCAAAACGAAACACACACAGAAGAAGACACGACTGCATTAAACATGATGTTGAGCCCGAGCAAGGGACAGTCAGGGACATGAACTCTAAACAAAGCTCGTCACTAGAGTGATGACAAAGGAAACACTGGAATCAAAGCCATGATGCTAGCAGTCAGGTTACAGGACAAGAACAACAGGTGGACGAGCCCATTGGTCTTTTTATTTATCAGGCGCTCTTTGTTATCACTTTTCTCAGGATTCATCCAAAGAGTTGATTTTCTTTCCACTCCATCTGACTTCCAATGGAGGGGGGTGATTTTCGCTACCCAGTGACTAAAGACCAGCGGTCTCCAACTCCAAGCCTCGTGTCTGGTGTCCTGCAGGTTTTAGATGTGTCTTTGATCCAACACAGCTGATTTGAATGTATAAATGACCTCCTCAACATGTCTTGAAGTTCTCCAGAGGCCTAGTAGTAAACTAATCATTTGATTCAGGTGTGATGGGTGAGATCTAAAACCTGCAGGACACCGGCCCTCGAGGCCTGGAGTTGCCCACCCCTGCTAAAGACCAATATATTCTCCCAGAAAGCTCCCAGAGCTATTACTCAAGGCCAGTTTTTAAAAATGATCAGAAACTCTGGGTCCTTGGAAGCAAAATGCAAAGAAATGAGGAGCAGCTCACAACTTTACTACATTAAGAAATACAAACCACAGGACACAACAAAATATGGACGGGACAAACTGCAGTACAATGGAGCAGCAGATTGTTCATTAGTCCAAGACTGACTCTCTAATTACGGTCTCACACGGTTCAGTTTGACTTGTGTAGGTGATGAAATCCACGTGTTGATACCCAAACAGAAAGTGTTGTTTGTCATAATGAGGATTTGCATAATGAAACCTTAGTGTTTGCAACAGATCCTCCACACATTACCCAACCCAAAGCTTTAAGAGGAACCACCAGCTTACACAGTCCTATAAAATACTTTGTAACCAGAACTGTAAACTAACTAAATCTAATAAAACTATAAAAATTTTGCATATTCAGTGGTGAGATTGTATCATGTCTCTATCCAAACTTTCAGTTGGCCAATTGTATATGATCATGGGAGGCTTGATTTAGTTCTGCCAGTGGATTAGTGCCTGGTTAATCATTAGTGTTGTCATGGTGCTCATTGGACAGCTCATTCAACTGAGAAACCTCAGCTGAAGAGTTACATACCATGCAAAAGTCTGGGTCCAGGAAACCTCTACAGCAGGAATGTCAAACTCATTTCACATCCGGAGCCGGACCATTAAAAATCCCCTTTCTCTCAGTGTAAGCTTACCTGCACATTCAATCCCTACGATATTCCTATTCAAGAAAAAGAAACACAATGTCAACAGCACGTCTCAATTTTAGCACATGATAAAGAAATGCTGCTGTAGTAAATGAAAAAAGTCTGTCAGCACGACCTTTTGGGCTTAAATTATAAAAAATAAACATGTAAAATTACAGAAGAAGTCCTAAACTGTCCTTTTATTATACAGGAGAAAGTTTTTGTTAATTCCCCAAAAAATCTACACAAATACTATTGTAGTTAGTAAAAAACAAATATGTAATTGTTTATTTATTACTCCGGTATACTATGAGGGAGGTCGCCGTCAGTAGGACAAAATGTCTTGCAAATGTGTAGAAGAGCAGAACAGTCATGAAGTTTAAGAAGAAGGCGACTTCACTTCTTCCGTTCTAAAATGTTTTAGAGCTGTTGAAGCCTCTTGGCTGAGAGGTGAACCGTCTTCAACAAAACTGAAGTCCAGTCGCTTTCTTTTAAAGCTCCTAAGACTGCGTGACCTGGATGAGCCTACACAAACATGTGGAGATGTTTTACCTTTGTAAACGTGAGTTACAGCTAAAGGGGAGAGACCGAAACATGGAAGTGTCTAAACAAGCGGCGTTAAAAGTGTTGAGGGTCCAAGAACAGCGCCCTGTGGAACACCATGTTTTAAGCAGTATAGTCAGCAAATAACCACATGGAAGTGAAGTACGTAAAAAACTGCAGTTCCTTTAATATCCACTAGAGGCTGGCTTCAGAAGTGACTGAGTCTCTGTGAAAATGTCCAACTTTAAAGCATTAATACGTTCTTACAGCAACACTTTTTAACTACTGAGTGAGGTGAACTTTTTCATGACTCGCCTGGATACCTGAGCACGGCTGCTTGGACTGACTGCTGCGCCAACCCAAGCAGGTGTAGCATCTGCTAGGCCTTTTGTGCTATTGGAGCATTTTTAATTGGCTATCTGACCAATAACACAGCCTGCTGTTTGGTAAAGACCATCACTGCTTGGTGATTAAAACTCCAGTATGTTCTCTGAGTTTCAGAAAGAAGAGGCCGTTACAGATCAGCTGCCAAACATGTAACTGACGTGCCATATAGTTGAAAATACCTCATAAACAGACAGGTCTGAGCTTAACTCTAAACAGGTCACTGGTTTCTTGGTGGATATTAACAGGTTTCTATGACAGCCTTTTTTAGTTCCTTTGTGTCTCAGAGTGTGGCCTCCAGGCTCTTTGCCCACTGGAGCGACAGGTCGTTGAACTACATGCCATCAGGCCTCGGTTCGGTTTAGAAACAGAAAAAATGACAACAATAGCAATAAAAAAACCTCCTACTACTCCGAGTGCTGATGGCAGGAAACAAAAGCAAACTGAAATGTGCTGGAAAACGCACTCCTACGCACACGCAGACTGTCTTACAGATACGTGTGTTTGTAAGAAAACAGTGAAACAAAGCACGCTGATCGTCTCCTGCTAACAGCAGCTGGAAAAGACGCGCGACACCTCTGCAAAGACTTTAACTGGATCAGAGATGCTCTGTTCCCAGAAAAGACTGAGGATTTCTGCTATGAGAGGGTCAGTGTGTGTGTGTGTGTGTGTGTGTGAGAGAGAGATGAACAGCTTGATCTTTATGACGAAGGAAGCGATGAAGACAACAGGCTCAGTGTTCATCTGAAAAGCCTCTTGAAGGGACCAGCTGGAGGAAAGTTACTCATCAAAGGCTGTGTTTTTATCTGTGTGTGTGTGTGTGTGTGTGTCTGTGTGTGTGTGTGTCACGCCTGCAGATTGGTGCTGATTGTAGGACTCTTGATTCTGATTGGATGATTTGTACTTTTATGAACCAATCAGCTGCTATGTGTTTCAGCTCCACTTTGACAGGAAGTAATAGAAAGAAATGAAGCAACAAGCAAGTCTAAAATAATCGACTAATCAGTGACACGGTTGATTAAATGCTAACAAGATGGTTTCAAATTTGCAAGATATTGTGCTGAAACCTCACATTAAAATTTTTAAGTAACACTATTGTTGTTTATCACCTTTGACCTGCTTATGGAAATGAGTGCAACCAGCAAAGGAGCAGTCACTGAATCCAGTCTCAGAGCAGATGATTCCCTCTTTTCCTGGTTTCCTAGAGAGTCTAAACTCATCCAGGAGTTCAGGGAAAACACAACAGACGGAGCCATCGAGCGATGTTTCAACTAATACATCCACAAAGAATGAAGGACTGGAAACATACGGGGACAAAACAATCAGGGATATAAAACTCCAGCCGCAGGACCATGACAATTATCAACGCTGCAGAAGTGAGACTAGACAAAAAAATACATGGTAAAGGCAGGACATCTAAACAGGAGCAAAAACCGATATGAGGGGCCGTTTGGGCTGCACAAAGCCTCAAATATCTGAGCACGTGGAAGCAGGAACGTAGGAGCTGTGCATTTCTTCTGGTGTTTACACGTTTCAAAGATCAATCACCAGGACCTCAAAGACGCTTCTTTTTCCTTTCTTCTGCAACAGAAGGTCTGTGATGGGTTTGAAGGTTTCTTGAAAGTCACTGCCTTTAACTTGTTGTGCAACTCTCCTCATCTTTAATCCACCTCCATCCTTACCTTCGCACATAAAGGACTTCTCAGCACCTCCTTTGGAAAGTCTACGTGAGGAAACTTTACTCACTGCAACCCAAAATAAAAAGAAGCTAAACTCAAATCATTAAGAGGAAAACCAGACGTAAGCAGGCTTTTTTATTGCCTATAACCCAGAAATCAGTCTCTGTACAGAATACTGAAAGGTCACAACACCTGAAATGTATCTGCAGGGGAGAGGAGGTTTGATGAAGGACGTGTAGTCAGGAGGCACAGGTGGAGGGAAACGATGGAGGGAGGACGAATCTTTAATTTGATTCAATTTGACTGCAGTGGGCCCGATAAGACCTCTGCTCACATCTGTGGTGGGAAGCAGTGGAGATTCTAGAGTCTTCAGGGACCCTGGGCAAAAATGAACAGGGGGCCCCTCCCTGCAGTGGATGCTGGGTGCACATCTAGTAGGATCAATTAAAAGTGGAAGTTTGAACTGATCATGTGGAGAGGGGGCCCCTTACCCTTCACGTTGCTGCTGGTGCCAGAAAGTAATGATTCTGACAAAATGTAATAAAGGAATGTTCAAGACACTTTCTGATAACATAAAATTAAAAAATGTTATAGAGTTGAAATTGTATCGTAATAGTTCCAATCTAGAGAATTAAACGGACGTCCCTGGAGTCTAGCACGTAATAAAATACACACCGCACATAATTTACATAATTTACACCAACACACCTCAGAGTAACTTAGTCAAAAGCTTCTTTCAGCTGCTCCTTTATTCATAACAGATCTCCAAAGCGATTTGTTTCTCCTCCTGGGATCAGCCCTGCCTTTCATCTCTGGTGGGGACGAAATTTATAACAGAGGAAAAAGAAAGGCATGAAATTTCACTAAAATCCAACAAAGGCAGCAATGTAGCGAGACTGAAAAGACTGCTATGAATAATTATTTGGGCCTCTTGGTGCAGCAGTTGGGTATATCCCCTCTCTGACATCACATAGGTGCAATGATAGAAAACAAACTGTGTAAAGCTGGGTATGTTCAGCAGGAAAACTAGCACAAAACACTTTCTCAGAAGCTGGAAATTTTTAACTAGAGATGCAGCATGCTATATGTGATTTGAATCTAGTGTAATGAAGAAGTTTGAAAGTCAAATGAGCTGCAGGTAGTCTGAGCTCAGCCCCTGAAATCTGACCACTGATGCAGAGCCTTCAGCCATTATGTTAGCTGGAGCCTTTTATATATGGACTCGGACGGCACACTGATGCCTTACAGGTAAGTTTACCACTAATGACAGTGTAAATATTTAATGTTCAGGAGGTGCAGGTGTGTTAAACAGTCACCTGATACGAACTCACTGGTTTGTAGCATCGTGTTAAATATTAAAAGCAGGAAACCACAACTGAGTTAATGTAAGTTACTGCTCAGCTCACAGGAGACTGCTTTGAAAATGCAAGCCTCAGAAACACTGGGGACTACATTTCCCATAACACGTTACTTTGAAACAGCCTTGTTTGTAGTAAATCAGACTTTATGCTACCTTGATGTAATGACAAAGCTTATCAGGTACACCTTGTGTAGCTGAGTTACAGCTAGCTGGCTAACTGTCTCCGTGTTCACTGTTGCTACAGAAGTTATGTTAGCCATACAACTGTACTTACATGACTTACTGATGGCTAAAATAAAAACTGTTTGATTATCCATCAGTTTGACATTATAAATAAATGTTGGATCATGTTATCTGGTGAGTTATTTTTTGGCAAGCTAGCCAGTTAACATTTCACTTAGGTATGAGTTTGCTAGCAATAATATTAGCAAGGAAGCTATGGTTAGCTTGCTAGTTATACGCTGCAGAGAGGGTTAGTTTGTGATGTAACCTTTCAAATTAGATCATTAGCTAAGTTAGCATCAGCCCCTAATAGTTAGGACGGATTAGCTGACCTTATTACCTCTTGCTAAGTGACGTAGCTAACAAATGAGAAAGGGCAATGGCGTTAGCTACCACTGGCTAGAATAAACAAGATGAAATGGCTGGCAATGCACAGGTAGGACACCTGACGTCTTATTTTAATTCATCTTTTATTCAAAGCCTGTGGTTCATCATGCACTGTGTGCTAGAGCCTCGGCATAGGATTTTTCAGACTAATACCGATATTTGGTGATTTAGCTATCCGATATATCAGCCGATATTTTTTCTTTCATACACATGAAACATGAACAGATTTCCTTAACATTTGTTATGTGCCGTTATTTACGACTTCTCGCTCAGATAACATGATAGTGCAGTTTAAAAGAAATTTAGTTTCAATGTCAAAATAAGTTGTAGATCACGCTCAGCCTGACTCAATTCAGTTTAAATTTAGTTTTACTAATATGTGGGGATAGGTTAATTAAAAAATGTAAATTGCCCATAGGTGTGAATGCGGGACTGAATGTGAGTGCGAATGGTTGTCTGTCTCTGTGTGTTGGCCCTGCCACAGACTGGCGACCTGTCCAGGGTGTACCCCGCCTCTCACCCTATGACAGCTGGGTTAGGCTCCAGCACCCCGCGACCCTGAAAAGGATAAGCAGAAGCGAATGGATGGATGGATGGATGGATGATATAGCAACAGCAACAGCAGTCTCCTCGAGTCGCTGTATAATATTTCTCTCATAAGCCAGCATGAGAGAAATATGCTTTCTTTCTCAGACTCTGCTCAGATCAGCTGGTTTTCATATTTGGGGCAGCAAACACCTGTTATTTGTCCACCTGGTGGACAAACTATGCAACAACAACCCTCGCACTGGTTGAAGGGTGTTTCTCTTTCACATGTTTAGTTTTAATATAGTTATCAGCTATTATATCAGCAGATATATGTTGCATATATCTGCTGATATATCAGTCTGGCTCCGTGGCATGCTGTGAGGAACTTGAACTTATTTTAAGCAGCTTGTGTTTTATTTGCTTCCACTCCTCCAGCTGGATCTCAGGTGCAGTGAGGAAGACTTCCTCAGAAATCCCCACAGCAGTAAAATCCACCCAGTTTAAACTGTCTGACATGGAAACATCTCTCATCGCTTTACGCCTCTCTGCCTTCCTTCCTTCCTTCCTTCCTTCCTTCCTTCCTTTCCTCCTTCTGTCTTCCTTTGCCAGTTCGTGCGTCCTTGGAAAAACCCGGCAGCTTGATTTGTATTCTCATCATTCAGACAGACAGACAGACTGCTGGGCCGAGAGTCACGAAACACTCCTGCTGCTGCTCCGCTGATGGAGAGGAGGGGAGGGACTGAGTGAAGGAGAGACAGAGGGAGAGAGAGGAAGAGGGAGGAGCCAGGCTGTCAAGGTGAAAACCTCTTTTTTTTATCAGCCTGACGTCCAAAACACGACGCGCAGCGCTGCCGGGAGGAGGCAGAGGAGAGAGGAGCTCCCATCTTTACCGAGGAGAAACTGTGTTTACCTTTTTGGTTTTTAAATTGTGGACTCTAAGTTGAATGGCTCAGTGAGCGGAGCCCGTCGGAACCAGCGCAGGAATTAAAGGTGAGTTTGTTTTTTTCGATAACGTGGAGTTGTTACCTGCGCTGTCACGTTATCCTGGCGTGTCTGTGCGCAGACACTCCCGTGTTTTTGGCATCGGTGCTCCTCGGAGCTGCTCTGCAAAGGTCCCTCCTGCTGCTGGGGAATTAAAGGAGAGACCTTTGGAGAGCAGCAGTGCGTCTGAGCGGTTGCGTAATGTGGAAACCGATCAGCGCGTTTTGGGGACGATTTCACAGACACGACTCCGCTTAACGCAGAGTCACTAAACACAAAACAAACACTTTCCCGCGCACTTTTAGCGCCAGCTGCGCGCTCTGAGCCTCTTTAGCGACACATGGTTGCACCTGACGCACAGGTAGCTCTGAGTGTGGACTGCTTCGGATCAGCTGCAGCTCCACCTAACACGGCCTCGATGTCAGGGGTGACAGCTGGAACACATCTGGCCCACTGAACACTTTGGAGTGCGCAAAGTGAGTCATAAACGCCAAAAGTGGCCAAGAAGAAGCAGGTGCAGTTCCTTACTGACACCTACACCTGCTGCCGTAAAACGTGTCCTCTGTTTGAGAGGAAGGTCCAATTTAGGGGCCCTAGAGGTCACGTGGGTGCAGTGATTTATAAGCAGATGAATAAACGATTGTGAAGATTTATTTGGCCAAACTTCAGGTGTGTTGTGACACCTGGGCTACATCCACAGAGCCCTTCCTGGTGCTGTAGCTGTGCTATAAATGACCCAGACTGACGTCAGATGTGTCCATTATCGGGGAATAAATTCCAGTGCAGAGAGCTGAAAGTGAAGCTTGAGCAGCGACTGATGGACGAACACTTGAATGAAGAAGAAGAATTAGATTTGTAAGTTGGTATGCATTTAGTTTCCCTCAGTTTATTGAGAAACAATAAAGCGTTGATCACAGGGCAGGAACCTTTCAGCAGCTGAGTGGACTCAGTGCTGATATTTACTGACCAGCTTTGTTGTAGTAGGACTGTCATGATAGACATGATATTATTACTGCACTGTTTAAATGACTTTCACTGACATTTCTCTTGGTCTCAACACCACAGACTGTATATAAATTTGGACTTTGCCACAGTTGTTGTGTTTATAACCAGAGGTAACAGGTGTGACTGAGACACCAGCTCTGCTCGCTCACAGTTTGAGGGGAGCAACGATCAGAAACAAACTCTGCTTTATTATTGGCTTTACTCTGAAGTTTAATTCAGTTCAGTTGAATTCATGTAGTGACAGATCAAATGAACAGTCAGTATCAGAGAGAAAACAATCAGGTGGTCCACTCTGAGGAAGCACTTGGAGACTCTGGGGAGGAAGAAGTCTTTTTTAACAGGAAGAGGACAATAATAGAAGCAGGATCAGGGAGAGGCACCCATCGGGGGTGGAGTCAGGGAGACAGAAAAAAAACACAAACTAAACAACCAGCACCCTGAGCCAATAGCAGCAGGGCTCCGGGTCACCTGATCCAGCCCGACCTAAAAGGAAAGCTTCAATCGTAGTGTGAACAGTAACGAGGGTGTCTCTGTCTGCTGAACCCAGACTGGGAGCTGCTTCCACACAGCGACCTGAAGCTGAAGGCTCTGCCTCCCATTCTACTTTTAGCAACCCCAGAAATCCAAAATAAACCAGAGAAAGCAGTGATCTGTTAGGGGGATAAGCTACTGTGAGGTCTTTAAGACAGACACGGGCTGCTTGTCCCAGACTTGTCAGGAGAAGGATTTAGAATTAAATTCAGGATTTAATTAAAGAGAAGCTAGTTAGGCCCCATCAGTACTCTGCTGCAGCATTTTGGATCAACTTGAGGCTTTTCAGGGAGCAGCCTGATAATTCTTTACAACAGCTCAGCCTAGAGGTATAAATGTTTGGACTCATTTTTACTCTGGATGTTTCTAAATTTGATGGTATTGAGATGAATTTGTTTGCATTATTGTAAGAGGCAACTTCTCATTTCTGGACTTGATTGCATTCACTGACTGCACAGAGTCATTCCTCCCAACAAGCTTCCTCTCTAACACGATAAAGTCTCGACCTTGTGTTGTTGTCCTTCTGCTGCCTCTGGATAAAATGAGCCGAATAGAAACTTGCACCTTTACTAATGTGTTTCACGTCGTTTTGAGCCAGGCCTTTTGAAGTACAAATGCATCGAGCTGACACTCATCGGTATGTGCAGTTTGCTTCATTATGGACACAAAACCGGTGAGACGGGATCAAAGCAGAGCTGAGGGGCTTCAAATCGGCGCTCATTTAAATCGGTTTCAACGTGCAGCTCCTCTGCACAACAAACAGCAAGAAGGCGTCGAACAGAATACGGCAGAGACCTTCTTATCCGACCGAGGAGCTCAGGAACCTGCTGCTGAGGCCGAGACGAGGGCAACATTAGGCCTGATTGGACACACCTGTGGAGCTGCAGAGACGTAAAGTACCCCATCGCCGTGTTTAGTATGTGACGTCGGATTGTTTTGTATTCAGTGAGCATGTGAAGCATCTGCAGGTGAAGCTGCTCTGCAGCCTCAGTCGTGACTCAGACCTTTATCCTCAGGCTGGTCCTTAGAAGTGACTCAGCTGGTCTATGGCCCCAAAAAACCAAAAACAGGCCTTTTTTGTTTCAGTGGACTTACTCTGCTCACACCTCAGTGCTTTTATTCTTGGGCTCTCCTAGAATAGCTTATTATGGTTGAAAGCTCAAAATAATCATCCCTCTGTCTGAAGCAAGCTGTTTTAGCTCCTCCCCCTTAAATACAACTTACTCGTAATTCGCTGTTCTTCATAAACAGAATGTTTTAAAAGGGGGTGGGGCTTCTGTACCTAAAGTGATCTTAGGGAAAGCCCCACTCTATGACATCATGCAGATCGAAGAGCAGGTCAGTGAGCAGTCTGTGCTTTTGGCTCGCAGGGATTACTTTATTTGAAATCAACAGTTTCTGTATGACAGGAAATAAGGAAAAGCAGATAAGTGCCCTTTAACCCTGCTGAGATATTCAGATTTGATAGTGGTGATCTGTAGGGCATGAAACGGCAATAAACAGCTCTGTTTACTTGCTTACACAAATTGTAGGACAAATTTTAGGTAAAAAAAAAAAAAAAAAGTCAGAAAATGTCTGTAAAACAGGCATGAAGCAGAAAATGTTCACCTCATAGTCACGATTTCATTTGTCCTTTCAGCCACATTCTCTCAGTGACCTTTGAGAAATGAGAGTGCTGCAGACTTTTAAAGGACACCAGCAGGAAAAACCGCTCGTTTCCAGGAAAAAGGTCTTAAGATTTTATCCGACACCCTCAGCATGTGGATCCGGTGATCATGAGGGACTTTTGAGTGAAAAGTGACGACAGATGTGTTGCTTTGAGAGGAGACGGCGTGACCTGCTGAAGCAGAAACACTGAATCCTGACAGAGATCAACCCGAGCTGGAAATCTTAAAGCTGGAAATACATGCTGGGAGGAATTTTCCATCTTAACAGGATACCTGAAGGTTTTTTTTTCTTTTATTTGTAATCGCACATGATCACTTTCATTTCTAAAACTAGACCAGATATGATTTTGCCAAATTTAGATGTTGCTTTTAGAGCATTGTCACGAACTGGGCCGTACGGTCATGACAAAGAAAACCCCAGACATGGTTAGGAATGTATCCCAAGCTGCTTTATTCTTTTTAAAGCAAGTGAAACAGAAAAGAAACCCTACTGTCAAAAACAAACAGTGATGTGTGTAATCATGTCAGGGGTAGACATTTGTTCAAACACAAGTAAGAGAAATGAGACAACTGCAGACCGACTCAGAGTGTAATTAGAAAACGTGCGCACGGGTGAATGTCTCTGAGAAGACAAAACACACCGAGCACAGGCTTGCTTGCTTTATTTATAAGGCAAAATGGGTTACATAGTACTTCCTCTTTTAACTGTCAGGGAAGAGGTTAAACATTAAATCAGCTTATCTGATCTTTCACACACTGGGATAAGAATACAGAAGTATATCATGCTTTATCTGACATCACAGACACTGAAGTAAAGAATGCATCATTATATCATGCTGTCAAACATCTCAGACACTGAGGTAAGGAATACATCATGTTTTCCTTTAACAATAGACTTGGTTAGGTGATTCTTCAACAATAGGCTTGGTTATGTGAAAATATATGAACACACAAAATATAAGGCATACTTGGTTAAAATATAAGGCTTACTTGATTATATTGTATTATAGAGATTTGGTTATAATGTATAATGTAGAAAATCTCTAACAAATCAGTACCATCAGTAGTGTGTGTGAAACATGTAATAGTGTCAAAAGCAAAAACCTAACGCAGCCAGAGTCCAACCTAAAGGCTTTTTATATAGAGTCCCGGCTCACTGGCCCAGATGTTGCCAGTGTCACTGATTGTAAACGGGAACTCCGCCTCTCCAACGCCTGCAAACAAGACACACGTGAGCCAAAAGGAAGGCAGGGTGCAGTGGGTCGTCACAGCGTAGAAATGAACTTGTGAATGTTTCAGAGTCTTTCTGTGTTCATGTGTTGAATGCCTTCATGCATTTTATGACTCGAGGAATTAAGAGTTGCTTGCAACATACATTAGTGACAAGCAATAGCCAGATGTGCTGGTGACCTGTTTCTTCACATTGTTGGACGTTGGTCTGATTCAAAACCACACCAAATGTGGCAGATCTTTACTTTTGTCCTTGCTCCAGCTCTCCAACATGATTTTCACCTGGATAGGTTTTGTGCAGTTTTGGAAAATAGATGATGACAGGATACTTGCAGCCTTAGTTTTTCTCTTTCCGATTTTAAAAAATTGCTCAATGAGTTTGGTAATTTAAAGTCTGACCTGTTGGTGGCAGTGTTGTCTCACTGTTAAGATTTCCAAGGATTTTTCCTGTCTCTCTCCCTTCAGACCCATCCGGTTGCAGCAGATGGCTGCCCATCCCAGAGACTGGTTTTGCCAGAGGTTTCTTCCTGTTAACAGGGAGTTTTTCTTTCCCACTGTTACCAAGGGTTTGCTCACAGGGGACTGTCTAAATGTTCAGGTTGTTTCTGTGTAATTGAAAGGTCTTTACTTTACAATATAAAGCACTTTGAGGTGACTGTTGTGCTATATAAATGGTGAAAGATTGAATTAAAGACAGGCACAGTGATGCAGAAAGGTGTGCTTGCAGAGTGAAGTGATGATGGCAGCATTTGCAGATGCAGATCAGGATTGTTTTGTGTTGTTCATGTTGGGGGATGTGGTTTAAAATCTTTCCAGCTATGAAGTAGCTAAAGTGGTTTAAACTGATGTGGGATGCTCACATGCCTCAGCTGCAGTTTTCCAGGAAAGGTTTCCAGCTCCAGAAGCTAGAAAAACTCCTGGAAAGCCTTCAGCTGCTGAAATTGCCAACAAGAGCTTTTTTGGCTTTGACTATTCTCAAACAGACTGCTTGTAGTACAATTATGAGTTTGCACTTTTAAACCCTTATTGAAGTTTACATAGCTGGTTTTGATAGACGGCTAAGAATTTAGAGCAGCTTGTGACCTCTGAGGAAGTGCAAACCTTTAGTTACAGCATCCGTAGGTATTTCATAACTGTTTTTCATTAGTGTTTTGTCAGGGTAGGCAGTGAAATCTAAAAAAAGAGATATCAATTGAAACATACCTAATGCGATCTGCCTCTTTTTATCTCAAGCTGTAAAGCTTCTCTAATGCCCGTTTGAATATATTATTATACGACTGCCACAGTTTGCTATTGTCTCTGGAAGCAGAATTAATGGCGCTTGATTGCTGGGCCACTGATACCCGTATGAGGTAGGCATTCTCCAGGGAGTGTCCGTCTCCTTTTAACAATTGCTAGAGTTTGTCAATGTGAGAAGCTCGCAGCTGGTTGTTTGGACATGCACATTATGGATAAACCTGTGGTCTTTATGGGACATTAGCATGTTAGACAAGCTGCTGCTGGCTCTGAGCTCTGTCATCAAGTGTGCTTGGTGTACAAACAGAGCTAGTATTAGTGTCATTGTTCTGTTTTCTTACTCCCCAATTCAAGTGTATCATCCTACAGTGGCTAGTGAAGGACAATCAACTATGGCCGCAGTTTATCTGTAGTGAATGTAGGCTGTTAGTCCACTGTTTACATCAGCCAGGTGTCAACTCCTGTTTGTTTTAGAGAAGGCTATCAAACTTCATGAAAGTCTGATACGAGTCGATGAGTCAGTGACACTCATGCCTGTTCACTGCTACTAGCCTCTGTTAGCCTCTGTTAGCTGCTGTTAGCCTCTGTTAGCTGCTGTTAGTCTCTGTTAGCCTCTGTTAGCTGCTGTTAGTCTCTGTTAGCCTCTGTTAGCTGCTACTAGCCTCTGTTAGCCTCTGTTAGCTGCTGTTAGTCTCTGTTAGCCTCTGTTAGCCTCTATTAGCTGCTGTTAGTATTAGTGCATTTTGTTTGACGTGGATCTAACATTGTTGTAGGTGGTGAATAAACTCTGATACAATGAGAGAATATAATCAATGTGTTTATCAGAGGGAAAGTGTGATTACTAAGACATGTGACTTTATGCCATGTGCCATTAGCTGATATAATGAATTAATAAATCTGCCCAAGGTCTTACACACAAATTGAGATTACTTTGTAAAATTATTTTATTTATGAGAAATAATAAATGTATCATTTTAAAAAATGTGGTTAAAACCACTGATATTTTTTTTGTTACTGTTATTCCTAAAATGTTTAATTTTCATGATATGACTTAAAGTTAGAGCTGGGGCTGATATACTGGCCAATAACAGCATCAGCATTTATAAGAGCTGTTTAATGGAAATGTAAAAAGTGCAGATATGAGCATCACCCTTCCACCATAGTTAGTGTTGATATTGTGTAGTTTATTAACTAGCAGCGCACTCTCCCACTTCCCTGTTAATATCGTATGTTTTGGAGCTAAAAGAGTAACTGACCTGAGCAGTCGGGCAAAGCGTAAACGAGAAATCCACAACTGGTTGAACCAATAAGCTACTCAGAAATAACTACAAATAACAAGTGTTTTTATTTTCATGCGTCTGAGGAAAAAAAACAGACAATATAGTGAATATCTAAATCACCAAATATCGATATCAGTGTTTTAAATCAGATATCCATCAGGCTCTACTTAAATTGCACCACAGAAAGGCCGCGCATGTGCGGTTACCAAACCTCGACCGTGATGGAAAATGAAATATCTAATGACCTGCTTTCTTTTCCCTCGCTCTGTGAAGCACTTTGATTTGCTCGGCTTTGACGGTGCGCTCAAGTTGTCTCGTCGAGGTTGTAACAGCTTTGCAGATAAAAGCACAATTAGAACGTATTATCTGGAAACATCTCTTTAAAGAGGTGCTTTTACTACTGCCTCTCAGCTCCCGGAGATCAGCCTCATCTCAGATTGTGGTTCGAGTGAGAGCCATTAAAAGACAAAAGGAAGAGCAAATAAAAATAGAGCGAGTGTTATGTGTATTGTTGTAGGTGTAGAGGTGGAGGTCCAAGTGTGTATCGCTTCCCTTTGATGACTGTGTCGGACAGGCAGGAAGCGTGGGGAGTAAACAAAGCCTTCCTACCATATCAGCGCTCACAGCAGATTGAAATATCAGTGGCTGTGCGACCTCACCGAGCCCTCAGCTGATGAATCACCACTACTGAACAGTATTAAATTGCAACAGACACAAGGGTGTGACTCCCAAAGGTGCTGTAGGATGGAGGGAAAATACACGGCTTAAATGAAACGGTAATCTAGCACAAGTGTCCGATTCAGAGAAGAAAACACAGCCCTCAACCTTTAGCTCATTTAGATTTTTTTTCATGCAGCATGACAAAGTCAGAAATGTTTTATAATTGTAGGGAATGTTTTTCACTTTAGCTAGACTCATGAGGTAATCCCGACTGCTGAGTGTATTTCAAAGTGAGAGGAATTCACACAGGAGTCGTTCTGACTGGAGAGAAAGAAGAAGTCCCTGAGAATCGCTTTATGACTGCATAATTCTTTTCTGTTGTCTTTCTCAAGTACAACAACCACAAAAACACAACAATAAAACACGTTGAGCGACATAAGACATAATAAACATTTACAGTTGTTTAAAAAAAGAAAGAAAAACAATCTGCAGGTCCTTGAATGTCCACACAAAAGTGAGTCAGGCCCCCTGGACTCTCCCAGAAAGTTGATTCTGGTCATTTGAGCAAACACTTATAGTTGATCAGGGAGGAAATGAGAAATGACAGGCTGGCTTTCTTAGATTGTGACATTTCCATCAGTAATGTGTAAACCAGCATAAATGGAACATATTTAAGGTTTGACTCGCTTCCTCCAGTGCAGCACAAATTGGGTGTTATCAGGATGCTACAACAGAGACACAGGGGAGCAGATCATCATATCAAAAAGACCCAGAGTAAATGTAGTTATCTCAGCCGGACATTTGTCAAAGCTGGGAAGGCGCCTAAAGAAAGCTCCAGGCGATCCCGGAGAGACGGGCAAACTGCTGCCTAAGCGAAAACCTCTCCTGATCCCTCTGTCAGGAGTATCAAACAGCTGACATGCATTTTTTTCACAACATTACATCAATCCCCCCACCCCGAGCTAAATATTGGTCTGCCCAAAGGTAGATGGCACAACATAGGAAAACCACCTTGTCAGGCCAGGACTCTGCAGTCTGTTTACACCTGCAGGCCAGCATGCACTGTATTAAAGATAAGGATGTAGACGTGCTGAACGGGGAGGAACGCTGGTTTGGGGGGCGAGTCAAGGAGGCCAGTTACATGAAAAGAGAAAGACCATCACTGAACTGAGCAGGGAGCCTCACCATCTTACAATGATGTGATTGTAGCCACTCCCCAACTCTCTGTGAATGCTACTCGTGGCCGCTGATCAATACTCACGGTCCATTGTTAGTCAGTGCTGCTGGTATATATTGTTTATAAGGTTGGGGAAAGCTGCAGTCAGCTGAGCTTAAACGTTACCCCTGCTGTAAATGCAACGACCTGAATGATTGAGCGTGCATCCAGACATAGACTCTCGTGTTAAAATGCTCAAATTTACTTTAACTTCTAACTACATGATGTCAAGAGTAAAACTACAACATTTCATAATATAATGGAAAGAATGTAAGTTACAGACTTATCCCAGAAATTTGAAATTAACTGTAGAAAATTGAAATGTATCCTGTTGTTAATGACTGCAGTGCACACGTGGAGACAACAGTTTACAGATGGCATCGATTTCTGTCTTTTAAAAACATAAAGAAGTAACTTGCTCCTAAATTGCTGCCAAGTCTGTTTCACACAGTTGTAGCTGCTAGAACACAGATTAGCGAGGTGTTACCTGAGAGTCAAAGTTAAATGCACTTTGATCTCGCAACAAACAACGTGGACAAAGTGATTTCTCCTTTATTAGGCTATGGGGCAGTTTTAATGCTTTAAGGCGCAGCTGTTATGTTAAAAATAAAGAGCAGCACAGGATGGTAGATGGAGTGGTTCCTGTGTGGTGCTTTCTACTCAATTTGACCATTACTAGAAGTCTTTAAATTGGTAGACAGTTGGCCGAGTGAAAGCTGCCCTGATCTTGTGATCAAATCACCAGACAAACAACTTTCTACAGTTTTTGATTTTACTGGTATATTTTCCATTCTTTACACGCCACTCTCACCATTCCTCTGATAATGTAACTGATTGGAGTAGTTGATCAACTTTGTGTTGAAGTAGAGTGAAATGGGAGCTGATAACCACAGTCATGACGTCCCTTATATTTAACTGGGGTTTTAGGTTTTATTGAGCCAGCTAAAGCAATGAAGGCCTGGATTTGTTGAACTTCACTGACACTATAAGCCTATAAACTATAAACTCTTCTTTTTAAAAAACATTCCCAAAATGTTGCATGGTAATAATTTGAAAAGATTCTCAATGCAAGGTTTTGGAAACAATTTCAGATGTCTCATGCCCTTTTAAACCCTCTAATGTCTAAATTATTGGTGGTAACTCTAACTCTGAATGTTGGATAAAGATCAAATGGACCATTTTGGAAAAATCTACAAAGATAACTAAAAAACAAAACCACATTCTGATTGCATAGAGTCGTCAGAACTCCACTTTACAGGGATATTATTATAAATGAGAAGATCCTTCAAGAACTTTTTGATTCTTGAGCATCAGCTAACCCTGAAAATATCCAAGAAAACACTTTAAAACAAATATTCAATGACAATCGAACAAAGGTAACAAAAAGACGTATCAGGTCCTTCTTCTAGAATTAGAAACAGGAATCCGGTTGTTCAGTGATGACGCGACGAATCCTACTTCCGGGTCTAAAGTAGTCTGCGTTTAATATGGCTTTTGTGTTGTTAACATGTTTAATGTTTTGTATTTTCTTCTATTTAATCTCAAAAAGCTCCTAAAACAGTCAGTGATCACTGCTGACCTCCCTCGGCTTTTATTACCGCTAACCATTTATTTAAGCTCAGTTTTTAAAACCTTAGGATGTAGCTACAGCCCAGCCCATGCAGCAGTATATGAATGACTAACCTCGTATTGTGGATGGATTATCTCAGTTGTTCTCTGGCTGAAGTTTGGTCCTTTTACAGCATCCTGCCATGCGATTACATTTGTTCCTGACCACCGAGAACACTCACGTTAACTTTTATCGAGTGGGAAAAAAGTTAGCTTGTTTATATTATGCTAACATAGCTGTGTCGCTAGCGGTCACGTAGCACATCATTATATACCAGCTAGCCCAACTTCAGTAACCCTACAAACGTCACTGCTGTTTAGTTTTCTGTCTTCATTTATGTTGGAAGTGATAACAGAGCTGTACGTTTTAATTTGTTTCCAAAACCCCGCAGTCAGGACATGCTATATTGTATTTAGATAGAAGCTAGCGAGCTAACTCCCTGCTAACTTCTAACTCCGTTAAATGTCATAAATTCCGTTTTCATGGATGCCTGGATGTTAAACTCAATTGTTACACCTGGTAGAGCAGAACGCTGATCATTTTATTAAAGATGAAAGACTTTAGACAGTTTTTCAACTCTCAGTAATGCCATAGTGATCGTTTGATATATGGACCTGCAGCGGAGTTTAGACCCAGACACGGCTAGTGACGTCAGACTGAACGACCGGATTGGGAAGAGGTGGAGTAAGATGGGATGACAAGTACAAAAGAGAGAACTTGATTACTCGGAGACACAGAAACACGAGATGCAGAAAGAAAAGCCATTACCGATCTAAAACAGGAAGTGGGCAAAAGGAAGAAGATGCAACACGGATGTAGACAGAAGGGGACAAAGAAAGCAACAGAGATGACACTGAGCGTATATCGGGAAAAAACCCCCCACAAGAAACCAAAAAGTTGGTAAAAATCAAAACTTAGCAAATCCTCCACAAGAAGCGGGGACCATGAACCAGGAAGGGGAATAAAAAGGCAGTCTTAAAAAAGCACCAGTTACCAAAATAGCCGTGAACGACTTCATCCTACCCTCATTTCATAAAGACCCTTCGCCTTTTTGATGTAACACTACTGAAAAAATGTTTCCTTAACACAGTAAAACGTTTTACATTCCTACCATCTTGCCGTACTCTCCTAGCACCATCACACTTTTCAGTATAAATTTGTGTCAGCATGATTCTTGAGACAAAAGTTGTGCAGAGTCAGATCTCTCCAGATGGAGGTCTGCGTCTAACGTCTGTCTGTCTGTTCGGGGTCGTTGACATGAAGCCCTGCAGGATCTTCTGTTCGCCAAGTGTGAAGTCTGAAGGAACAACATGTCCAAAGGAGTGTCTGCATCATTGTTGGGAACGACATGTTTACTTGTTCCTGTCATCGCAGTGAGGGGAAAATCATGAATTCAGTTTGCAACCTTCAGCAGCTGCAGGAATGAGCGTGGGATCGATGTGCTGGAGCTTTCACAGAAAAAATAAAGTTTTTAATGTGAGCTATAACAGATCATAAACTGTTAAAATTATAGTTTCTAAAAAAACGAATCGTGTACTGAGAGAAGTTCATCCACAGAAACCCCAATCACTCAGTTACAGTAATGCGTTTATATGTTTATATAAAAAGGTTTAAACTCGTTATTTTTAAGTTATATTTCCATGTCAAATGCCTCCCATCGACCATCAAAGACAATCCTGGAAAAACCTAGAGGGAAGACTTTCAGGTCCCTACAGTCCTACTTTATTGGCCATTTTAACACTGAATTATCTACAAATCTGCTTTTAGGTCCTTTGGATGTTTTAGGGTATATTTCTGGTACTGTGGCTCTGTGCGTATAGACTCAGGTGTGGAGCTCAGTTTAACATGGATGCTTGAATTTCCTAAAGTATCTGGATGATTGATCTCTGGCAGCAGATTTGGAGGCCTGTAGAAACAGTTTTTTACACACAGCTTCTCATACAGGGCAGGTAATGGGTCTGTGAAAGAAACCAACCAGGTGAGGGTGTCACAGCTGTTAACGCTAAAGAATATATCACATTTTGTGATATATTCTTTGTGATATATATACTCAGTGTTATTCCCTAGATATGACACCGTGTTAGTGATGTGCGAATCATGAACGAATCGTTCAATACTCAAGAATCACTTTACGGACTCGTGAATCATGATTCACAAGCCCAACTGACTCACTGACTCATCCCTGTTGCTGTTAGCAAGCTAATTTCATTAGTAGAAATATATCTAACTTAAAATTAAAATTGTGTGGAAAAAAACAACAGCCAGTTTCTTAACAAAACATTTCTGCTCTAAACTGGAAGAAAAAACCCTGAGTAGAAGCTCACATCAAGACTATCCGGTCGTTAAGTGATGACGTGAGTGCATCCTACTTCCGGGTCTAAAGTAGTCTGCGTTTAATATGGCTTTTGTGTTGTTAACATGTTTAATGTTTTGTATTTTCTTCTATTTAATCTCAAAAAGCTCCTAAAACAGTCAGTGATCCCTGTTGACCTCCCTCGGCTTTTATTACCGCTAATCATTTATTTAAGCTCAGTTTTTAAAACCTTAGGATGTAGCTACAGCCCAGCCCATGCAGCAGTATATGAATGACTAACCTCGTATTGTGGATGGATTATCTCAGTTGTTCTCCTGGCTGAAGTTTGGTCCTTTTACAGCATCCTGCCATGCGATTACATTTGTTCCTGACCACCGAGAACACTCACGTTAACTTTTATCGAGTGGGAAAAAAGTTAGCTTGTTTATATTATGCTAACATAGCTGTGTCACTAGCGGTCACGTAGCACATCATTATATACCAGCTAGCCAAACTTCAGTAACCCTACAAACGTCACTGCTGTTTAGTTTTCTGTCTTCATTTATGTTGGAAGTGATAACAGAGCTGTACGTTTTAATTTGTTTCCAAAACCCCGCAGTCAGGACATGCTATATTGTATTTAGATAGAAGCTAGCGAGCTAACTTCCTGCTAACTTCTAACTCCGTTAAATGTCATAAATTCCGTTTTCATGGATGCCTGGATGTTAAACTTAATTGTTACACCTGGTAGAGCAGAACGCTGATCATTTTATTAAAGATGAAAGACTTTAGACAGTTTTTCAACTCTCAGTAATGCCACAGTGATCGTTTGATATATGGACCTGCAGCGGAGTTTAGGACCAGACACGGCTAGTGACGTCAGACTTAACGAACGGATAGCTCCTTGGTTCACAGTAGCATCATGTTAGCTGAGTTACTCACCCCCTCCCTCCTGTGCTGAATCATAGCATAAACGAATCAGTGATATTATATTTGTTATTTATTATAAGATATCACTCCTGGCTCACAGCTTCTTCTTCTTCTTGGTTGGCAACCAATGTTAAGGCGCATTACCGCCCCCTGGCTCACAGCTCAAAGGACATTTAAATATGTATAAAAATATATATTTGACACATTTGAGGAAAATACAAATAAAATAAAAATAAATAAAATAAATGTTTTTTTGCTCTTTTTTGATCTATAAAAACAGTTGTTTTTCTTTTTCAATCACTCATCTTAGCCGTAGGATTTACACGAAAGAGAAATAAATTAAGTTTGAGTGAAAATGTACATTTTTTTGCACTCTCTGGGCAACTGACTCAGTGACTCAAATGACTCAAAAAACCCAGTTCACTTTGGCGAGTGACTCATTCAAACTCGATTCAGTAAAAAGAATCGAATTTACCATCACTACACCGTGTGCCAAATCCAGATGAACTTTTGTGTTAATATTAAATTTGTGACGTTCTCATTTTTTTTAAATACTCATGTAGAAAGTCACCAGAATTTAAACATTTGTTTTCATGTTTATCGCTGAGGTGCTTTTGAAGGTCTGTTACAGTCTTCTGATTTACACTGAAGTAATAAATTAATTCTCTATTTGACGTGTTTATTCGACTCCCAGTGATCCTGTCTCGTTCTGCATATCTCACCTCTGTGAAAGTCTTTTCTTCTCTGAAGTGTGAAACTGATACTTGGACCCCCGATGTTGGTGTTATATCCTGCATGAACAGCTGACATTTATAACGGCCCAGCCTCAGTGCTGTTTTTCCTACTCTCGGTTCTCACTGTGTGGAAAATGTTGCCTGATTTTGTCCTGACGAAGGCCTCCTGTGTGTCTTTGCAGGGCGGCGTGAGGCCGAGGAGTCCAGCTGTGATCTGAAGGGGAAGAAATCTGAGGACCCCCGGCCCCGAAGGGACCAGCTGTTTGACTTCACGTGAACAAAGACATTTCTTTTTGGTGCTTCTGACCGGATGTTGCCTCGGTTCTCCGCTTGGTTTAGTTCTAGAATCAGCTTCAAAATGTGACAATGACGGAACCGTTACAACTTTATCCTCCAGCAGGAACGAAGGAGAAGCTTCCTGAGAGGGTGGATTATTGAAAGCAGGCTGCTCGAGCCTTTCGGAGAATTTAAATGGAGGTTTGCTGCAGTGGAAACACCGGGGAGTTCATCTGTAGTCATTTGGAATAACATTGTGTGACTGTGTGGGATCCACACAGATTTCCATCTAAATGAGGCGTATTTCAGGCAGCAGAGGGTTATCATCTGAAACATCTGGACGGATGGAGGAGACTCACAAACAGAGACGAAGACGGTTTTGATTACTGATGTTTATGTTCAGTATTTTTATTTTTTAAAGCACAAAGATTTATTTATACTTTTTTTTTAATGACTTTGGTGCTGATGCAGAACAAAAATCTAAATTTTCCGCCTGCTTTCTTCTGTAAGTTTCTCTGCTTTATTTTATCTATAAGTGATCTTATGTAATTAGGACACTAATGTGTGCGATTATACGTCTTATTGTCGAAGCTTTTATCACCTGCCAGCCTTTTATAAGCGTAACGAGCGCAGCTAAATATTGAGCCATGTGACTGCTGTGTTTCAGAAAAGCTTCAGTTTTACTGAATTCTACTGGATTTTTCTTTTTTTAATCTTTTTTCCTCCCGTGATTTGTAACTTCTTCAGGCAGGAGCTTGAAGGGTCTTGACACACTTTTCTTTAACATTTAAATAAGAAACTTGAAGCCACCTGATGTTTGGCGAAGGATTGTGACTCGACCCGTGTTTAAGTCGCTCTCCTTTGTCTTTCTGAACGAAAGTGATCTGCTGAGTTTCAAGACGACCGCTGAACCCGCCCATCTGAAATCCTCTCTTCCTGTCTTGGGGGGAACTCGCTGCGCATCCCGTCACCGCCATGGTGATGTCGCAGGGCACTTACACCTTCCTGGCCTGTTTTGCTGGCTTCTGGTTGGTCTGGGCCCTCGTCGTCATGCTTTGCTGTTTCTGCAGCTTCCTGCAGCGCCGGCTGAAGCGCCGGCGCGAGGAGAGGCTGAGGGAGCAGTGTCTGCGTACTGTAGAGATGGAGCCGCTCAGCTGCCACCCCGCCGGGTACCCACCTGCTGCTCCTCCACCACCACCACCGCAACAGCCTCCACAGCTGCCCAGAGAGCCGCCACAGTTCAGCCCTCCTCAGACTCTGTCGCCTCCTCTTCCGCTACCTGTTCCCCATCCATTGCCTCAAGCGACCTGGGTCAGCATGCCAGGTAATCATTTTATTTCACAGGCGACAAAACGCTCGCGAGCTAAGACGCAACCTCAGGTTTCAAAAACTGCAGTTCCTCTAATGGCCACTTAAAGCAAAAGTGAGTTGATCGCCATAAAACCTCCGTGTTAGAAATCCTTAATTTACAGCCACAAACAGAGGTGTGTCTCTGACAGCTGCCTGCTCGGCCGAACCTCTGACTGTGTTTGTGATCTTGGTCTTTTCTGTAGTTTTCAGTGGTATCGAACAAATAATATGGAGTTTGGTGACATCCTAGTATTTAATCAGCTGTTAAACAAAGAGTTCATGGATGTAATTCAGTCTTCCGACTTCTCCACGCACACTGTCACAGCTTTATGAACTCTGGCCAAGCTGTCAGTGCGACTGAGACCTGCAGCAGAAACTTGCTTCACATTTATGAGAACTAATTTTAAATTGTACATCATTGAAATTAAAGTTTAGAAAATATTTAGCGCTGTCAGCGTTAATCGTGGGGCTGCACAGGGTCAACACGTTAGCGCGGTTAGCTCCTTAACGCGTTAGCGCCGTCCAGCCCCACGCACGCAGCGATCCTCGTTAACTCGCTAACGGAGATTTGCCGCGTTAATGCGGTTATGGCGTTAACGTCATTTTAACGAGATTAACTCTGACAGCACAAAAAGTTATTTGTGCAATAGATTACACAATTAATGGGGGCATGAAGTATGGAAAAGGCAGTTATAGCGAGCTAAGCATGAGAAGTTCAATGAGCATATTGTGTTGAACATTTTATAAGTGCAGTACAAATTTAAGACAAAAATGGACTTGAGGTAATCCTGCCGCAGCTTCACGATCCACAAGCTCGTGCCCATGCACCGTGTTCGTGATTTAGACATTTTACTCTCAGCCATCAGACGTCCTCACAGGAATAACCTGAAAAATCCAGCTTCAAGCTCTTCAGATCCACAACTGCTTATTAGAGTTTCCACGGAGAGCAGAGCTGCACTCAGCATTCATAATACCTCCTCCTGCATTTATTAGTCTCTTCTGTAAACTTGACTCACTTTCTGAAGCAGAACTCGTCTCTGCTGCTGAGCAAATAACCAAACCTGTCACGCCGTGTTTGATCTGTATTTACAAGCTGTTTTTCATACTTACGCCTCGTTGTTTGAGCTCAGCTCAACAGGAAAGACAAAACTGATGCGATGCAGACAGAGAAGCAAAGTGCAGGAGCGTTTCTTATAGTTCCCAGTTTAGTTCCTAGCTTCCACCTCCCTCCATGCTGGCCTGCGTTCCCCCGCATGGTGTCATGGTGACAGCTGCCGCTGAGGCGTAGGCAACAGCCGCGGAGGCCATGCGGTGACGGAGTAACAATAAAATAAGAGTGATTAGAAGGAGGAGACACTCAGAGGCCGAGAGGTGCAGCTTCGCAAAGAATCACTGTAATCACCGAGACTGTGAAACTCCCCGTTCTTAATGAAACTGCCTCGCACGGATTAAAGCCCGCACAGGAAAAATGTTGCTCAGGTCTTAATAAACCCACATACTACATGTAATTTGCAGTATGTGAGTTATGCTGCTTTATATTTCTGTCCTCTCGCTGTACCCGAGGAGCATTTCATGAGTGGCAGCTCAAAGTAATACTCTGCAGGCTACATCCACACGTACACGGGTGTTTCCACTGAAGACTGAGCTTTAAAAACTCCTGTGCAGGTAAAGATGTTAGAAAACTGTTTCTGCGTTTGCATGCGGACAAGAAAAACTGAGACCTTGATGTCAAAATCTAACATTGGGGTTAAAGCGTCACCGCTAGCTTTGGTGTGTTGTCCACAGATTATTTTGTTTTCACTCTGACATGTTTTCTAAAAATAAAAAAAATTAAAAAATTTGCTTATGCCCGTCATAAGCAGAAATTTAGAACAGCAGAGGGGTGTGGCTTCTGTGCCTGATATAACCATACAAGGACTATTCACTCTGTGACATCATGCAGATCCAAGAGATGAAAAAAAGGCTAAAAGTGTTCCCTGTTCTCCCTGTGGTTGCTTCCCAGGTTTTCTCTCAAAGATGTGAATTTAACTTCCAGTTAAATTGAATATTTTTAAAATTATTTTTTTTATTTTGGCGTCATGGTTGTGTGAGAATACTCCCATTTCTGTTCTTGATTTTCTTTTCTAAGGCAGGAAAATCTCAATGGTCTATAGAGTGAAAACAATGTGCGTAATGAGCAGCTTGCTTTATGACAGAGGAACAAAACGAACAAGCATCTACAGAAGAATAGGAATTAAAAGGAAAGGGGTAAAAGAGCATCAGCTGCTCTCAAAGACGATTAATGAGCGGAGACAGACAGTACAGGATGAAACAAAAGATCGCTGGAGTCTTGGCCTCAAAGCAGACTGATGAAGAGGTTTAGTATCCAGGCAGCAGCAGGGCTGAAAGCGAAGCAGGTGCTCGGCAGCTGAGACCCGAGAGGAGCTGTTTCAGTCGACTTCACCAGCAGAGGAGGTGGTAAAAGCAGGTTTTACAGCAAAGTGGAAAGAAGCTTTTTTTAGCCTCTTTCAGCAAACAGTTTCGGTCCATTTGCAGCGCTGTGTGAAGCAGCCGCTGATAGCGTTACTGGGTATCTGCTAAAAACACAGAAGATGAGACTATGTGAGAGCAAAGCGAGCGGCAGATGGTTTTCTTAAAATGAGCTGTTATTAATCTGTGTTTGTCCAGGTGGACGAGACTCATGATGAAAACCAGTTAAGAGTTTATTTACTGGGTTAAAAATATGAACAGAAAGAGGTGCTTATGATGTTCTAGTAACAGCCTTCAAAGAAACATCTCTCCCTGACTTTCAGTTTTGTTAATAAAAATTTGGCCTTTTTCCTGCTGCATGTGGCAGGATTCCTCTCAGTCACCAGTTTTCCTTTTAAATGCAGAATTTCTCCTCTTGGATTTGACAGTTTTCCCTCACAGAATAAGCACTTTCTTCTTGGATTTGCAGATCTTCTCCGTTCTTGTAGCTTCCCCAGTGTTTGTCTTGCAAATTTACCAATTTGTTTCCCTTGAAAATTGTATTTATTCATCCTTCAATTTAGCTGGTTGATCCTTTATGAATTTACTATTTTATCACTTTAATTTTTTTCATCATAAATTTGTGGTTTTTCTTCTTAAATTTAACACTTCCTTGTAAATTTTGCAGTATTTTTTTTAAAGGTGTTGTTGTTGTTGTTGTTGTTTTTCCCCATCATAAATTGCGCTTTCTCTTTTTCCCCCTTTTAAACGTTTGTTGTTTCCCATCACCCGTAAAAGGCTGATGGGGTTCAGTTGTCACCCTGCCGGGCGGTGTGAGCAGTTTGTCAATATAACTGAAGAACGAGGTCACGCGGGGTTTTTAAATCGATACCATAGATGCATCTACTAACAATCTCAGATGACTTCGAGTCCCAGTAGCTTAAAGGTCAGAGGTCAAAGGATTTTCACATTGACTAGTTTTTTTTCTTGCATTTTCAAATCAAATCAAATTCAAATCAAATTCAAATTTTATTTGTCACGTACACAGTCATACACAGTACGATATGTAGTGAAATGCTTGGACAACTGCTCGTGACCTAAAGAAAACAAAAAAGGAAAAGGCTATGAATAAGATAGGAAATAAATATGAAAAATTAAAAAGGGTAAATTTAACTAGGAAGGAATAAAATATAAATTAAGGTTAAAAATGAAATAACTGTACAACACAAATTAGAATGAAGGGTAAATTTAACTGGGAAGAATAAGATAAAATATATAAATTAAAGTTGAAAATAAAATAACTGTACAACAAAATACACAATACACAATATAGAACTATGTAAGAATGTATGAAGAAATCTAAATATAAATAAATATATACACAATAACAGCAGCTGTACAAGTATTAACCGGAAATGAAGAATATAGTGACCAGTGTTGTGCAAAACCAAAGTCCAGAAAGTCCAGTGTGTGTGTAAGAACTGTATGTGTGGGTCAGTACTGTGTGGTGGTGTGATTGAGAGACCGTATCGCCTGCGGGAAGAAGCTCCTCCTCAGTCTCTCTGTGTTGGTCTTCAGGGAGCGGAATCGCTTTCCTGACCTCAGCAGAGAGAACAGTCTGTTGTTGGGATGGCTGAGGTCCTTCACCATCTTCCTGGCCTTGGTCCAGCACCGCCTGCTGTAGATTGAGTGCAGGTCAGGGAGCTCGGAGCGGATGGTGCGCTCAGCTGACCGCACAACCCTCTGTAGAGCTCGTCTGTCCTGCATGGTGCTGTTCCCGAACCAGGTTAAGATGTTTCCCGCCAGGATGCTCTCTATGGTGCACGAGTAAAAGTTCCTGAGCACCTTGGAGGGCAGTTGGAAGTCTCTCAAGCGTCTGAGGTGGTAGAGACGCTGTCGGGCCTTTTTCACCACGGTGTTGATGTGACAGGACCATGACAGGTCCTGCGTGATGTGAACTCCGAGGTATTTGAAGCTGTCCACTCTCTCCACTGGGCACTCGTTGATGACGGGGGTCTGGTAGTTCCTCTCCTGCTTAGTGCTGAAGTCCACTATCAGCTCCTTTGTCTTACTGACGTTTAGAAGGAGGTTGTTCCTCTGGCACCAGTTCTCCAGATTCCTAATCTCCTTCAGGTAGGCCGTCTCGTTGTTATCAGAGATCAGGCCCACCACGACGGTGTCGTCAGCAAACTTGATGATGGTGGTGCAGCTGGTAGTGGCCACACAGTCATATGTGTACAAAGAGTACAGCAGGGGGCTCAGAACACACCCCTGGGGGGCTCCAGTGCTGAGAGTGGTGGAGGCTGAGACATGTCCGCCCATCCTTACTGCCTGTGGTCTGCCAGTTAGGAAGTTGGAGATCCACTGACACATAGATGAGCTGAGTCCCAGATGCTCCAGCTTGGTGGTGAGTGTGGAGGGAATTATGGTGTTAAATGCAGAGCTGTAGTCTATGAAGAGCATTTTAACATAATTCCCCCTTCTAGTGTCCAAGTGAGTGAGTGATGTGTGGAGGAGATGAGAGATGGCATCGTCTGTGGAACGATTTGGACGGTAAGCGAACTGTAGTGGGTCCAGTGTGTCTGGTAGTGAAGAAATGATGAAGTCTCTGACCAGGCGTTCAAAGCACTTCATCACTACTGAGGTGAGGGCTACAGGGCGATAGTCATTGAGAGAAGCAGGGTGGGGTTTCTTCGGGACAGGAACAATGATGGACTCTTTGAAGCATGTGGGGATCACCGACTGAGATAAAGAGATGTTGAATATCTCAGTGAACACAGGAGCTAGCTGGTATGCGCAGTCTCTTAGGATACGACCTGGGATGCCGTCTGGTCCTGCTGCTTTCCTGGTGTTCACTCTCTTGAAGGCTCTCCTTACTTCATGCTCGGAGATGACGAGCACGTTTCCGGTGCTGGCAGTATCTTCCTGTCTGCAGCCGTTAGCGCCGCTAGCATTAGCATCGTTGGAGTCCTTAGCTGCAGCCTCGAAGCGAGCATAGAAAGTGTTCAGCTCGTCTGCCAGAGTCACGGCCGCGTTCGTCATACCGGTTGTTGGTGCTTTATAGTCCGTTATTGTCCTTAGTCCCCGCCACAGGCTCCTAGAGTCACTCTGTTGGAGTTGTGACTCTAGTTTCCTCCCGTAGCGCTGCTTCGCCTCTTTCACCGCCCTCCGCACGTTATATGACTCGGCTTTGTACGGGTCCATGTCCCCCGTCGTGAGTCCCGTGTTGTAGGCAGCGGTGCGGGATCTCAGAGCGTCGCGGATGGTTTTATCCACCCACGGCTTCTGGTTGGGAAACGTTGTGATAGTCTTTGTCTCCACGGTATCATCCGCTAGTTTCCCGATGAATCCCACAACCGCTTCCGTAAACACGTTGACGTCATCGTCGGAGCTGTTTCTGAACATGCCCCAGTCTGCGTCATCGAGTGCGTCCTGTAACGCGGCCACCGATTGATCCGTCCAGCGCGCGACCTTCCTCTGAACCGGAACTTCCTGTTTTAGCCTTTGTTTGTATTTTGGCATGAGGAAGATGGTGGCGTGATCAGATTTGCCAAACGGGGGGCGGGATTGTGCCTTGTAGCCGTCCTTGACCGTAGTGTAGCAGTGGTCCAGTGTCCTTTCACCCCTGGTGGGGCAGGTGATGTGTTGATAAAAGTTCGGCGCTGCGCGTTTGAGGTTGGCGCTATTAAAGTCCCCCGTCACAATAAGCGCAGCGTCCCGGTGTTGTGTCTGGTGCTGTGTGAGTGCCTCATGCAGCTCGCATAAGGCGGTGACCGTGTCCGCTTGTGGTGGAATATAAACGGCACTTACAATGACCGATGTAAATTCCCGAGGTAGATAAAAAGGACGACACATGATGGACAGTAGTTCCAGATTTGGTGTGCAGGAGCGTGTGAGAGGAACAACGTTCGCACTGTTGCACCAGTTGTTGTTCACCATTAAACACATGCCGCCTCCCCTTGACTTCCCCGAGTCCCGTGTCCTGTCCATGCGGTGAACCGAGAAGAACTCGGCCGGCTGGATGGCGTGGTCCGGCACCGCTGGGTTCAGCCATGTCTCGGTGAAGCAGAGGAGATTGCAGTCCCGAATGTCTCTCTGGAACTTTATCCTGGCCCTGAGGTCGTCAAGCTTGTTCTCCAGTGACTGGACGTTGGCGAGCAGGATGCTAGGCAGAGGTGTGCGGTGTGCACGAGCTCTCAGCCTGTTCCTGACGCCGGCTCGCTTCCCTCTAGGCCGCCGCCGCTTCCCTTTGTTCTCCCTCGAGATCTCACTCGGCCAGCTCGGATCCGGAGTTAAAAACTTCGAATTGTGAGTACATTGTATACCAATAGAAACAAGAGTGTCACTGTCATACCTAATGTACCCAATGGTGATGATTTTGCCGATTTAGAAATTTTCTTCAGATTTTGTCTTTAAATTTGTTTTTTCATTTAAAAATCTTTTTTCCCTTTGAAAATATTTTTTTCCTTTTAGGTTTTGGTTCATAAATTTAGCGTGTTCTAGTTTTGGTCTAAACGTGTCAGTTCATTCATTGATGGCGACAGTAACTAAGCTTTCTGTGGTTGTCATCATAGTGATGATGTAGACAAATCATGAATGAACCAAATGATAATTTTTGTTAAACTCACAGGATTAGTTGCAAAAATCAAAAAAGGTTTTCCATTAAAATAAACGAGGCTTTTGGGATTTTTCCTTCTTTTTTTTAAAGGGAAGCTGTGTTAAGGAAGGAAAACTACAAATCCTTCTTCCTTTTCTGACTCATTTATAATCCTCAACATCTTCCTCATTAGCTGGAAACAAAATTGTCAAAGTAAAGCTGTTGATGGAGACTCGAGTTTAACAGGAAAATCATCCAAAGATCAGAAATGAATGAATGCCCTCAGTCAAAGGTTCTTATTGTTAGCTTTGATGGTTTAGGCACAGCAGCTGAACTGGGTCAGTTTTGTCTAATGGATGCCACCGTGGTTCCCATTAGCTTAATCCTGTGAGCGCTTTCAGCTTCGGACACGTCCGACCCTCCGGTGGAAACATCAGCCCCGCGTGTTTCTGCTGACGTCCTGCTGAGCGTTCGCTGGGTATTTAAAGCCGTCCTGACAGCTGCTGGTGTTGTTTACAGCTGGCGTGTTGATAGGGGAGTTAGTGCAGAGCTGAGAAACAATAGTAACCTGATCTTGCAGGTATCTGTGAGCCATGTTTGATGGACTCTGGCCAGGTATAAACAAACACATTTGCAGTGATGAGTAAGGCCCGTTTCATGGCAACAGTTCACCAAACAGCTGCAGGTTTCCAGCGCTGCTGTTTGCTGTGGTGGCTGTAAACAGGCTGTTGGTTGGTATGTGGGTTGCTGCTGACGGGTGTGGGCGTGGGTCATTTTTCAGGCACTACAGCATAAAATGTTCTTAACGCCATCCAATAGGTTTTATCTTGCATACAGCTTCTTTTGTGTGTGTGTGTGTGTGTGTGTGTGTGTGTGTGTGTGTGTGTGTGTGTGTGTGTCCTGTCTGGCACTGTAGCCATCAGAATTATTGTCTGAAGGCCAAGAACAGATTTACTTTCCCAAGTGGGCCTTTTGCTATACTGGTCCACTTGATTGTCATAGTTTATTTGATCTTTATTAGTTATTTTTATTCTAAGTTATTGTAATCAGGCCAGACTGGACTCAGGGACGGGAAAGAAAAACAAGAAGAAAAGTTCAGAAGAAAGTTAACAGAAGGAGAGGGAAAGAAAAAGGAGAAAAGAGAATGAAAATCTGCTTCATCACCTTTGTCTTTTTCTTTTCCCTCTTTGTCTTTTCCTGGATCACCTGTTGAGAAAAAAAGAAAACAAGCAGAAGAAGACAAGAGCAACACAATAAACAACATCACGATGATCTATGGGAATATGACAGTAAATACTAAATATTAAACATTATTGTGCAGCACGTAAGATCAACAGCACACAGTGTGCTTTGAGGTAGGAGCCAAAAAGGGTGTAGTTTGTGTGTGTGTGGGGGGGGGGGACTGAGGTGTCCCCAGAGAGGTGGCGTCTGACACCCAACCTGACATATAGACACAGACATACAGGCACACACAGATACAAACATCCATTCCCACCCTCATGCTCTCATATGCACTTACTCCACACTCAACCAACGTGGAGACAGACATAAAGAGACGCCGTACACACGATCACACTCCCCAAGCGTACTCTACAAACCGGGTCTAGGTACCCTTGCCCCTGGAGGGGGGAACTGCACCAGACCCAGGTGGTGTTACCCTTTTCCCTGCGGTGGGGATCTTGCATACAGCTGCTGTTACCTCTCAGGGTGATGCCTACAAACCCAAATTAGCGGTACACTCGTCAGTGATCGCAGTACAACACTCGCGTGGTGGACAGATTTTGGAGGACTTTCCAGCTGAAGCGGTTCTCTCAGAGCCTTCGTCAGCTTTTTCTGGCCCTGCCTCCTCCTCTCTTCCTTTCTCTGATTAGTGTATTTATGGCAGCATTTCTTGTCAGTTCTCACTTCTTGTGGAAAAGTAATTGGATGTGTTTTGACCCCTGGCTGTTAGATTGTGACAAAAAAAACAAAAAACCAATTAATCATTCCTATTTTAGTCACTTTTCATGTCATGGTTCGTCACTGGCTTACAGATTGAGCCAGTTTCACAGAAAAAGTCTTTTTAACTTCATGAACTTCAAATTCACCCCTGAAAGTTTATTTTTTCCCCTCTGTTGCTCTAATATGAGATGATTTAAGCAACACGGTGTGTTATCCCAGCTGAAGCACCCATCAGATGATGGATGTGGTCAGCTAAGCTGTGGTGCTTAAACAATGCTCAGCATTGAGGGCTCGAAAACAAGTCAGGATACCTTCATGCTTTCATGATGTTTACACCAAATTCAGACAATGCCATCTGAATGTTGGATGAAATCTAGACTCACCCGAACAGGAAACGTCTCTCCAGCCATCTGTTGTGCGATTTTTTGTGAGCTCGTGTGACTCGTAGCATCAGTTTGCTGTTCTTATCTGACAGGACTGACGCCCGGCGTGCTCTTCTGCCGCTGTAGCCCATCTGCTTCGTAGGTTGTGGATTCAGGGATTCTCTTCTGTAGACTGTGGTTCAAACCAGTGATTGTCAAAGTTACTGTTGCAATCTTGCCATTCTTCTCTGACTCCTGCCATCAACAATCTATTGTCACCCGAAGAACTGCCGCCATTCTCTAAAAAACCTTACAGACTCAGACCAGCTCGTCTGACAAAGTCGATCAAATCACCTTTTTGATTTTGATGCTTCCATTTGAACTTCAGCAACTTGTCTTGATCGTGTCTACATGATTAAACAGACTGAGCTGCAGGCAAACTGTCCTTGAATATCTTTAGAGCCAGTCTTTTCACAGCTCTGCAGAAACTGTGGAGCGATCCCAAACATAACACGTGTGTGTGTGTGTGTGTGTGTGTGTGTGTGTGTGTGTGAGAATATAGTTGATTTCTTGGCTAAAGAAGTCGCACAGTTGCTTTTGGTGCAGCAGTCTGAAGAGCCGAGTTTCTTCCGTGTTTGAAAGAGGAGGACGGCAGCTTGTGCAACATTCGACAGATATTGATCACGATCTGGCAACATTCATCAGCTTGGATATAAAAATGGCTTTCAGCTCCAGAAATCTGCTGTTCGACTGATGTGTGTTTGCAGCCTGAGGGTTAGATTGTTCCTGACGATTCATTGAAACATAGACTCGGCTCTCGCCGGCTGCCGGTCAGGTTTTCCTGAATCGTACCCTTTGCTGTGCTCTCTGCAGCAGAACCACCTCCAGTTGCTTCTTTCTCGAATGTCAGAAAATGTCAAAGTAATCTGTGTCAGGTAGCAGACACGCCGCTTAAAAGCCACAACAGTTCAGCACTTTGTTTTCTGTTGTTTCAGCCGCACTGCAGACACAGCTGCTCCCTTCACTTATCTCACACGTCAGCTGAAACCATTCAGCCGAGTGTTGACCGTGATTAATGTCCCAGCGTTCCCTGAAAGCAGCACAGCAGAAACCTGTGCAGGTGCTTCTGCTGAACCTGCGTGTCAACATTTCACTGCAGAGATTTGAGATTCTCGCAAATGTAAAACAGACGAGTCCATCAGTGCAATTAGTAGCAGGTGTGAACGAGCCAATTAGGAGCGAGAACAATGTGGAAAAACGAACCTGTTGCTGCAAAGCGTGAACCGACAGAGACGTTCTCAACTCCATCTAAAAGCTCGCTTTCCTGTTGTGCAGCATAATCAGAGCGCATCCTGCAAGAAAGGAAATCAGGAGGAGAATAGCAAATTACGGTATTTCAGACAATTTCACCAAATTACAATCATCTCCACGGATCCACAGGCAGCTTCTCATCCTCGGTGATTAAATCTCTGCAGGCTCAGACGAGTGTCAGACGTGTTCCAAAGTGCAGCCTCGTGATTACTTCAGTTTGTGGACTTCTAAACCTTAAATAAATATATTCAGTGCAGGAGCCAGAATCAGTTTTGATGCCTGTAATGGTCAAAGTGACGCTCTAGCAACAAGTAACAAGTAACTCCCCTTAGTTTGTTTCAGCTGTGAAAAACATTGTGTTGTGTTGGAAGTATGAACTTTTCACATCGGTTTGACTTAATGACCGCTGCGCTGCTGTTTTTCTGAGGCTTACTTGATGTGTTTACTTAGACTTAGACTTAGATCCTCCCGCGCCGATCGGCGCATCGGGCGACAAGAGAACGCCATCGAACTCGGTCTATCGCGGCAGTTGTTGCTTCATCCCATGACAGTTCGACTGAACGTAAATCTTCAAGGAAAGTCCTCCTCCATGTTATTTTAGGTCTTCCTCGCCGTCTCTTTCCATTCTTCGGGTTCCACAGAACTGCGACACGGGCAGGTCTCGGGTCCGGTAGCCGAAGGATGTGACCGGCAAATCTGAACCGACGCTTGGTGACTTGGACATGGAGCGGCTCTACTCCCGCACGGCGATATACTTCTTCATTGGTAACACGATCCCGATATGTGATTTTGAGCAGCCGTCGAAGACAACGTTGTTGGAAGACGTCAAGATGGCGGTTGATCTTTGCAGTTGATTTCCAAGTCTCCGCTGCATACAGTGCCGTCGGTATAACGATGGTCTTCAGGAGCCGCACTTGATGTGTTTACACTTATTTTTTTTCCTTTCTATCTGCTCGGCTTGCAGATTAACTAATGAGCCTTTGTGATGTATTGAAATGTAATTTCCTGACTGTTAATCCAGGAATCTGTGCAGCCGCCAGCCGCCAACCTCTTTTTCAGGGCGTTGCACATCGTCTGTGAAGGTTCTCAGTCATCCAGGTCATCGTAGTCTGAGAGCTCGGAAAGAAAAGCGTCTGGACTTGTTTGTTATAGATGTTTCGTCCAAGAAGCTTCTTCAGTTTTAAGAGCAACTGGTGGATTTAAGCCCTGTGGGAGTGTCTCCGAGAGGGTCACGGACCCCCTAACGATCCTCTACATGTGAAGACAGGTGTGAGTCACAGTCAGCCAGCGTTTCAGGTGAACCCATTGTGAGACCTAGCCCCACCCTGTCATGTGATGTGAGTGGGCGTTAAGGCGTCTGGGAAGGATCTCAGACGTTGCACATCTGAAAACTGCAGGAACGCTAAAGGACACCTCGCATGATGTAACGGCAAAACAGGAGGCGTCTGACAAATGCGCCTCTGTGTTGGTGATCTATAATCTTTCCAGCGAGTTCTGGGTCTACATCAGGGCCGCCCGTGCTGAATAGGCTCTACTCCGAGCTCCCTCTGGGCTGAATGAGAAACTTTAACTCAGTTTTCCACAGATGAACTGAAATGGCTCCATGTTTCCCTCACTCAGCACTGCCAAGTGTACATAAGCAACACGCAGTGTTTCCTCTGTAGTAAATAGTAAATTGAAATCTCAGACGGATGAATCATCGCTGCTTTCCTCATCTGACATTTGTGTTTCCTGACTGGTTTGTTGTGAGTTTTTTGGCATTTTGTAGCATTGGGGGAATATCTGAGTGCGCTCTGATTTATCAAAGAGAGAGTGCTTTTAAATCTTAATGTATACAAACTTCAGACCATTGACACCAGCCCGGAGAATCATCACCTCTTCTTTCTCTGTGTGCCATCAGCTCGTGTTTCTCTTGTTGCACAACGTGCTGCAATGCAGTTTCTCCGCTCGAACTCATGAAGTCTTGAGAGGGAGGCGGAAAGCTGGAGAACAAGCGGACCTGAAATAGGAGTGAGTGATGTAAGAGAGACGGAAAGAGATTTGGTAAAACAAGAAAGAAACGCAAACTCGGAGCAGAAGTCCTGTGATGGCTTTTGTTCCTGCCGCCGAGCACAGTCACAGGTGTCGCAGCGGGCGTGCGGTAATCACAAGTGTGTGTGTGTGTGTGTGTGTGTGTGTGTGCTGCACATTGGCTTTATTCCAGTGTATCACACTGCATCAGGCATGTATTATGATAAATGGATGCTGTGTTGCAGTGAAAGCTGAGGTTTCCCTCTGGTCTGCTTCAGGGAAGAAGCTCATTAGTGTTTTTCTTCCTGGTCCTACAGACTTCACTTTGGGATGACAACAAACACACAACACAAAATAACTGAGCTCATCACAATGGTGTTAATTAATAGCTGTGATCTAAAAGTTTCTGCCTGTTACTTAAATGTGAACAGTGTTAGTTCAGGCAGCTGATTCCCTTTTACGACAGGTGCTATTGCACTGCAAGCCACCAGGTTTCGATTAAATGATTCAGTTGGAAAACAAAGACTACTACTAATACTAATACTCCATTACCTGCTGTTTAGTTCAGCTCCACCCAAGAGGAATGGAGCTAAACTAAAAGACTGAAGAAGAGCTTTGATTAAGTAATTCTTAGATTAATCCATAACGATGCTGAATAAAAATAATTAAAACTATGCTGTGGGTATAATTAAGCAGCTCTGGCCTGAGATTGGACATTTTAAAGTGGGAGTCTATAAGGATTGACTCCTTTTTGGAAACAGCCTCCAGTGGCCATTAGGGGAACTGCAGTTTATAGCTTATCGGTCCGTAATGCTAACTCCCATTTTCTCGTTCTTGCAGACACGGATGTGTTCGGGAAGCCGCCTTGTTACGAGGAGGCAGTTCTGATGGATGATCCTCCTCCACCTTACTGCGAGGTCTTGGCTGACCCGCGGGGGGGAACGTACCTGAAGCCCGCCCCTCTCCGAGCCGCACCGCCGTCTTTAAGGGAACCTCACGATCGCGCCCCGGTGTTCACATCCGAGACCAGCAAGCCTCCTGCGGCTACCGTGTTCCCCGACCGAGGCTACTCCTCCCTGATACGCCTGCCTTCGTCTCAGCGCTGGGACTCTTTGGGTCACCTCCTGTCCAACATGGATCTGAACCACAATAACCTCACCCCACCTGCAACCCGATCCCTTCAGGCTACAGCCGCGATGGCTACCATGCCCCGCAGAGACCCGAGGACTCATAATGACGGACTTAGAGGTGGAATACAGGGACTTCAAGGAGGGATTCAGGGACTTCAAGGAGGGATTCAGGGGTTCCAAGGAGGGTTGCAAGGGCTTCAGGGGGTCCATGGACTCAGGGGGTTGGAGCCCAGCTGTGGCATGCCAACAGCCTTCCCCTTGCTGGGCCGGAGCACTGCTGTTTAGGCTCGAATCCTGTCAGAAAAAGGATAAACATCTAAAAAGCTGGACATTTGGTATCATAACGCTGCTACAAGTAGAGATTTAATTGCCCAAAGAGGGTTTTAGGGCTGGAGAGGTGTCAGGAGTTAATTTCCCCCTTGCAGCTCAGTGGGCAAAAGCTGCCACTTAACTCTGCCAGGACCGAGGCTTTCAGCTATGTAGGCATATTACACACTGTTTCAAAGCGCTGTTGTCGAGTCAGAGGAATTCTGCTGTCACATTGAAGTCAACACCAGGAGGAAAGGAAAGGAGGCAGAGGACGAGAATCCAAACGAGCAGTAAGCACAGCGGCTGCCCTGCCTTTCATGCAGACTTACTATCGCCTTCATTTCCAGCCCTAACTACCCTCTCTCGTGGCGCACTTTCATTCATCCCCGATCTCTCCTCCTCTCGCTGCACTCGAACAACCTATTGTACGAGGCTGCTGTTGCCATGGCTCCGGGAAACTGTCTGTAGCCCACGACGACCTCTCTTCTTTTATCCGTGCTGATTTTTAGGAAGACTGTTCACAGCTTGCCTCCTCCTCGAGGACTGTGAGCATTAACGCTTACAAAAGAGCACACGGTGACCTTCGGCCAGCACGTCTCTGATATTAGAGGCGAAATGCTGAAGGTCAGTTTACCTTCAGAGTTGTTTGGATTCCGCTGTGCAGAGTACAAGAAAGCCACAGAGACGAGCACGCTTGGATTCATTTTGTAACGCGCTGTTTTGTTGTTTTCAGTGTCGTCTTTACCGCAAACTGCTGGCACTGCCCTTTTGATGGTCACCGGCTGACGTCAGCTGGGTCTCTGATATGAAAAAGAAAAGATTTTTCCATGTAAAAACTTCCAATCATTCTTTTAAACTTTGTGACAAATGCCTTGTGAAATAAAAACATCTTCATCTGTGACGCGTCTTCCTGTGCTTTGTGAAAAGATCCAAAAAATAAACGTTTATTAATATAACACAGATGGAAGGATTACTGAGGCAGGGCGTAAACAAACAGGAGTGAACCTTTTTTCCAGGCCAGAGGCTGAATTCCAAATAAAATCCACAACCGGAAACAGACTAAGGAGAAGGATAGGAATAGGGTTGGGTATTGTTTAGGTTTTATCTGATACCAGTACCAAACCGGTACTTTTGAAACGGTGCTCGAACCAGTGCTTAAAGAATAGAGAACACAAACTTTGTCCAAAAACCTCTCATGTTCAGCTGTTTTTTTGTAAAAAGATAACAATGTTAGCCTTTTCTGCAGCTATGGGGCATATATGGTATCACTCTTGGCTGGAAGCAGTGCTTAAACAATGGAAAAAACACAAACTTTGTCCAAAAACCTCTCATGTTTAGCTGTTTTCCACTTTTTCTTTGGTCATTTTAGCCTTTTTTGCCAGGGTGAAGGGAGCATCTGCCATCAAACGAGAGGACAGCCGCATGTAGCTATGATGATGTTTGCTAGTTCACCTTACATGCATTAATGTAATAACGTGGTTAGTCTACTCAACGTAAATTACACACAAACAACATTAAGCTGCCCATGCAGAGAAGAACGGCTGCTGCTGCATCATCATCCTCATCATTTCTGCTACACTGGCAGGGCTAGGGGCCAGGACTCTCCTCTTCGGGTTTTTGGGGGATGTTGCTAACTCCGGGTCCAATATGTGCACGGTGTGAGGTCTCGCAGCAAGCTATCAAATACGGCGCATTTCTTGGCTTTTAAAAAAACGCTACACAGCAGCACAGCAAAGAGGGACTCATCCAGGCTGGAGAAACTGATCAGGAGGGCTAGCTCTGTGGTCGGCATGAAGCTGGACACTCTGGTGACAGTGGCAGAGAAAAGGACATTAAAGAAACTGATGGACATTATGAACAATGCTGGGCATCCTCTGCACACGGCCATAAACAACCAGAAGAGTCTGTTCAGTGACAGGTTGCTTCTCCCCAAGACAAGAACTAACAGACTTAAAAACTCCTTTGTCCCACACGCCATCAGACTGTTTAACTCCTCTCTGGAGGGGAGAGGGAGGGGAAACAGGAGGACAAAGGAGGGGGGAACAACTAAGCTGTAGTGCCTCTTCACCTCACTGTACAATACCTTGTGCAATACTTTTGTAAATAGTCAACAGTGCAATAGACTCAATACTTGAAATGTGCAATTCACTTGTATTTTTATTTTTATTCCTATTTATTCTATTTATCCCCTTTGTATATTTTATTTATATTTGTCTCTGTATTTATATATGTGTATGTGTGTGTGTGTGTGTGTGTGTGTGTGTGTGTATATATATATATATATAACAGTTCTGTAACTGTAACTTCGGTCGTTGCTGTGCTTTTTTTGGAAGTCGAATTTCCCAGAGGAACCCACCCGAGGGATTAATAAAGTTCTATCTTATCTTATCTTACACGTCGCCAGGTGTTTCATCAGATTTGAGGTGTTACCTCCTTTGACAGTATCACAGTATCAGCTTAAAGCACTTGTTGCTGCTGAGTTTGCATCTTTTGCTGTGAAGTACAGCCAGACGTTTGACCGCTTCGCCTTGGGCATTTTTAATCTGTAGCTCTGCTCTAAAAGAACGTACGTACCTGGACCCGCCTACTATCCTCGGAAACGTAAAATGATTGGCTAGAATCCAAAGTGCATGACATCTCAGGAAAATAAAGCACCGAAATGTGCGCTGCTTTTCGGTCTGGTTACTACCGTTTATGTCAGAACTGGTGCCATCATGGCACCGGATACCGGTACCCATCCCTAGATAGGACTACAAATTGATACACACCGAGGGCTAAATGGAGACATGAGGGAACCAAGGTACAGCTGAAAGTATGAAAATGGAGGAAAGGAAGAAATAAACCTCTAAGAAAATTCGGCAGACTTACTATCAAATTAAAACAGGCAAAGGAAGACGAGTAGGTACAATGAGTGTAACAGTGTAACCAAATTAAACGGTAATAATATCACAGAACTGAAAAAGCCTTATACAAGAATTCTACTCTCTTTACCCTGAAGTATTTAAACTCCTCCCACCTCTGCTCCTCCTATCTTCACTGTTGTACCTGTCTCCCTCTCACACCTGTGTTCTAACTTATACTGACTTACGTTCTCTCTGAAGCATACCTCCACCTCTCCAGGCTCTCCTCCACCTGCTCCCTACTCTCACTGCAGATCATGACGTTGCCTTCACAGATACAGATCCACATGACCCCTCACCCCCTCACCTGTCCATCACCCCTGCAAACAAGGGGCTCAGATCCCTGATGTAATCCCACCCCCATTTCAAACCCATCTGTCCCTCCTACTGCACACCTCCCGGCTCTCTGTCCTCACACAGTGCTCTGAAAAAGTGTTTGTCGTCTTCCTCATTTCTTCATCTTTTGCTTATTTATCACATTAAATACAACAGCGAATACTAAATGAAATTTTAAAACTATTTCATCTTTTAAGCTGCAAAAAAAGCTACCAAACCTGCCTGACTCTGTGTGGAAAAGTATGTGAAAATCCTGTGAATGTGATAACTTGAGAACAAGGTGATGTAGGAACAGTGGTGAACCTTCCCAGGAGTAGCCGGCCTACCACATATACTCATCCAGGAGGTCACAAGAAACCCAGAACAACATCTAAAGAACTGCAGGCTTCACAGCTAAGGTCAGAGGTCACGAGTCAACAAAAACAAAGAGTTCAGGGAGAGAACCACCGCTGACTAAAACAAAGGCTCGTCTCACATTTGGCAAAATACAACTTGATGATCACTGAGAGTTTTGGGGAAAAACTCTGTGGAGCGACGAGACAAAAGCTTAAGTTTTCAGAAGGTTTGAGTCGCGTTACATCTGGAATCAAAACGGTCATCACCCCAACAGTGAAACATGGTGGTCGTGATGGTCCGAGGTGTTTCGCTGCTTCTGGACGACTCGCTGTAACTGATGGAAACATGAATTCTGTTCTCAAACAGAAAATCTTGCAGGACAACATCCGGCTATGTGCTAAGAGCACTCAGGTTCTGCAGCAGGACGACGATCCAAAGCACAGAGCACCTCCATCTGAAGGGATGGAAAAACAAAATGAAGGTTTTGGTTTGGCCGAGTCAAAGTTGGGACTTAAATCCGACCGAGATGCTTTGGTGTGACCTTAAACACACAGTTCATGCTCAATCCTGCAAAAAATATCCTCCACAGTGAAAGTCATTACAGATGCTCGACTGCGATCGGTTATTAGGTTTTACTTTTTCACACAGGGGCAGGAAGGTTTGGATGGTTTTTCCCTTTAATAAATGAAATCAGTTGAAAAATGTGTTTTGCATTTACACAGAGGACTCTGACCTTTTCTATGCATCTCCATCAAAACTGTAAGATCTCCCTGAGCTGCTCCCTCAGAGCCCGTGAAACTCCTTTTCTGTTTAATAATATTCCTTCTCTTCTACCTCGACATCCCGGCTGAACACGTGTCCTCATCCGAATATTCTTATTTCTTGGGGTGTCAGACGAAGTGAGAGATGTGGAAATGAAATCTGCTGTAATGACAAATCCATCACCTCAGCCTCACGTCTTCTCTTTTCTTTACGAGCTCACAGCGAGTCTGTTTCATCTCCTCGCCTCAGCCTCGTGCAGCGGAGATGAGTTTCTGTGAAATATTTTGTGATTAAAAAAAGTCAGATGTCCTCAGATTCTTCAACTACGATGCGTAAAATTACCGAGAGCTGCTTCTTAAAAGACTCACAGAGGAGCCTTTGGCTGTGACCGATTTGGTGGTTTGTTTTATACATCAAAGCCTCAGGAAACGCACCTCGCCGCTGATGTTTAGTGAAAATTCAAAGAGTCGTTTAGGCTCAAAACATTCCTGCTGTTTGTAGACGTGCTGCTAATATGAAGTTTGTATCGCTGGCAAATGTAAATAAGAGCCTGTTCAGACTGAACGTAATTACTCTGCCATTAAGTTGTCAGTTGGTGCTCCTGGCTAACAATTTTAACAGCTCCAGGGCACAAACGCTACTTCCTGCCAACCATCACACATTTAATGAAAACTGACTGACCTAACAGCTGTCAGTAAATCTAAATGTACCGTTTAGTGTTGACTGAACTACTAAAGTCCAGCAGCTGGACAGTAAGTCTGAAGGTCAAAGATCTGAGATCTGCAGTCGTTGCCCGTTTGATCAGTAAACAAGTTTCAAGCATACAACAGGATTTCTGTTCCCAAAAACAGATTCGTCATCAAAAATCAAGGAAACTGCAAAAATCTTCTGCAGATGATTCGTATCTGAAAGTCACGTCCTTAAGAATCCGAGGACGCAAGACCTGAGTCTACATCTGGACCTTCAGCTGATCCGTGTACTGTTCACTGAAGCCAGAAATGGTTTCAGTGGAAGGGAAACTGGGAGGACAGGTGAGGCAAACTACAGAAGAGTGGACAGAAGGTCTGACGATGCGAGCGAGGAGTCCAAATGAGACATTTTTGGCTCAAATCTTCATCAGTATGTACCGTCAGGAGAGAGGTACAGCTGTAACACAGGTGGAGGTGTGTCGTGGTTCAAGGCCAGTGGAGTTTATTAGACCACCTTCCATAACAACAACAAAACACACTTTTTTATGCTATTATTTAATAGCCACATAAAAAACTGAATTCACCTTTGTTATATATAAAAAAGCTATTTTTCATGAATGCAAGTAAATAATTTCTTAATCAGAAACTAATATTGTGCTTTACAATTTTTTCAGCTTTTTCTCTAAAATTAAATAAGAAAATGTGTCGATAACTAAAATAATTTTAAAATTAAAAGTATGGTTTTCCTTAAGGAGCTTGCATTCACTGGTCGATTAACATTATAGAAATTTTAAAAACCCACTTTGGTAAAAACCAGTACTGTTCATTTAGAGCAGCTGAACACGTTTGCCTGAAGCGCGTACTCAGGAAACACTCGTCCCAGTGTCAGCCGGTCACAACCAGCAGCTGTAAAGTTTCTAATGAGAAATCATCAGTAGATTAGTGTATGTAGACTCTGAGGAAGCCACAGAGTAGAGTGGAGTCTAAGGAGGCGCTGTGGAGCTGTGGATACGGAGGGGTAATAACTCCACATGGTTTCATGCTTTTCATCATACTTTATTCTTACGGTTGGTGTTTCAACAATACTCGGCTGCAGCTTTGCAGCTCACAGCCTCACCATCAACAACAGTTCAGTTCTTTCTTCTTTTCAGCAGGTGAGGCGTGATTGCTCGTGCTGCTCAGGTGTGTCTGCCTTCCCTGCAGCCGCGCCACAGGTAGATATGTTGGAGCAGAGAGGGGAGCTGAGATCGGGTGGTCGACAGAAGGCAGGAAAATGATTGGACCAAAGTGATGACAGCAGAATCGAGTGTGACAGAGCGACAAAATGGAACGTAAAAAATAGACCATCAGGCCAAACGACCAAGAATCAGGACACAGGAGTGAATACAGATCTTTCTTATTGAACATCCAAGTAAGTTTAATTTTTTCGATTTGCAGACTTTTATTTTTTAGCGACGACTGCAACAGACTGCTCATCTGTCCAGGACACGTCTCACCTCATGATAGCCGGGGTAGGCTCCAGCACGGTGACCCTGACCTGCACAACAGGAAGAAGATGAATGGATGCTTCTTGATCCAGGTCATGTTACGGGACTGCAAGAAATACCAATTCTTACCCAGATTTTGGCACCATAAGGATGTTTCAAGGTAAAACAGCAATTCTATCAAGCTAACATCAGACAGCAGCTAAAGTTAGCATCATAAGACAAACCAGAACCCTGACAGTGATTTGAAAAAGGCTTGTAGAGTTAAGGTGTTTTGGTTCAGGTGTGTATCTTTGTTGGTTTAGCCTCTTTTTAAAGAAGGAATATCAATTATGAACGACACTTATTAAACCACAAAGGCTCATTTGATTAAAGAGCCTCAGCCAGACAGGGACAAATGGAGCAATTTGTTTAAATGTCACCTTTTCTGAGCACTTCTGATTCCCTGCTGCCACAAAACAATGTTAATGATGCTTTTAAGCTATTATAATCATTTCCAGCTCCGGCTTTCATCGAGGTAAAGAGTCTCAATAAAAATGTCAGAATAAATGATGAATTGGTTGGGACTGGCAGCTGATGTTAAGGTCAGACAAAAAATCCAGAAGAACCCAAAAAGGAACAAAATCAAAGAAGAAACCAAGAAGATAAAAATACCAACTTGTGAGATTATCTTAATGAGAGGTGGTGGAGATCCAGATTTGGGAGATAAGTCTTCAGTTTTCCCCTTTTTCTTCTTCTTTTGGTGGTATAGAAACAAAATCCCAGACTCAGGAGTGTGAAAGGACAGAAAGTTCCAGGTGGGCACATTCGTTATGTTTTTGGGCGTTTCAACTTTAAACTCTACGATAACATCGGCACCCAGGTCAGCAGCTTCCTCTGAGTCGTTTTTATGAAAAATGCGCCGACGTGTAAGGCAACCAGTCTTTGGGTCTTAATATCAAAGACCAGGATACACACATGATGTCTGTTCATCAGCCATGACAGCGGTCTGAGGTCCTTCCTCCCAGCGTGGAGATTTATGTTGCTCTTATTCTCTCACAAAGTGACCATAACTACCTCACACACAAACAGCACTTTCACGTGATCGACACTGGACGGAGGAGATCACCTTTAAGACTTTTAAACAATAATGTAGCTTCATATAAGAGTTTAATTAAGGAGTTTAATTCATGGATATAGAACTGAATAGACCTTTATTGTCATTGTACATGTTCAATGAAATTATGGAGGCTTGTTTGTGTTTGGTTTTACCATCTGACCAACCATCAGATGTATAGGTTACTTGACCTTAAATATAAAGCATCTTGAAGCGACTGCTGTTGTAATTTGATGCTAGATAAATAAAATTGAATTGAACAACAAGGACCCTCCAGCAACCATCAATGGTTACCAGGTGATCACCAAACACCTGCGCAGAGCCTTACCTTAACCTAACAGTAGTTTTTAAGGCCTACATCTGTATGTAGTCTTTAGAGTTAGAATTAGAATTCAACTTTATTGTCATTGCACATGCACAGGTACAGGGCAACGAAATGCAGTTTGCATCCATCCAGAAGTGCTTTAGTGATATAGATATATTAAAAGTATAGATGAAAATGTCCTTGTTTGTCCTTTAAAGGGGAAAGTGTTCATGCATTTACAACAGGGGTCTCGAACTCCAGTCCTCGAGGGCCGCTGTCCTGAAACCTTTCCATGTGCTGCAACACACCTGAATACAGTTAGTAGGTCATTAGCAAGACTCTATAGGACTTGACTGCATGCTGAGGTGGCAGTTCAGCCATTTGGTTCATGTTACAGCAGCATGACTGAATGAACACGGTGCAATAAAAGTACTGTTAGAAGTACATTTTTCCAAACACTTACATTTGCCTAAATTTACTTGAGTAGGGTTAGGGGTTGCCACCTCAGCATGCAGTCAAGTTCCATACTCTTGCTAATGCCTACTCATTTGATTCAGGTGTGTTGCAGCACATGGAAAAGTTTCAGGACAGCAGCCCTCGAGGACTGGAGTCCGAGACCCCTGATTTACAAGATTCTGTGTAAAAGAGACGAGTCTGATGAACGTTTCTGTTCAGGGACACAAAAAAAGCCAGAAAACTCGTCTGGAAACACGATTCAGTGTCATAGTCGTGACTCTTCATGGTCATCACCAGTCATTACACTTTGAGCAATAAAAGGAAATGACTGCAGCTGTCTCTTAATGTTACACTTGATTTGTTGAGGACAGAAATCAATCAATCAATCAATCAATCAAAGCTTTATTTGTCACAAGCAGGTTGCCCTGCAGTGAAAATGGGACCCCCCCGACCTTACACACGTAACACAGACATCACATGGGGTTACAAGTCGGAGATCGGTAGCGTTGCAGAAAAACACTGAAATGTACACAACAATGGGAGGGTACAAGAGGAAAAAAAGAGACCTCCACTCCATGGTAGGACAGCACAAGAACAGGAAACAAACAGCCTGGTGAGCACCTGGCTGTTTACAGCATGTTCTCACTAATGCATCACAGAGGCAGGCCTCAGTTCAGTGATGTGTTAAGCTGTCGAAGGATACTGAGGACAGACAGTGCAGACTCAATAGCACTCACGTAAAATCTGCCTGAAAGCAAAACCCAACCCCGGCAGTGCTGTTGACACACGACAAAGACATTTCAGTTGAACTGTGACAGAAAATGTCTAAAGATGGAGAGGGATTGTTGGAGCTGCAGCAGAAATCAGAGCTATAAAACTCATCATAATGTCATCATCGGGAAACTAGCGGATGATACCGTGGAGACAAAGACTATCACAACGTTTCCCAACCAGAAGCCGTGGGTGGATAAAACCATCCGCGACGCTCTGAGATCCCGCACCGCTGCCTACAACACGGGACTCATGACGGGGGACATGGACCCGTACAAAGCCGCGTCATATAACGTGCGGAGGGCGGTGAAAGAGGCGAAGCAGCGCTACGGGAGGAAACTAGAGTCACAACTCCAACAGAGTGACTCTAGGAGCCTGTGGCGGGGACTAAGGACAATAACGGACTATAAAGCACCAACAACCGGTATGACGAACGCGGCCGTGACTCTGGCAGACGAGCTGAACACTTTCTATGCTCGCTTCGAGGCTGCAGCTAAGGTCTCCAACAATGCTAGTGTTAGCGGCGCTAACGGCTGCAGACAGGAAGATACTGCCAGCACCGGAAACGTGCTCGTCATCTCCGAGCATGAAGTAAGGAGAGCCTTCAAGAGAGTGAACACCAGGAAAGCAGCAGGACCAGACGGCATCCCAGGTCGTATCCTAAGAGACTGCGCATACCAGCTAGCTCCTGTGTTCACTGAGATATTCAACATCTCTTTATCTCAGTCGGTGATCCCCACATGCTTCAAAGAGTCCATCATTGTTCCTGTCCCGAAGAAACCCCACCCTGCTTCTCTCAATGACTATCGCCCTGTAGCCCTCACCTCAGTAGTGATGAAGTGCTTTGAACGCCTGGTCAGAGACTTCATCATTTCTTCACTACCAGACACACTGGACCCACTACAGTTCGCTTACCGTCCAAATCGTTCCACAGACGATGCCATCTCTCATCTCCTCCACACATCACTCACTCACTTGGACACTAGAAGGGGGAATTATGTTAAAATGCTCTTCATAGACTACAGCTCTGCATTTAACACCATAATTCCCTCCACACTCACCACCAAGCTGGAGCATCTGGGACTCAGCTCATCTATGTGTCAGTGGATCTCCAACTTCCTAACTGGCAGACCACAGGCAGTAAGGATGGGCGGACATGTCTCAGCCTCCACCACTCTCAGCACTGGAGCCCCCCAGGGGTGTGTTCTGAGCCCCCTGCTGTACTCTTTGTACACATATGACTGTGTGGCCACTACCAGCTCCACCACCATCATCAAGTTTGCTGACGACACCGTCGTGGTGGGCCTGATCTCTGATAACAACGAGACGGCCTACCTGAAGGAGATTAGGAATCTGGAGAACTGGTGCCAGAGGAACAACCTCCTTCTAAACGTCAGTAAGACAAAGGAGCTGATAGTGGACTTCAGCACTAAGCAGGAGAGGAACTACCAGACCCCCGTCATCAACGAGTGCCCAGTGGAGAGAGTGGACAGCTTCAAATACCTCGGAGTTCACATCACGCAGGACCTGTCATGGTCCTGTCACATCAACACCGTGGTGAAAAAGGCCCGACAGCGTCTCTACCACCTCAGACGCTTGAGAGACTTCCAACTGCCCTCCAAGGTGCTCAGGAACTTTTACTCGTGCACCATAGAGAGCATCCTGGCGGGAAACATCTTAACCTGGTTCGGGAACAGCACCATGCAGGACAGACGAGCTCTACAGAGGGTTGTGCGGTCAGCTGAGCGCACCATCCGCTCCGAGCTCCCTGACCTGCACTCAATCTACAGCAGGCGGTGCTGGACCAAGGCCAGGAAGATCGTGAAGGACCTCAGCCATCCCAACAACAGACTGTTCTCTCTGCTGAGGTCAGGAAAGCGATTCCGCTCCCTGAAGACCAACACAGAGAGACTGAGGAGGAGCTTCTTCCCGCAGGCGATACGGTCTCTCAATCACACCACCACACAGTACTGACCCACACATATGGTTCTTACACACACACTGGACATTCTGGACTTTGGTTTTGCACAACACTGGTCACTATATTCTTCATTTCCGGTTAATACTTGTACAGCTGCTGTTATTGTGTATATATTTATTTATATTTAGATTTCTTCATACATTCTTATATAGTTCTATATTGTGTATTTTGTTGTACAGTTATTTTATTTTCAACTTTAATTTATATATTTTATCTTATTCTTCCCAGTTAAATTTACCCTTCATTCTAATTTGTGTTGTACAGTTATTTCATTTTTAACCTTAATTTATATTTTATTCCTTCCTAGTTAAATTTACCCTTTTTAATTTTTCATATTTATTTCCTATCTTATTCATAGCCTTTTCCTTTTTTGTTTTCTTTAGGTCACGAGCAGTTGTCCAAGCATTTCACTACATATCGTACTGTGTATGACTGTGTACGTGACAAATAAAATTTGAATTTGAATTTGAATTTGAAATTTAATTTGACACCATGTACTCCCTGTCTCTGAGAGAGTGCTTCAGACACGATGCAGGGAGTATTAAAGGAAATCAGAGCTTCAGTGACAGCTCAGACAGCCCAAAGGACATTACATAACCTTTATACAGCAGACAGCATCCAAGGGGGAAAAAGACGTTGCTTTGTCAGTTTGGCATAAAACTGCAAGATTAAAGTTTGCAGAAGAACATGAAAAAAGCCTGACGAATATGTCAAAGTGTCTCTGTGGTCAGATGAGCTTTCTGTCTAACATTCACACTCTAATGAATGCATCAGGACCAGTTCATCTTGCCCAAGGATACTTTGGCATCAAACTAAAACTGCCCAGGATCAAACCACCAACCTTCCTCGACCTCCTGAGCCACCTGACAACAGCAGCCAGCTCTCGCTCCCCATCGAGGAGACAAACCCCGGCAGTGATACTGTACAGCATAGTGGTGCAAAGTTATATAACTTTCATGTCTACACCATGAATGCATCGCAGGAATAAGGGTTCGAGGTGTAAGCGGGGCATGACATCATGACCTTCTTATTGCTGAGCCAAACTCACTCTGCAGTATTGTGTGTTAATCTGCCAATCAGCTTTAACTACTCATTTATTGAATGCCATTCTGGGTAGTTCCAGCCTACTGTAGCCTCTGGTTATTACACACTAATACTGGGGTAGTTCCAGTCCATTGTAACCCAGGTTATGCAACAGTGATACTGGCAGAAGCTGGTATAAGACAGTTGTGGTGGACAGTGTCTTGCGTTTCCTCCTATAACCACTGATATCCAGTTTTACTGGCTCGAGACCGTTTTCGTTATCACATTTACCTGCCACAGAAGACATCCCTGGTTTGACACTGGAGGAAACTCAAATCCCTGCAAGTGTTGGGTAAGAAAGAGCATCTCTGTTAGTGCCAATGTTAGCACCTGCTATGAGGTGACAGAGCTTGCCACTGCACCACCGTCCAATTATGAGTCTGGACCCTGTGTTGTTTGTTTAGCAGCACAGTACTCACTACTTTACCTGCACTGCAAAAAGAAGGCACACTCCCGCCTCTGTCGGCAGATCATTTAGAACAGATTCAGATCCACCTGAATGTCTTTTGTATTCATCCTGAGCTGCAGGCTCAGCAACATGCTGCCTGTGACCAACTCTCAGACTTTCCTCGTGTCCCGTTGAGCTCAGTCACGCCTGCAGTTTATTTGCAATCCCCGATGCCCCCGAGTGAGCGGAGAGTCAACTCGGTCACCATCTTGTTAAAGGATGATTACAGCAGTACCTCCAGGCTCAGGATTCACAAACATGACATCCTCACACCTTCAGAGAAATATTTCTTGGCCTAAAGGAAACTGAGAACATTGATTGTGTAACAGTATGAGTATCTGGCTTTTAAGACGTGCAGTTCAGCACGGAGACAAACACCTTGATGATGGAGATGATTCACCCTGTGAGGTTATATAAAGAGAGAGAGGGAGGCCATACAGTACCGTCTCCACAACTACAAATGTGCTCCTGAGTAATGAAAAGACCTCTGGAGAGAGAACGAAACAGACTTCTCCAGAGCTTCACTCTTCATTTTGTTCTGTATTTTTATTTTGATGTGATATTTGGAGATATTTTTGTACCACATGCCTGGATTCTTATGAAACCATCACTGAGCATCCACTTGTTGAGCATGACTTCATTTTTTCTCCATATTACTTTTCAGAATAATGTATATAAACCAGGCTCATTTGTGATACAGAAATTTTAATAACGCTAAAATCACTCTGAAGGCAGTGAAGGACGGAGATATCAGGAAAGATTAAAACCAAAGAGCGAGAGGAGTCTCGATTTCTGCTGCAGCGTTTGAATGGTGGGGTCAGAACTGGGTGTAAAAGATATGAAAGCAAGCATCCATCTTGCCTTGTATTGACGGTTCAGGCTGCTGGTGGTGTAATGATGTAGAGGATATTTTCTTGGCCCCCCTGATGTCCACTGATTGTTGCTGATCATGTTAATCCCTTTATGATCACATGAAGAGATCAACTCTCAAATGCGTAAATTAAAGCAGACGACTCGTAAGCTGTTAGAAATGGCGTGTCACAGATTTAGAGGATCATCATTTAGCCTGGAGAAATAGTTTGCTGCTTTATAAGAAAGCCCTCCGCAGAGCCAGAACATCTTACTATTCATCACTGATTGAAGAAAATAAGAACAACCCCAGGTTTCTCTTCAGCACTGTAGCCAGGCTGACAAACAGTCAGAGCTCTGTTGAGCCAACCATCCCTTTAACGTTAACTAGTAATGACTTCATGAACTTCTTCACAAATAAAATTTTAACCATTAGAGGAAAAATTACCAATAATTATCCCACAGATGTAACATTATCTACAGCTACTTTCAGCACCATTGATATTCATTCAGACTCTTTTTCTCCAATTGATCTTTCTGAGTTAACTTTGGGATGAACCGGTTTTTGTCTGAGTGTGTTGCTGGGTCTGAAGTACACTCCAAGCACGACCGAGCCACACACTCAGACAAAAACTGGTTCATCCCAAAGACAAAACTCCTAAACACAAGCTAACAACACACTGTATGCTGTGCAGTGCGGCGAGGAATGCTCAGACCTCTACACCGGAGAGACCAAACAGCCACTTCACAAGCGCATGGCACAACATAGAAGAGCCATCTCGACGGGACAAGACTCAGCGGTCCATCTGCATCTAAAGGTCAAAGGTCACTCTTTCGAGGATGCCAATGTTCACATTTTGGACAGAGAGGACGGATGGTTTGAAAGAGGAGTGAAAGAAGCATCTATGTCCACTCAGAACTCGCTATTTGTCAGATTCCTCCTGTTTCGCTGTTACATCATGCGCGGTGTCCTTTAGTGTTCCTTCAGTTTTCAGATGTGCAACATCTGAGATCCCTTTCCAGACGCCTTAACGCCCACTCACATCCTTTGACCTCAGCAAATCACATGATAGGGTGGGGCTAGGTTTCACAATGGATTCACCTGAAACCTTGGCTGATTGTGACCGATACCCGTTTAGATTAGGTAGAGGATCAAGAGGGGGTCCATTACCCTCTTGGGGGACACTGCCATACTTGTTGCCATGCTTACTTGTTCCTAGAGTATTTAAAAGTAGAACAGGAGGCGGAGCCTTCAGTTTTCAGGCCCCTCTTCTATGAACCAGCTTCCACTTTAGGATCAGGAGACAGACCGCCTCTTTACTTTTAAAATTATGCTTCAAACTTTCCTTTTTGACAAAGCATATAGTTAGCGCTGGACCAGGTCACCCTGATCAATGTGAGGTGTTTGGAGAATAAGATGGAGGAGCTCAGTGAGCTGATTGAGACCAGAGGGAATGCCATGAGTGGAGGCGACTCATGATAAGTAACCTGCAGGATATAAGACGGGTGTCTTCAGCACAAGCAATGCAGGTTGGTCTCTGTTATGACCCAGGTCATCATTTCTTGTGTTGCTTTTGCTCCTCCCACCTCAGGGGGGTGTTGTTCGTTTTCTCTGCCTTTTTTGCTTACGTAAGTTCCGGGTGGAGGCTAACCACTGGTTGAAGACTGAGGGGGGCTGGCTATAAATTGGGACCCATCAAACTCGGCATGGCCTGCCTACTTCCTGCTTCCAAACAGGCTGTGTGTTTAGCCCTGTGCTTTATGTTTAGCTGTGTGTTGAAGTTTCTGTGATCGAAGAACTAGATTGTTGTTTTTGTAAATATTGTAAATAGACCTTTTCTGATTGAGCTGGCAGTTTTAGGGATGGGAAGCCTTGTTTTTTTTTCAAAACCTTTGTTCTAGTGATGGCCAAATGAAGCTTTTAGCATTGAAGCTTGAGTTTAAAAACTGTTCATTACTCGCTTTTCAACACGGTCATCTCTGGTGACATCTGGTGGCCAAAAGTATGAGGAACAGCTTGAATCTACACATTAAAGTGTACTGCTTGATTCTGACCGCCCACTCTACAGAGTTCACAGTTCTGTCTGATATTGGGCCGTCCTTATGTTGCTTTGAACATGTATTTTTGGGTGAAAAAATTATGTCTATTTCTTTAATAAATAAATATGATCAATAAACATTTCTTATTTAAACATGACCATGGTTTGGTATTTCTTTGCTTGTGACTTCTTGATGTTGGTAAATACAATAGATAAAAAATACATATAATATACATATAATAATGTACAACACATTATAGAGTAGCTTCTGCTGTGAGGTTCTCCCTCCAAGTACTTATGCAATTAAATCACTGGACAGGTGTGTTTATAAATAATATGATATTAGGCCAATTTTCTTATACATATTTTTGACCTGGGCTATAATTGATTGTGAACTGGAAAGTCAAAACATGGTGTATTTAAGGTTATCCTGTTTGGTGTTTATTTACGAAGAGAATTTGTTCCACTGTGCGATGGCTGAGTCTGTTTGTTGTCTTTCTCCTGCCTTAGAGAAAATCCTCTCACGTGGAACAGACGATGCTGGAGTGACTAGAAACTGGTAGAAATGCAGGTGTATATATATATACACAAAACAAAGGCAAACAACAAGAACAGAAACCTGGCAAACCCACCCAATTGACCAAAATCGCCATCTCTCGCCATCAAAACACAAGTCCCGCAAATGATTCACTTCCTTATAAACCACTGAATCAGGCACGGAAGCAGCTACGTTGTAAATGAAGCCTCGAGTTAGTGCTTCTGAAGCAGTGTGTTGGGTTTTTTTGACACCGGAGCGTCACGACATCATGACTTTTTTTCTCCTGTAGGTTAGGAAGGCCGTGTAGGTTGTACACGGTTGCTGTGTAGGTTATGAGGCCTGTGTTTTACTTTGGATTTCTCCTGATAGGTTAGTTCTGTTTCATTTCTAGAGCGTTTTGTTTCTTGTTTTGGCCACGCCCACCCCAACGTTTCTTACCTTCCAAGATTAATAAAATACTCGGTTTTTGTAAAACTGCAAACTCTGTGGCAGCATTGGTCCTTCCTTGGGAACAGGAAGCGGGGGTGTTTTTATGTGTCGCACTCTGGTTTCGCAGTTTTCCTTGGCTCTCTGAGGACTGACTGGCATTTAAATGGGATTTTTCAAGCTGCCGTGTTACGTCTGTATTTTCTTATAATCTCTTTGCCCAAGCAAAGTGTACCAACACTCCTTTAAGGGTGACAGTGTTTACTGTAGAACTTGTGTTGCTGAGTGTGCCTGACATACACATTTCTATTCATGCATGCAGAAGCAAATAAAAGTAGAAAGTCTGAGGTGTGAAGCCTTGGCGCCTGCAGCCATCTATTAACCCGACAAGGTCAAGACAGTGACGGCATAACGATGACGTTTCCTTGGCAGAAGCGCCGGACGCCCCGGTGTGACTCCTTCTGTTGGCACTCGCTGGAAATTTTCCAGCCAAACACAAAAGCAGCTACAGAAAAAAAGCAGCATTTTCTCCTCCGTCGAGCCTGACGCAGCCTTCCACCGTCGACTGTTTGAGTGTTGCCTGGAAACCTGCTCGAGCTTGCTTACATGTAGTAAAATGGGAACATCGGCACATCCCTCCAACGCACCATCACATCGCCACAGCAACGATGGAGAACGGGCTGGCTTCGGTCCCACATTGCTGTCCTCTCATTGGAGCATCTGCCGGCGTCGTCTTGCTGGCCACGCCCACTGTTACATCGCAGCTTCAAAGCTGGAAGCAGCTGTCAGATCTAAAAGCTTCCCACACCTGGTGCCAATGTGGAGGCTGAAGAAGTGAGGCTCAAGATGTTTGAGCAGTACTGTAACTAAACACGTGTTTAAATTCTCTATTGCAAAAATGTGAAAGTTTGTTGGAACCTCTGAGATGTGGAAACACTTCAGCAGCTCTATGTTTCACTACTTTTATTCAGCTGTATTCAGTTCTCGTGTTTTATGTGAAGGGATCCTTTTTGGTTTGCACGTCTTGGTTTTTCCTCACGTTGTACACTTGGAGAACTTTCTGCAGTTGAACATGTCTGCGTTTTCACTCCGACGCTGGGATTTCATGAAGACATGGCTGACCGTGATGAGTTTTAACCCAGAAGATGTTGTTTCACATGTACAGTAGTTACCGTGGCCCAAATGTCTCAACAAACCTGACTGCTGGTCCATATTAGGTCCACCTGTGGGTAAAATAAGTCGAATGAAGACCAAATGCTGTCTACAGAAAACTGCACGTGGACCAAACATTCATTTGTATCTGGCAAGAACTAAAACTTAGTGTCAGAGTCCCCTGTCTACCCAGCTGGCTCAGTGAGGCTGCAGGTATTTGTTATTGTTTTTGCTTCTCGCTCGCTCTTCTCCTCGCCTGGGCGGAGCTCATTGTGGGCTCCCACTTTTGGCCAACACACCTGGAAGCAGTTACTCAGCTGCAGCTTATTATCCTCCCACTCCCTGCCACTATTTGAGGAGGCGGCTCAGTTCTTCTGATCACTCGAACGTTGTACGACACACGTCACTGTAACCTCGGGTCAACCTAATTGTGATTTCTTGTATTTTTTTTCCGGCTTTGATTTCTCGTCTGTTGTGGACTTCCGTTGGATTGCCTGAACGTGTGCAAGTTTGCACAGTAGACGGGAGCGAGTGGAGTGCAGAGAGTGGATCGTTAAGCATGGAGCCCCTGGATTCGCCTCACATTCTGCATATAGTCACTAAGTGTTTATGTGTCTAAATAAACCTTTGCCCTTTCCTTCAAATCTTCTCTTGAGTCTGTTCTGTCATTCGAGACACTTGGAGCCCAATCCGGTCTTTAAGTCCAACGTCATTAGCGGTGTCTGGGCCCAAACTCTGCTCCAGGTCCCAAAGTCAAACGAACACTGCGGGATCACTGAGAGTTGAAAAACTGTCTGAATTCTTTCATCCGTAATAAAATGATCAGTGTGGCTGCTCTGCCAGGTGTAACAATTAAGTTTAATATCCAGGTATCCATGAAAACCGAATTTATGAAATTTAACAGAGTTAGAAGTAAGGAGGGAGTTAGCTCGCTAGCTTCCATCTAAATGTAGTATAGCATGTTCTGACAGAGAGATTTTTGAAACTAATTCAAACATACAGCTCTGTTATCACTTCCTACATAAATGAAGACAGAAAACTAACGTTTGTAGGGTTACTGAAGTTGGGCTAGCTGGTACATAATGATGTGCTATGTGATCCCTAGCTACACAGCTATGTTAGCATAATAAGCTTCTGGGCCCAGGATACTCCGCGTTTATTAAGGCTGTTGTGTTTTTTACATGTTTTAATGCTTTGTATCTTGTTCTATTTAATCTCAGCAAGACCCTAAAAACAGTCAGTGATCACTGTCGGCCTCTCTCGGTTTTTATTACCGTTAATCATTTTAAAGCTGTTTTTAAAACCTTACGATGTAACTACAGCCCAGCCCATGCAGCAGTACATTAATGACTAACCTCGTATTGTGGATGGATTATCTCAGTTGTTCTCCTGGCTGAAGTTTGGTCCTTTTACAGCATCCTGCCATGCGATTACATTTGTCCCGAAAAATGCAATCCTTTTTCGTTGGGCTTTTTCCCCCTGAACTTTATTAAGCAACAGTATACAGAGAATGTACACAAATTGGAACATAGTTAACATATGCCAGGGGTGTAATGTAAAAAGTTACATACATTCAAATAATTTGTAATTAACACAAATAGTAATTATTTTATAGCCTTTTTATTAAGTGATCTACTAATCAATTTTATGTAAGATAGAGTATCATTATAGTAGTGTTTAAAATTAGGCTTTTGGCTACTGTATTTGCATTTGTGGAAATAGAATTTAGCTAAGACAATTAACAAGTTTATTACAAAGTATAGATTTTTTTTGCCTTCGAAAGAAACAAAATACAACATTTTCCATTTCAGAGTAAAGTCCTTGTAGAGCGAGTCTACTGAAGTCTGTCCAAAACGTTCTAGCATGTGAACAGATCCAGAAGATCATTTTGGCTTCCACAAAATCCACAGATCACATTTATGTCCCTTTTGAACTTTGTCATATAATGATTAGCAGGATAATATTTATGAAGTATTTTGAATGAAACTTCTTTTGCTTTATTCCTCACAAGATACTTGTTAGGAGTGGTTCATACTCTTTTCCAAGTAATGTCACCGACAAAGGAATTGCAATAAGAAATCACCTGTGGAACAGAGATTCTCTCTGGAAGCATTTGGAGCAGCCTTCCTCGCGTCGCTGTGACGTAATCGCCCTTCAAATGCGGCCCTGAATGGGAACGCAGCTTATGAATGCGCTTTTATCCACGTTCACCTGCCGCTGATCACGTCATCCACCGGTCCCAATTCCTAGACCGCATCCTTCGGAGACCGCATTTGAAGGTCTAAAACGTCACAGCCAGGCGACGAAGGCTGCTCCATTTCCCCGGATCCTATCCCAGAATTCATAGCGCGGCCCAGCCAGTAGCAGCTTCCAACAATGGCGGCAGATACAGGGTCGGTAGAGATGGCATCGGAGGAAAGCTACATTTTTAAATGTAAGGTATTCTTGAAGTAGCGATACAAATGTTAAGATGTTAAAGTTAATGTGAGTTTAATTTTAAATGTTAAGGTGAAGTTGTTGTTTTTTACAGTCGCTGAACATACGTGACTGTAGATGACAGTCCCGCTCTTTTTTAACATAAAGGTTAGTTTGAATATTACTCTTTCTGGGTCACAAAATAAACTTAGATTTGAGCTGTGTCCAAAGTCAGGATCTGCATCCTTCGGAGGACCCGGCTTTCGCGGTCCATGTGGGCCGGGTCCTCCGAAGACCGAGAAGGCCGCAAGTGCGATGCTGTGAAATTGGACTGTCTGGTCTTTACATCTGCGTCACCAGCTGTCTCGGTGGAGTTTAATATAACGTGTTTATTAACCCGAGGAGCGAAAGACCGCGAGGCGTTTGAAAACGATGTGCCGGGAGCTCGCTTTCCTCTCCGGCTCTACTGAGGCGGCTAGCTATCGAGCTGGGTCGTAACAGACGTCTCCGAAAACGTCGGAGCACGTTTGCAGATTTGTGCTGTCTTAATAAATCGAGTAGATATTTGAAGTGTACACGGCTACATTCTCACCGTAACTTATCTTAAAAGTTTATTTTGTGACCCAGAAAGCGTAATGTTGAAACTATTAAAACGCATCGTTTTCAAACTCAGGTTAAACATGATGTACAAGTCACTTAGATCAGCGGTCCCCAACCCCCGGGCCTCGGACCGGTACCGGTCCGTGACTCGTTTGGTACCGGGCCGCGAGAGTTGAGGCTCAGGTGTGAAATGTATGGTTTTCAGGGTTTTTATCGGTCTTTTCACGTGTGTTATGAATAAATTTTCTTTTTTTCGGTACCGGTACTAGTTTTATTTTGTTGTATTTATCCGCGACACCTTAAAGGCCGGTCCGTGGCGCAAAAAAGGTTGGGGACCGCTGACTTAGATAACTTAAAAATGTTATTGTTTGGCTTTATCAGTGTTTTATTTGTTCCTGAGTAAGTCGGTTTGGATTACAGTTATAGTTTCACACAGCTGAATAAACGTTAAACAGTAACGTGAGATGCTCGAGAATTTACTCCTTTTATATTTCAGGGAGCAAAGAGCAGACGGCTGAGTTTATTAAACTCCGCGGAGACAACGAGCACCTTTTCACCGGTGCTAAACACTCAGCCGCTCTGGGTTGGAGGTACAGTAACAGTATGCAGTTTTTAATCTGTTAGGCATGCGAGTGCTTTTTAGTTCGTACATTTTGTTGTTGCTGTTCAGGGATTAACGTGATTGACATGTTCCTGTGCTTTCTGTCTGTTAGGGCAGTTCTTGAGAAGATGGGCCTGCTGGGAAAAATCACCCCGTTGCAGGCCAAAAAAAAATGGGACAATTTAAAAAAAAAATACAAAGTATGTACAGTCGTATTCAAATATGGATTTTTAACTATAAGTTATTAAACGTGTTCATGTAAACGTGTACTGATGCTGTTTTTCTCAACACCACTTTTGATTTCCTCTGCCTTTAGGATTGCAAGTATCCAGGGTCAGGCGAGGGAGGGATTGAGAAGCCCACTGCTGCTACATGGCCCTGGTTTGCCCTTATGGATGAAGTGTTAGGACAGAGGCCTTCCACCAGGCCTCAAGTCCTAATTACCTCCATCCAGGACAGCACTCCAGGTCCCAGTTCAGCCGTAGGACACCAAGCGTGGGATCAGGAAGAGCAGGAGGATGATGGCCAGCTGGAGCCAAGAAGGGAAAAGAGAAAGAGGAACTGGGAGAGCGAGTTGTTGGATTTGATCAGAGAGGATATGAGATTGCAGAGGGAACTTGAGGAAAGAAGAGCAGAGGAAGCACGACAGAGAATGGACAGGCTGTTTGGGTTATTGGAAAAACTTGTTGAAAAAAAATGTGTAAAGTTCTGTAAATAAAAATCGCTGTGAATGCTTCAACTTTGAGTTATTTTTTTCAAACTATGTACAACATTTTAACTTGATTATTAACATGTATAAACAGAGTAAATAACATGAAAAAACTCAACACATTTTGTAATTATTATTAAAGCCCAGGATTAACCTGAGTGTCCCAATATGCACAGGTACTTTTAACCTTTGGCTGAGCAGGAAGTCTGGCAGTGCTGCTGAATGTGCTGGACCAGGACCAGAGAGATGGAGGTGCCACAAGTGAGACCCAGTCAGTAAGTGGAGCATCATACAGGGTGGTGTCCAGAAGGTGTTTAGGGATGCTTGTTTCCACTGTCCACCGCATCATCTGGGTTTACAGGCTGATGTAATCGATGGCTGCCATGTCTCTAAGATTTATTCAGAAAAATGCAAAACAGTGGTGCGAACAGTCATGTTAATAAAGCTGTAACAAGTAGTGTTGTACAAGCAGATTACTTACCTGTTCACAATCATCGTGGTCCAGGGGTGGTACCTTCAGGGCAGATCGCTGGTCCTGCCAGAGAGCACCACTGACTGCCTCCAAACCTTTCTCCCCCTCATCTGGCACAGCATCTTCGGGCTCGTACACCGGGGCCACGACATCGCCAGCACCGAGATGTTCTACAAAAGAGCACATGCTGTTATGACCTGAAACAGATGTTTAAGGTGTTTATAGATGTACGTACGCTAAAGTTCCCATTATGTCATTTTAATTAATCAAAAAAACAATGGCACTACATTTTAATGACTTAGAAGGTGTGGTGCACCTCCAGCGCTTGAGGGAAGATGGCCCAGAACCTTGTCTTCATCATTCTAAAAGCACTCCGCTGGACTCCCACACCTTGGAATGGGACATGACTCCAAGATCTTCTGGGGTCTGAGGGAGGTGGATGACCTGATGGCGAACAGCCACCTCCTCTGTGACCCTGTGGAAGATGCGGTGAACAGTGGCACGAGGTGTTGCAAACACTCTGGAAACACCTCTGTAGGACGCTCCACTTGCCAGCCAGAAAAGAAAAACAAGGACCCCAGTTGTGGCACCCCAACCATGTCTCTGATTCTGGTTAATCAGATTCAGCAGCACTTTCAGAGACTCCCTGCTCAGGCGAGAATCAGGTTTAGTGTCCTCATTATTAAATAACCTGTCCATGACTGAGACACTCAGGTTAATCCTGCAGTACAGGGCTCTGCTCTGGTGAAGGAAAATATCAGAAATTGTTTTATTCTTGTCACTATTATGAATGTTGCTGTTCTTTAAAAAAAGATTTCACATGTCAAAACATTTTGATTAAAATGTACTGATTCACTGTAAAAGATAAAAGAGCGAATAGTCCAATAGAAAATCACACTGCGATTTTCTATCATAGCAAATATATTTAATTAGCTTTTAATTAGCTAGCAAATCTGAAGGCTAGATCATCCCATTTCACAGCCTCGCAATTCGGTCCTCAGTCTTCGAAGGACCCGGCCCACGTAGACCGTGAAGCCGGGTCCCTCAGAGGATGCAGCCTGGGAACTGGGACACTGTGTTTTGTATGTTTTAAGTGTAATGTGCTCAAGATTCGCTTGAGCACATTACTGCTTTGGCAGTTAAAATGACAAGTTTACAGAGCTGGACCTTTGTGTGAACCTGCTGCTTCACAGAGAGGATGAGACTGAATCAGGCTGTACAGGTTTTATACTTCGACCATAACAAAGATTATTATGGCTATCTTCTCCCAACACGAACGTGGCAGTTTAGAGCGAATCCTCCCCGCTCAGTCCGACCTCACCTCGTATCTGCTTCTCCTGGAATCAGAAAGAAAAGAAAAACAACCCCTCCATAGCCTTGGCTATCTTCTTCTTATTAAGGCCCAGTTCAGGACATCTTGCTTGGACTTCCTGACCCAGAGACTTATTCTAACCATCATCAGCGTATGTGTAAGCATGCAGCAAAAATACCCACTGCACTCTACATACCTGCAATATTTCAAATCTACACAATAAAGCTGAATGAAGCTCTTGATCTATGTGCAGATGTCAGGTGTAAATTATAGAATTAGCCTCCTTGAATGGTTTCATTCAACTCTAATATCAAACATCCTTGAAAGTGACTGGCATCTAAATGGGATTTTTCAAGCTGCCGTGTTACGTCTGTATTTTCTTATAATCTCTTTGCCCAAGCAAAGTGTACCAACACTCCTTTAAGGGTGACAGTGTTTACTGTAGAACTTGTGTTGCTGAGTGTGCCTGACATACACATTTCTATTCATGCATGCAGAAGCAAATAAAAGTAGAAAGTCTGAGGTGTGAAGCCTTGGCGCCTGCAGCCATCTATTAACCCGACAAGGTCAAGACAGTGACGGCATAACGATGACGTTTCCTTGGCAGAAGCGCCGGACGCCCCGGTGTGACTCCTTCTGTTGGCACTCGCTGGAAATTTTCCAGCCAAACACAAAAGCAGCTACAGAAAAAAAGCAGCATTTTCTCCTCCGCCGAGCCTGACGCAGCCTTCCACCGTCGACTGTTTGAGTGTTGCCTGGAAACCTGCTCGAGCTTGCTTACATGTAGTAAAATGGGAACATCGGCACATCCCTCCAACGCACCATCACATCGCCACAGCAACGATGGAGAACGGGCTGGCTTCGGTCCCACATTGCTGTCCTCTCATTGGAGCATCTGCCGGCGTCATCTTGCTGGCCACGCCCACTGTTACATCGCAGCTTCAAAGCTGGAAGCAGCTGTCAGATCTAAAAGCTTCCCACACCTGGTGCCAATGTGGAGGCTGAAGAAGTGAGGCTCAAGATGTTTGAGCAGTACTGTAACTAAACACGTGTTTAAATTCTCTATTGCAAAAATGTGAAAGTTTGTTGGAACCTCTGAGATGTGGAAACACTTCAGCAGCTCTATGTTTCACTACTTTTATTCAGCTGTATTCAGTTCTCGTGTTTTATGTGAAGGGATCCTTTTTGGTTTGCACATCTTGGTTTTTCCTCACGTTGTACACTTGGAGAACTTTCTGCAGTTGAACATGTCTGCGTTTTCACTCCGACGCTGGGATTTCATGAAGACATGGCTGACCGTGATGAGTTTTAACCCAGAAGATGTTATTGTTTCACATGTACAGTAGTTACCGTGGCCCAAATGTCTCAACAAACCTGACTGCTGGTCCATATTAGGTCCACCTGTGGGTAAAATAAGTCGAATGTTTGTCCTCTGTAAGCTGCTGGATAGCGTAGTGGTAACACTACACGCCTTTGGACTGGCAGTTGCATGTTCGATTCCTGCCTGTGAGGCGTCTGTATCCAGACACTAACAAGAGAGATATCAAGACAACACACATGGTCTGGCAAAGGGGGAGGGAGGATGTCAGGGCAGGGGGGAAATATCATCACCCTCATTATGGACGATACTGCCAAATATCAGGAGGGGCTACAGATCAAGGGAGTAATAGATGCCTGAGACTCTGCATGGAGACAGCTGCTTCTTCTTTATTTGATCTTATGTAAATAAAAGGCTAAAAATTCTGGATTTATCATATTTACGATATGCTATGACTTCCTCCCCGCACTTCTTGTTGCTCATCCTGCAGATATCTTTGGTATATTTGACTCCACGCAAACGCAGAGCTAAACTGCTGGTTTAATTCATCTCATTACGAGCAGGCAGAGAAACACCTGTGAAGATTTGTGTCTCCTAACTTCATCATGTTGAAGCGTTCCCTTCCATCTATTCGGTGTCAGAGACACCCTGTTACTGACATTTTTCCATGTTATCATTTATCTCTCCGACTGTTTTGTACTCTGAAGAGCTTCCTTCCTGTTCGCTAATAAAGATCTCATTTTCTGTGCTCTGAATTTAATTTCCAGCTTTCTGAGCAACAGCTACAATTACAGATTTACTCGTTTTACTTAGACAATAGTCACTATTCCATTGAACACACCAAATGTCTGTTTGTGCCTGCTTGTCTTTGTCTGCTGTGATAACAAACCAACGATTTCCTTTCGTTTTGGTCTGTGGGTTGTACAAAAAGAGCTATTTACAGACAGCACTGTGGGAGAAAAAGACTGGTAGTGAAAAATTATTGGCAGTCGCATTTATCTACACAAAGCAATTAACTGCAGACAGGCAAACTCCAAAAAACAGAAAAGCTTCATCTGACAAAAGGAGATGATGAGACTGAGGACATCGTGTGCTGGACTGAGGACGATGAGATTTACCTCCACAGAGTGGGGAGCAGTCCCACGTAGCCGCTCTGCTGTTTTGTCTTTGAAAGATAAAAGTTTCACATTTTTGAACAGTGGAGCTGCTGCTCTCCTAAATGAAACCTGGAAACCACATCAATTATTTCTGCAGCCTCACAGGTTTTGTTGCCACTCGAAGAGTTGCCATCAGAGCGTAATCAAAACTCATTCCCATCGATTAATACATGATTAGAGGAAGTTGTTCACCAACTGGCTTTACCAGCTGATGGTGACCCACCCTCCTCCCCAGATCCAAACCAAAAAGCTAAAACGTGATTTTTCCTGTCAAACATCGTCACACAAATTTAAATGTGGTTTACTGTTTTTGTGAAAATCATCAGATGTTAGCCCAGAACAAGGAGGACACATCCAGGGCCTCGTATTAGCATACCTGCTAATTACTAGCTGCAAACATAACAGTTAGCTTAATAACCATAACTTTGCTTTGTTTTTACTAAAATGATCAAAACCAGTATCTATTTGATGTCTTTCTTTTTTGTCCTGATAAGAAATTTGAGTTGGGCTGATGATTTGATTATTGATTACCAATATGTAATAACTGCACTCTTTTGGCTAATGTTAGCAAGCACTGCTACTGCTAATGCTGGACAGACAGGTTTCCTCTGTAGGAACAACAGAAATGTTTTAAACTGAGGAAATGATGACCTGTGACTCCTGCAAACGTCGCCCTTCAGTGTTTGTGTGCAGCTGAGCGTTTCCTCACTCTGCAGCAGTGAAGTCACGAGGTCGAGGCATTAGAGACTCTTATTCTGCTGAAAAATAAAACACTCATTTAGTTCGTCTTATATTTCCTCACACTGATCATATTTTTAAAAAGAACATCCATTTCTACTTCTCCCTGGAATTTTATTAAACAGTCTGTTATAATTGAGCTCACATTTCAGTGTTTTAATGTCTGCCGGACATCAGCAATAAGATTAAACAGAGCGAGCTTGTTGCTGTGAGACTCTCGAGACAAGAAGAACAGTCTGACGTCATGTTTCGGGACCAGTGGACTTAAAACATCTGTTGCAAACATCAGCAGAAGGCGAGCAGCTGCAGACGTGATGGGATCTCACCTCAAACCGAATGAAACAGAGCGAGGAAGACAAGAGGAGGACAAACATCCTCTTAGTTCAGGGGCCCCAGAGGAGGCCCAGCAGGGTAAAAGAAGTGCAGCACTGCCATCTAGTGATGGATATATGACCTGCAAGTCAGAGTGTAGATGAGTGCTAACCCTAACCCAAATATGGTCAGAAGGACATACTCTGACATCTAAAGCTGCACTTTTAATGATTCCAAACTAAAAATATTTAGATTCAAATTAGAAAGTGAAGTTCCCACACATCCTGTATCAATTAATGATTCACAAATAAGCTCAAATATTTGTGTTGTATTATAACTCTTATTGGAACATTGACCCTCTGACTTTCACAGGTTACATCAGGAAGAGCAGGAAGTGCGTGAAGTACACGTCTATCTTCATAAAGTTTCAGAAAGGATTCATAAACACACGACAAACTCCTGAATTTGAAAAAAAGGTAATTGTGTAATTCAGAAACAGATGAGTGATGGACAAAGTCTCAGGAATGGTTTCAGCACCTTGTTGAATATCAAAAACTTTCAGCCCACTTTAACCTGAACATTAAGACTTCCTGAAGTCAGCTGCTTCACGACAGGTCAACATACACACACAGAGTTGTTCTTATTGCCTCTGAGTTTTTATTTCCTACAGGGATGTACAGCAAAAGGACTAACACTGTCAGTGCTAATATCCAAAAAGGTCCTGAAAATCAACTCTAGCACACTTTTTTAACAGGTATTAAAAACACACACGCCTCCGGTCTCAGCGTGCCCCGTCTCAGACTCCAAACAGCTTCCAAAACAACACATCAATAAAAAAAATAAAAAAAACAACCAAAGACATTACCATACTGCATGAAATGGCACAGAAGAAAAGCAGAAGGGCAGTAGACATGGGTTAGAGAACGTCTCAAAGTCATCTTCAGGGATTTAAGCTGCTTCAGACATCAAGAAGGTTTCCACACAAATCCTGAATCTTGTTCAGAATGAGAATAAACTACTGCGCTGGCTTCATTTCCAAAACATCTATGCACTGTGTTCAAGAGATATCAACTGAAGGTGAACCAGGACTGCGCTGCACTTTTGTGTAATACCACTTTGTACCACAAGAGAGTGCAGTGAGTTAGCGTAACCTTTTATTTATTTGTTTATTTAAAGCAGCAGGCAGTGATGTAAAATTTTGGAGCTTTAGCTCAGCACATGGAGGAAGTGTTTATGACTGAGGAGCGTAAGTCATATTATGTTTGAGTCTGTCTGGACTGACTTGCGGGCTTTGCTCCATTCATTCGCTAATCAAACAAGGTCAGGTCGGGTGTGTATAATTATTATATTATTATAATTATCTGTACTCTCAATAAGAAGGTGACATAATCTGTGCTTGTTGAGCCAAATTAATCAGCTGTTTAATTTGGCCCTCCTGTGATTGCCCTTGAGGTCCTGTAACACCTAATCACTGGCTGCCCTCTCCCCACACTGGAAGTTCTACACAACGCCCACTGTTTTAAAAAGGCCCAAAACATCATAAAAGACACCTCACATCCTGGCCACTCCCTGTTCGAACTGTTGCCCTCAGGCAGACGGTACAGGGCAATCAGAGCAAGGACTAATAGACTCAAACACAGCTGTTATCCAACTGCAATAACACATCTGAATACTACAAAAAAATGTCCATCACGCCACTCTTGTGTTAATCTATGCACGGTCTGAAGCATGTGTGTGGGAATGTATGTGAATGTTTTACTGTTATATCTTATTAGTATTTTAAGTATTCTATCTATTTTATTTATTGAATTTTATTGTTTTATTTATATTTTGATATTGCTAGGGATGATGCAATGATCGGGGACCATTCTTAATTTCGTTGTTCTCATGACAATGACAATAAAGTTTCTGATTCTGATTCTAACTGCCTGAAATCAATTTTAATATTACGGTTAAAATTAATTAAAAGTAAGGAATCAATCCAATAATGCATTTACAATCTAGTGCTTTTTACCTAGCCTTAGCTAACATTAGTCATTAAGAGCTGGCTGTGAGTCATTTTTGAACCCTAAAAAGTCTCATTTATATCTGATTTTGGGCTGACTGTGGTCAGTTACCTACTAACTTACTGGCCACCGAACTGTTAGCTGAAGAACCTTTTCTTTTCTTACTTTGCTACTAAAATGGTCAAATTCAGTATGTATTTTTTGTCTTTCTTTTTTGTTCTAATTTCAAATTACAGTTGCGCTGGGAGCCGATGATTTGATTACCGATTACCAATATTAAATAAGTCTACTTATTTGGCTAAGGTTAGCAAGCACTGCTATCGTTGATGCTGAAAAAAAAAGCATACATTATTTGATGGATTCCAAGCTATCTAGCATTTGCACTCAAATGTCGTTTAGTTAATAGTAGCATTAGCAAGCAAGCTATAACTTAGATATGCTACACAAACCATTACCACAGTTAGATAGAAATGTTAGCTAAATAAAAATTTAAGGTAGACCAGGTATTTCTTATTTCTTAGGCTACTCTGTCCTCAATGTTTATTTGAACTATCAACTGAAAATAGTGTTCTTCTAACGTCATTAGCCTGCAGCAGGGAATTATTAGCAGGCAAGCTAGAGCCCCAAACCATTATGTTATCTCTAGTTTTGGCTCAACTTCAGTCTCATTAATGTTTCGCTAGAATTTTTTTTTTGTTAAAGTAGCAGTAACAGTTAGTTAGCTACTTCCTTGCTAACTTTTTTATACTAAAATCCTATCTTAAGTCACCATCAGTGTTTATTTTTTCCATCCTCAAGTGAAACTTTGTTGTGCAATTTGATTATTGATTGAAAATACACGACTCCTTGACTCTTCAGCTAATGTTAGCTAGCACTGCTCACTGTTGATACTGTTTTTTTTACAAAAATGAATTAAAGCATCCATCCCGACTTCTCTTACACCTAAAAACGTCTCATTTTTAAGATTTTGGGAGAATATTCTAGAGAATGAAAATCATACAAATTCACACCTTAAAGCCAAACGCTCCTAAAAAACCTGGAAAAATAGCAACAGTAAATTTCTCTAGATTAGCTGCAAAAACTGCTCGTTTTTTTTGCTGTGTAAATATATAAGTGAGATAAAAATACAAAGCTTTATAGAATCAGAGGGGACGGCTGATAGTCGAGCTGTAGATCTTCAACAAGGTCACGAAAGAAGAAAAGTGCACTGAAAAAAGCAATCAGATTCACAAGCCATTTAATCTTGAATTCATTCAGTAAAATCATACAAAAGGTGTGGAAAAAGGTCAAAAAGGAGCCACAGTTTGACTTTGAGAACAGATTGCAGCTGAGAAACACCAGAATAAATAAAATATTTCACCTTGTTTCTGTAAAGTGAGCTCTAAATACAAGATTAACTGACTTGCAGAGGTGAATATTTTCAGGAAGGAAGGGAAGGAGGGTGGTGAAAACGAGGTAAGAAGAGAACAGAGTGAAGCTATACATGGCAGCTGTATTGATTGGCTGTATTAGTTTTATAGGGTGTTATTGAAGTACTACAGACTAAGCGTGTCGGCCACACGCCAGGCTTCATTGTCTCTAAAATGCAGCAGTGCGCTACGTGTAATTATCATGTACACAAACAAAAAAAATCCCCCCACTCCCAGCTAATACATCTGCATAGCAAAAAAAAAAAAGAAAAAAAGAAAAGAAAGAAAGAAAGAAAGAAAGAAAACAGCAAATAAATAAAATAAACACAGAAAAGAAAATCATTCCAAACCGTCAACAACCCTGTCTTTTTTCTGTGGCTACTGATTCTAAAAGATAATACAGAAGTAGTTTTGATGCAAGACTTGTTATTATTACTTTTTTTGTTTGTTTCTTTTTATTTTTTAGAAAAAAATTCTGTTTCTTCATGAAGCACACTTCCTACTTCCTCTTGGTCCGGTGGCGGTGGTGTGGGTGTCATATAGGCCGGTTAGTCATCTTCATCGTCAACCACGGGGTCCGTGTCCCAGCACGTGATGTCAATCTCTGAGTAAACACACACACACGGATGTTTACACACACATCAAACTTGTGTTTAGCAAAACTAGGAGGCTTATTTTAGCCTGATATGAGTTTTTGGTGCTTTAAGCAAAAACAAATGTTAGTGATTCTCCTGCCAAACCGACCAATTAGAAAAGGAGCTCAATTCACTGACCAATCGAGCCCAAAAAGGCTGTGAAGTCTCAGGATATCCATCCTGTCAAGACTCAAAGAGTCACTCAGACTTTGAGACTGGTTGGCAACCTCGTGTTTCGAGGGAAAAATGTGTTTTCCAAACTAGCTGAGTCTCAGTAGAAAACAAATCCCTTTATGGTTGTTTTCACTAAGGGTGTTAAAAATCTACCAAATCTAACATGCTGAGGCAATAAGGACGTGTCCAAAAGCAGCTTTATTTCAGCTGATCGTCTCACCTGGTGGCTTGTTATAAAAGACCGGTGCGGGTTTAGCCGAGGACTCCTCTGTTGTCCCGAATTCCTCCTCCTGTGATTGGCTGAAGTAGCCCTCGCTCGCCTGAAACACCAACAGAGAGATAGAAGATGAGCGAAACGACGACCAATCAACCGAGAATCTGATCTTTTGTTTCTGGAGAGCATCAGGAGCATCACCTGGCTCACCTGAGTGCCTTCTTTCAGCAGAGCCTCCCCATTGGTCATCAGCAGCTGTCCGTCATCCAGCTCCTGGCCCTCCCCAGATGCATGCTGCAGTGCATGCTGGTAGCTGAGGGTCATCTGATCAGAGCCCGTCACGTCCACCAAACTGGACGGGTCGTCTTCGGCGCCAGTACCCGAGCAGAAAGTCCCGTCCATCATGTCGTCAAAGCTGAGGAGCGGCTGAGGCCGGCCGCTGGCGGCAGCGGTGCTGGGTGGGAGGTTGTCATGGAGGACATCTCCCATTAGGTCCACCAGATTGGAGGACTGGGAGGACTGGGCGGGCTGGGCGACGTTGGCTGGAGGGGCGGAGCTGCCGCCCCACAGATCAACCAGGCTGTCTGTGCCAGACTCGCACGCAGAGACAGCGGAGGAGTCGCGGGCCTGCGGGGCGACGCTCTGCACGGGCTTGGTGGGCGTCGACTCCTGGACTGGGGGTTTCTGCTCCTGCTTTGGCACCAAATCTGAAGGAAACAAGAACAATTTCATTTAAAAAACTGAGTCACTTTTAATGATAATCAGTTTCTTTCTAATTACCAAAAAACAGATTCTTAGTGGATTTCTGTTTTGGAAAAAGACCCAATGGAGCACCGTGGAGGAGGCTAACAAAAATAAACTAAAACCAGTGTTCGTCAGGTTCTGGGGACTCTTAGATTTTATAAATGGTCAGAATAGTTATTTATATTTATTTATATTGAACCCGAAATATTTCCGACCTCTAATCCGTGGATATATTTCCCTTTTTTAAAGGGTGAAAATGTCAACATTTGGAGTTTGGAGGGATGAAATTTAAATTTTGTTATTTTGTGGAAATCTGGCAACGCCATGGTCTGTCGTCTGATTGGTCGACAGAAGTCTTACCCCACTCGTCTGCGTGGTCTTCCTTCTCATCCCTGCTGTAGTCATCTTTGATGGGCGTGGTGACTATTTTAGGAATGGGTGACACGGTGGCCATGTTGCGCTCTGTGCTCACTTCATCGTCATTGTCCGCTGAAGGGTCAAAAAGAAAGATTATTGAAGGAAAACTTTGGCAGCCGTCACCAAAAATCCTCCAAGACTTTTACCCACGAGCAGGTGTGTCGAACTAACACAGAATCTGATGCTTTTATCTGAAGTTCACACTTTGTATAAGGCTTAGTTCAGCTAAATGAGGGTAACAGGTGATTGTGACCAGGTGAACTCCACAGTCACATCCTGTGTTACTTCAACACGTTAAACATTGCACAAGATCGCAGCAGCCACATGAATTTTGTTGTCACATGACCAACAGACAGGCAGATTCAGTCACTGCGCCCGGTTTCAGACCCATCGTCTGTTCTGTCAACAAACTGACATCATCAGCTGAGCCAATCAGATTTGAACCTGTTGTCGGGTAAACAGTAAGCTTCTCCAAAACTTTGTTTTCAGTCAGCTCCCTCACTGTGTTATGTTTAATGTACAGGCAGCATCACGCACTCAGTTGTGAATGCCATTATTTCAGTGAGACGTCCACAGAGATAGCTCAGTGTGTCTGAAAGTTTTAACGAAAAGTGAATAGACAGTGAGTGGAAAACACTGACGGAGTGGTCTTTTTTCCTTGAGGCCGAGTGCTTCCTCTTTGCGGTGTTTAATATCTTATAATGCGGCTGTTTAATGCCAGAAGCGTGAGACAGAAGCAGTTGGGGTGCAGCAATGAGGCACTTACAAACTCAGGCAACAAAGTGACCAAATGCTGCTTCTCTGGACAGCTGAAGCAAATGAGGAGTGAGGACCTCTGTCAGAAACCAAGACACAGTCACAATGATCCAATGGGTCATGAAACAGAAGCAGGTATCTAACAAAAACTCACTGATATGTCATTACAACATACCAACACATTGTGGGTGAGTCACAGCTACATCAGGTACACACATCCAACAACAAACACCATCACAGTGTCAGTTAGAATCACGAGAATCACTTCCACAATGCCATTTCTCCAGATGTTTGATGATGTTGAGCTTCATGTTGTGTTCAAATACCAGAACGAGACTTCCCACAAGCACAACAACGAGGAACGAGAATTAGAGAGGTAATAAATGACTGAGTCCTAAATGGGTGGGTTCTCAATTCACCTGGAGGTAGAAAACCTGATGAACAACCCCTGATGACGATATTATCAGCTGTATTTTTATTCCTATGTTCAGCACTTCGGTCAGCGGTTACCTTTTTTCCAAGCTCTTATAAATAAAGTTGCCTTGGCTAGTAACTATTTGCTGTTTTACTGGTATCAGGTATTTATAACGACCAATAAACAAAAAGACACATGGAAAGAATTCAACCATACTGCACAGTTTATTCACCAGAGGGCACTCTGCAAATTCTCTGCTGGCAAAACACTTTTGAAACGCCACAAACAAGAACCATCAGAGTCGGGCAGAATATAAAAACTACACGTAACAAAAAGTTAGACAAATCTGTTCATGTTTTGTGTCTGAATGAAAAAATAAATCTGTACCTACAGTATAATATTAAACCAAATAACTGCCATCAGTGTTGTATTTAAAAATCCTGTCCTTCTTTTTGATTTTCATCTAGCAACAGCCAGCAACTACTTGCTAACCTGTCAGGTAAAACACACTTTTCCATAGCAACCAGTGGTTGTTGACCAGTTTCTTGCCCTGTGTGACTGAGATCTTAGTCAAAAGTTAGCAGGTCAGCTGGCTAGCTGATATGTAAACATGATAGGTACAGCATGGAGATGAAAACCTAAATACCAACAAACTGTGTTAGTGTTAGCAAAGTTAGGCTGCACAGTTTTTAAACCAAATGACCAATTATGCTGTGTGTAAATGACCGATGATGTGTCTTCAGCAAATAGCCAGTGTTAGCTCGCTAACTAGCTAACAGCTAGCTAGGTTGTTTTTTTAGACATTGCTGCCTAATTTTTTATCTTGTATGAAAAATTAAGTATTTTCCTGAAGTCACAGCCAATGACAAAATGCTGTAGCTAGCTCTACAGTCACTGCTAAACACTATAAATGTAATTTCCACTCAGTGCAGATACATCTAAAACACGGCTATCCTGCTGACATTTGTGTAATATACACTTCACCTCATCTCCGTGGTGTGCACAGCGTACACGATTATGGCGAGGCTAATATAAATACATTGGCACAGTTAGGATGGAGAATGAGGGTTAAATAAAATAAAAGTTCATGTGGAGGCTCTCCGATGGGCGCCATCCTGTGACAGGAAGAAGACGCCAAAAACAGAACAAACTTCAGCCAAGAGAATGCCTGAGATGATCTGTCAACACCACAAGATCATTAACACAATGCTGCGTGATTTGGATTACTCATTGGGATGTTAATGCCCACACTGAGCTGAACGACGTGCTGCACATGATGCTAATAAAAATTCTCAGAGGCAGAGAATGACGACCGAATAAAAAATCTGCCTGTTAAAAAACGAAAACGGCATTCAAGCGTAAAGACGAGAACTCCAGCTTAGACCTGCAAACTGCATCATCAGAGGTTTGATGTGTCATCGCTTTACAGGCGGGAGGTAAACAGTGTTTTACTTTCACTGAGCATAATAACGTACACATGCAACTACACACACACAGTGAAGATCATGAAGGTGGTCTGCATGATTTTATTTCTAATATCAACTAAACAGGTGAATCGACTTTATCTTTCATGTGTTCTTGTAGGCCTGGTACTCTGAGGGTCCATTATTGAAATATCTGAGTTTTATTTGTGATGTACTGATGATGACACTGGTAAAGCCAACCAGCAGCGAAGGGATTTGCTGCTTTTAAGGAGGACCTCCAATGATTTTCCTTATTTCCTGTTCCTGTGGTGGACGCTCATATTAGAGTTTCCAAAGCTGTGCTGAAATAGCCTCGCGCCCTCTGCAAAATCAAAGGTTTCTGGACTAAACTTAAGATGTTAAAAGGCTCTCTGGAAGTCTGGCTCTGCCATATAAAAACCACCGTTATGGTCTTTAACCTGAATGACATCGAAGTTCAACATTCAAGCATTCACAGGCCGACTGATGGCAATGGCGACCGAGTGACGGCTCGACGGTGTTACACACACACATACGCACTCAAACACTCACAGTCGGTCAGTCGGGATTAAAGATGGCAGCAGGAGTGTGTTTATGAGTGTGTTTGTGTGCAGTCCAGGATCAGAGGCAGAGGAGGAAGGTGGAAGGAGAGAACCTGTCAGATCCCTGAGATTCAGCTCTCGAGAGAAGTGAAATCACTTTTACAAGCGTAAAACATCAGAAGTAGAAAAATTAAATACAGAAACATTTACAGAAAAAAAAATCAGCAGCCGACTGGACGACATCTAAAGGATGAAGACTGGAGGGGACGACAGACTCGACATCTACCACACAAAGCAACAAACAGCTTTGCTTTGAAACAGGTTTCACTGTTTCCACAAGTTAGTGCAAACCTGCTGTGTGAGAGTCAGCCTGCAGGGGGGGTTAAAGTGCACGAGGCGAAGAGGAAGGTGGGAGGGCGGCCTCGTCATCCTACAGCTAACGCCGCCAGCATGCACGATACAGTGAACGCAAACCAAACTCCAGCTTCTGTCGCTTTTCATGATGCTTGGATGCTCTTGTCTCCGTTATCGCCTTAATCAGCCGATAGTAAAAGGTAAAAACGAAGGAACTGGGGAATTTTTAGACGCTCTCGTTCAGTACCAGGAAGTGGAAGGAGGAAAGAGTTCGGGGGGTATTTAAAGTGGGAGGTGATGGGGAAGTTTAATGGGTTGGTGCTGAGATGTGTGGGGCGTCACAGTGTGTGCTAAAACTAAGTGCTGAAGATGAGAGGATGAAAATGCATGTTGGCTGAAATAACTATGAATTTTTAGTGTCTTGATGCATCTCAATCATCCAGGAAAGTAAATCTCCAAAAGTTGAATCTGTTCATCTGGACGTAGCGTTCTCCCACAAAACGCTACGTCCAGATGAACAGATTCAACTTTTGGAGATATGAATTTTTAGTGTTTTTAATCTGTTTTTAAACTTGCAACCACTTTCAAGTTTGTAGTTAATCCAGGTTAGAAATGTTGCTCTATTCTCCGGCATTCCTGGGTTCATAATCTGTGACTGGGGGCTATTATTTTATTTTGTATTTATATATTAATGTATTTTATATTATATTTGTAATTTTATAGTATTTGAATAACTCTTTATTATCTTGTACATCATTCTGACAGCTTTCTTCTGTTTAAATGTGCTTTATAAATTAATGAATCCATTTTAAATGTCCTTATAAATGTTACTGTATGAGGCTCCAGTTCCTGTACAATGACAGGAAAACTGATCCTGAAGAGTTTAATTTTCAGTTTACCCTGAAAGCGATATAATCCTGCAGACAGGAAGTGGATTGTTTGCGGTTGTGAGTTTTACCAGTCAAGCTGGAGTACCGGTGTAACCACGCGCAGTTTCATCCTCTCATGTTGGCTTTGCTGCAGTGTTTCTGTGTTTGTGGAGGGGACTCATGTGTCGGGAGAGATGCTCGACCAGGCTGCTGGTTTCCTCTTTAACTTCTTCTTCTGCTGTACCTACCGGCTGCAGCGGTGGGCTGCGTCCGTGCATGTGGCGGGGTGCGGAGGGGTGACATGCCCCGGTGCGAGGGGGTCGGACTGGGGCTGCTGGGACTGTGCTGCTGCCTCAAGAACGGGCTGTCCAAACGGCCTGGCGGTCGGGACGACACAAAAGCGAAGACGGGAACACACAACAAACGAGAAAGAAAAAAAACAGCGACGCACCACAACAGAGACGTGAGGAAGACAGAAAAACAGAGGGAGGAGAGGATTGTGGGAAGAAGATGAAAGAGACGGGTGTCAAAAAAATCCACCAAATTTCACAGAGTGGAGAAATGAAAGAAAAAGGAGAGGAGGAATGAAGTAAGGAGGTGAGGAGGAGGAGGAGGCAGAAAATGGAGAGAAAGAAGAGAAAGGTTAGTGTGGTTTAAACACACCGCCTGCAGACAGCATGCTGTTAGGCAGAAAGGAAAAGCTGATGGCGACTTTCTCTGAACCAGAAAGTGTCGGAATAATTCAAACCAGAAAACAGAAAACAGTCTTTGGGATCTGTGGACGAGTCTTTGATTGTTATAAATAACACATCGTGTTGAAATCCTGCAGTCGTTTACAGCCCATGCACGCTTCAGTCACGCTCCTGTACTTTAATGTGTCGGGGCCTCGGTGCGAGGCTGCGTTGGCAGTCTTAAGTTGTAACCAATCATCGTCCCAGCCCAAACTGCAGCTCCTCTAGTGGCCACTAGATGCCATAAGTGAGCACCCGCAGACTCCCAGCTGGCTACACGAGCTAACGTCACTGTGAAAATGAGACAGACTTACAAAAAAGGTCTCAAATTAAACGTTTGCTATTCAGGTTTGTCTGTGTTTGTTCTAACCAATGCCGCGCCAAACCCTGCAGACAAACAACATAAAATGATGCAAGCACGCAAAGGGTCAAAGGTCACGCAGAAGGGCTGTGGTTTGCTGTGATTTCAGCAAAGAAACCCGATTAAAACCTTTCTAGAATAAAACAGTCCAGTTTAACAGCTGGATGGACGACGCACAGCAGCAAACTGACAGTGAAGCGTCACTTACATGAAAACTGAGCTTCTTTTTCAAAGGTTCATTTCTATCATTTATCTGAATGAAAAGAAAACCTTTGGAAACTCTGAGAAAACGGCACAAACGGGAAAGCTGGAAAGCACATTTGTATATTTGGCAGGAGAAGCTGTGCTGATTTGAGGAGCTGACGTAATTATCTGGGGATGGAAAGATGAACTTACTACTATTGTTGCTGTAATTAAAATATGTTTATCTGCAACTACATACATAAACAAATGTTAAATATTACAATATTATTACAGCTTGAACTTTGTGGATCACTTTGAAGATTGTGTGGTTAATTTATATTTTGTTCATGTATCCACCTCTGCACGCTCTACCGCTGTTGAAGAAGCAGCAGTGCTGCAGAAAACATCATTTTATAAAACATTTTAAATATGAATAAAGATTATAAACAAAACCAAATGATTGGTCCTGTAGAGGCTGTGGGGGGGCGTACCTCTGAAACATATACAATCAGACATGCTGGGGCTCCACAGCTGGCTCAAGCCGGTTAACAGAAGTAATCCACCAATCAGAGAGCGAGGTGAATCAAATCCACCAGTAAGAATGCTCCAAACCTTATGAGCTGATCTCACTGACATTAACTGCCCCTGTCACTACCTGATCCGTACCGGAACGCCATCGGTACCCCGCATGCACGAAAGGTATCTACTTCCAATAATGAAACATTTTAATATAATGTAGACAAAAACGAAAAAAAAAAGAGTTACGGATCAGGACTCCCCGATCCGTACCGCGCATGTGCAGGGGTTTTCTTCTTCTGTTCGTTTAATGGCAGTTTACTCCCCAGTGTACAACTATTTAGTGATAGTCGAGTGTGTTTATGCTTGTCTGTGTGGAGAGGATTGATTGGAATAGTGATGATGATGTGCGCTATCACTGTCAATTGTCAGTAAACACTTCATCTGGCTGATGAATCTTCACGTGACATATTACAAAGTCTGTATTATTAACTCTGTAATTAGGCGCCATTCTTCTTATTTTACGGCGCTGTTGTTCAATCGGGGAACGCTCTGTGTTGAGGAGTAAAGCATGAATTTGTTTGTATACGGAGGTATCCATAGTTTAAATGTCCCGGTGGTTGAAAAGGAGGCAGAGCTGTTGAGAAATGCTAGGAGCTAACTGGGCGCTAACAGTATCATTCAAATATATTGAACGTCGCAATGCTGGCAAAGAGAGGAAGTGACGTAAGATTTGCGCATGCGGGGTACGGATCGGGTAGCGACAGCCCACACCTGTTTCAGTGAAGCAGCACCTAACGTTGCCATGGTGATGGAATTCTGTAGCTAACTGTAACTGTGGCCGCTCTAAAACCCAGAGCCGTTGGATGGAAGAGTTGCGTCATCTCCATTCACTGTAATGGACCATCTTTGTACAGCAATGGTGGATCATGGAGCAGTAATATTGTAAGTTAGCAACATAGGCTAGCTGTGGCATAGAGGTATAGCAGCACGGAAGTTTGAGATGAATTTTTCAAAGGTAAGAAGTTAAACACCAGTCTGTATGTTATCAGCACGCAGTCCAACTGTCCACAGGAACTATTTGAAGACTGCACGACCCACGTAACCACCCCGAATTCTGAACCCCTGCTGACAGGACTCTCACTTACTCAACAGCTCTGCTAAAATCGAGAGCATAGCTGCTATCGACACAGTTTATGGACCGCGGGCGTCCCAACAAGGTGCTCCACATATGAGTGTGTTTTTGTTTTTTTGCTTCTAAAAGTGACACTGTGACAGGGAAAACTAATAAAGTAAAAAATGTGCGTTCACCAGCAGGTTAAAGAGAAACATCTGTCTAGCTTCTCCCACTCTGTCAGTTCTGCAAACATCTGATCGATTTGAACAGGCTGCATCTGTGACAAATGATGCTACAGGCCAAACAAGGAAGAGTAATTATCCAGTAACAACATGTGGTGGGAGGCAGTTGCTGGGTGATGTAATCAACAGTTCCTTAACTGTCAGAGTCCACAGATCGAGGACGATGTTCTGAAAGACTGAAACATCTGAGGCTGTTTCCCATCAAGGACGGTTTGCTTCACCAGTTTCAAAGTCAAATATTAGTAAATCATTTTTTAGAATAAAAAACATTTGCCGTTTCAAAGATACTGTATCATATTTTCCACGAGTCTCTCGAGTGCTTCTCTAGCTCAGCACGAGAACAAAGGTCAGGTGAAGTTTTGAAGTGTTTACCGCTCCGGTGGATGGAGACGGGCGAGGTGTCCACACTGATGGTCATGGCTCTCTCCTTCTGCTTGAAAAACTCTCGAGGGTTTCCTGACCGCTGAGCGATGATGGCCTTCGCCTCCTGGAAACACAAAATAAATACAGAGTGCTGATTTTCTTCCTCTTAAATGTTCTGCGGCCGTTTCTGGAGACGCCCTCTTTCATCATTCTCCAAACTGACCTCTACCTCAGATTCCTTCTTGTCCAGATTGAGGTCCTCGATGCTCGGCTCTGCTACCTGAGGAGAAGAATCCAGTGATTCATATGTAACACAAAGCAGAGAGAAACTCGTTCACCTGTGAATAAATCAGTCAGACGTCCTGAAACAGCAGACAAATGAGCTGCACGCTCCCACCAGCAGGGGGCGACACAGACTGTGTTTGTATCCACTGATACTTTCTACTATTTGCAATCTTGCACTCAAAGAAAGGTGTTTAGATTTTACTGTGCCACACAGACTCGGATTAAGATGTTCGGAGGCCAGGAGCCATCAGGCAGCTGATTGGGAGATATTCTGAAAAGTAACACACGTCTAATCACTCGCTTCAAAAACTGAACACGCTGTCACACAAATTAGCCTCATATCTGTGTGGCTGTGGACTCGGGCAGTGCGAGGCTCTGTTTGGAGGCAGAAATAATAACAGAAACCAACTGGAGATGTGTTTTTAATCAGAAAGTCCACCAAGAAGCAGAAGCTGGCTGGTAATTACTGGTTTCACTTAGCAAATACTTACTACGGGGGTCTGATCCCGCAACCTCTCTTTGGCCTCTTCCTCCTCCTGCATCTTCTTTCTGTTCACACACAAACACAGATTATAGATCATGAAAAGACGATGTAGCGTCATCCTGTCATTCGTGCACACGTGAACCTTTTGACCAAAAATGATTGTGTTCATTGTTTGTTTGATGATTGCTGTGCCGTCGCTCCTCACCTGTGCTCCTCGATCTGCTGCTCCCTCTCGCGGTACCTCTTCTCTCGGTTCTCCTGCTCTTTCCTCTCCAGCTCCATTCGCTCCTCCTCGAAGCGCTGCCGCTCCTCTGCCAACTTCTTCTTCTCCTCCTCCTTCCTCATCTCCTCTTCACGCTGGAGACCGGACACACACAAATGACCTCTTTCAGAGTTGTAATAAATCTCTCGATCAGTTAATTAATGAAGCCAGATCTGGTTCTGGGCGTTTATCTGAGTGTCTGAAACAGTGAAGGGCAAATCTGGCAAACATCCCGCGGCTCGGTGACGCTCGCTGTCATTTCGTGTTTAACTTGAATGAGACAATAGCGACACAGCCGGAGGATGCAGCGACATCTGACTTCGTTTCTCACGTCTACCCAAATATATCTGTGATTCACATTATACTAAATAACTGTCACATATAAGGACACAGTTTATTAAATACAGTGTGAGATAAAGTTTCGTTTTACAGGTATTCTCAGCACCTTTGAGAGTATTTCAGCAAAACATATATGCGCTTATCTTTTAGCTTAGTAGCCTGGCTTAGCTTGAATCAGCTTGCAAACTGACACCTTCGGTCTTGATTCACAACCAGGGGTAGAAAAACCCCAGAAGCTATGTGGAAAATAACTACAACAATTACATTTAATTAAAGAACTAAACATGTTTGATCAGAAAAGTTGGCAAAAGTAATGAATACGTAAGAAAACTATTGAAATCGCTATATACTATATATAATATAAGTGCTTATATACCTGCTAGCTTAGCAGGTTAGCTTAGCTTTAATCAGCTGGCAAGTAAAATAACTGTCAAGCAACAGAAAAAAATGGTTGAAACAAATATATAACTAAACAAATACAGTTGTTAGCTAAAAAAAAAAAATCACCAAATGTAAATGTGATTCGCATTATATTGAAATTATGGTTGTTAAATGCTACATAAAATACCATGTCTGGATAATGAATATAAAGGTTAGCCTAGCAGGTTAGCTAACTCCCCACAGGGGTACAAGTAAATGGTAAATGGCCTGTATTTATATAGCGCTTTACTAGTCCCTATGACCCCAAAGCGCTTTACACGTTCAGTCATCCACCCATTCACACACACATTCACACACTGGTGATGGCAGCTACATTGTAGCCACAGCCATCCTGGGGCGCATTGACAGAGGCGAGGCTGCCGGACACTGGCGCCACCGGGCCCTCTGACCACCACCAGTAGGCAACGGGTGAAGTGTCTTGCCCAAGGACACAACGACCGAGACTGTCGGAGCCGGGGCTCGAACCGACAACCTTCCAATTACAAGGCGAACTCCCAACTCTTGAGCCACAACAGTAAGATTAGCACAAAAAATACAGTCAAATAACTGAACATGAAGGTAAAACCTGACTAAAGAAACAAGCTAAAACAAAAACAAACCGCTGAAATACAGTCGCTAGTTAGCACACATAAAGAGCTGTGAATTAGTTTTCTTGATTTTGAATTATTCACTAACTCAATGAATTAGATATATGGAAAAACAAATACTGTGAGCCAGAAAGAATGACAAAATATTATAAATGCAGTAGCTAGCTAATATATGAGTGAAATGCTGTGAATTTTGCTGAAAGCATAGCTAACAGCTCAATTGCTAGCTAACAATATACTCGAGTTGAAAGAACGTGAAACTTTTTAAAGTCTTAGTCTTTCTGTTTGGGTTTGGGAACTGAAGAAGCATTTGTACATGGAAATAGCTAAGGATATCCGACCTAATGAGGGATTGTTGTGAGCAATGTGCTAAAGTGCCGTGTGCAGATCTCTGAAATGCCACCAGCTTTGGCAGCGCCCTGTAATAATGAGGACAGTCTGTTTGTGAAATCTGTCAATAAAACTTAGTCTAAGGCCATCAAAGACCTCAAATGGGATGCCAAAAGGTTCTTTACAAGCGTCATCATTGCTATAAATCTGTAGCATCTCAGCACCAATTCAAAGGACGCCTTTTGGCATCTATGAGCTGTCATCAGCTAAAAGAAAACACAGCATCTGACCCCCTGGGCTGGAAGCTCTCATCTTATGAGTTGTAATAAATGAGCATTATATCTCCTTTTTTTTCCCTTCCCGTCTTTGTTTTTCCACTCACTCCCCCCTCCTCGCCTTCTTTACCTTGGCTTGCTCCCAAAACTCCTGTCTATTGATTTTCTTCATCTCCACCTCTGCGTTGGTCTTCTCGTACACCGTGCCCTGCACCAGGACAGACAGGGGAACGGGTCAAAGCTCTTGTCACGAGAGAAACGCTGTTTTTATAAGAGATAAAGTGTGCAAGTCTCTCTTTCTACCACGTCTGCGTGCTCTTCATCTCGGGTCTTCAGACGGCTCAGGACCGGGCTCGCCACCGCTGCCGTCCCATTGGTCAGGCGCTGCCCGATGGCCATGGGGTCGATGTCCTCCAGACTGCTGGCATTGATGATGACCTCCACCCCCTGCAGAGAGACAGAAACACGATGATCAGTCAAGTCTTCATGAAAGCTCTGAGAGTTTGTGGAAACATTCATTACAATTCATTCATAGCAGTGAGGACGTTCTGAGGAAATGAATCTAAATCAATTTAATGTCCTCTGAAGTGATGGAAACACAGCCGTGTGTGTGTGTGTGTGTGTGTGTGTGTGTGTGTGTGTGTGTGTGTGTGTGTGTGTGACTAAAAGGGTCATTTAAAGCCCGTCGGTGTGATGAAGTCGACGCTGTGTGGGAGAGAGAACCGCCACTTAGAATAATGACACACACACACACACACACACACACACACACACACACACGGAGAAATATATAAATAAAACATCACCTCTGCTTTAATCTCAATCTTTTTATCTACACTATAAATCCAAAAATACACACTGAGCCAGCTGTGAACACACTGCTGTGTGACACACACACACACCTCGGCTCAGAGCTGGTGTTCGTCACACACACCTGTTCCTCCTCTGTGATCCTCCTACAGGTTTTAAGCGTCTTTTCCAACCGAGCGTTGGGAAAACATTTAAACGGTCCTTACGTGACACAATTTAAAAAAACAACAAAACCTCAAAAACACTGAAGCAGGTTACGAAACGAACATGACATCACTTCACACACGATTGCCGTGATCGGGGTTTGAGATCATTTCCCTCTCAGTGGATGTCAGGCCTCTTAGACTGAACAGCTCTGGTGCTTCTGACACTGTTGCATCCACAGAATCACGCACAGTGAAATAACTGAGCTTTTAATAAACTCATCTGAGCAGAAATCTAACAGACTGAAAGTAAAAGATGGACCTACAGATGTGGCCAGACGTTTCCATTCACATCGAGTTTATTTAGGATTCATTTAAATTGGCTGGTTTCCTGTTATTGGCCTGGCTTTGAATAAAGCCTACGAAGTTCCAACAGGGTTGAAGCTGTTGATTTGTGAAGTTCATTGTAGAAGCTCAATGTTGTCCTGCTTTCTCCATTCCTGAACCAGCCACGATGGGATCATTGTCCTGCTGGAACATGTTTGGTCCAAGTATAAACCGTCAAGCTGCTGGTATAAGATGAACTTGGTGCGATGTACCAATACTACTGGCATCAAAACAGCCCGACATCATGATGCTTCACAGTTCGGTAGGTTTGAAATTCTCACCCTTGTTCTTCCAAACTAGTTTTTGTCATTGCAGCCAAACAGCTCGATCTTTGTCTCATTGGACCATAAACCTTTTCTTTAGAAGGTGTTCGGCTCGTCCATGTGGGCAGCTGCAAATTTCAGTCGAGTCTGAAGGTGTCGATTCTGAAGCAGTCAGCAAGCTCTCGGTCCATGGTGATGTAAGACCCACTTCACTGTGGATGATGGTGTTCTACCAGTTTCCAGTTCATCGCCTTGGTGGTTCCTGGTTGTTCCTGAACATCCTAACACCTTCCCTCTATTCTGAGGGTGATAGTTGGGGTCTTCTTCCAGACCTCAGTACTATTGTATAGTGTTATTAGTTTTTAATTATCTTGATATTCACAGTTGTGTAGATAACGCACTCAGCAACGCTCCCAACTCGTGCCTTGGACTTTCCCATTGTTTACACTAAGTGTTGGTCAATCCAATGAATCATTTTTATACTGCCAACAGAAACTAGCAGCTGTAGCCAATCAAGATCACTATCCTCTATGCATAGTTCTGACCCTGTTTGGATTATAGGAAATCTAGAATAAATTCAAATTTGCACCAATTCTTGTTTCTTAAGAAGAGTTCAAAGAAATCATTAAAAGCTCAAAATTATTACGACATTCATGCCCATGATGAAAACGGCAGAGGAGCCGCCCCCTGGTGGACGTTGAAAAGAGTGCAGCTTTAAGGCACTTTTACACTGGTTTCCTATTTCAGATGTTCAACTTTTATAAAATACATGTCTTACACACAAGATGAATATGAACTGTCGTGTTTATGGTTTCTTTCTGGGACTATGTACGACTGCGGTGCTGGGTCTGACCTGGAAGAAGTCTGCGATGGTGGCGACATGGCTGGCACAGGCACACTTCCTGGCATCTGGCACATCATCTCCAACCTGAAAGAGAACAAGAGACGGTGTAACAACAAAAACGAGAGTAAAAAGGACGGCGTGAAGAAGAGTTGGATGAAGAAACTGGTAAAAAAGAAGCAAAAGGATGCTAAATCAACCAATCAGGATACACATGCTAATTTCTTTTGTGCTTTTTGTTACATTTAGTCAAATATCCACTAATTATTTTGTCTTCCAAGTGACCAAACTGAAGGGCAGTTTCTCCCTCCCTTTGGTCTCATTAGGGCTTTTGTTTAGCCGTGGTCATGTTCGGTTATTGCAGCAGTTGTATTATAACAGGATGTGATTCAGTAATCACAGCTAATTCATTCCCACACAATACAAACGCAGTGCACAGCAATTACCCAGGAAAACAGCCCCGTCTCAGCTGCATTCACAGCCATTCATCTCTTATCCGTCTGTGAGTGAGCGTTGGATGAAGGAAGAGAGAAGGAGCCGCTGCTTGGATGCTTTCGCAGCATTTTTGAAGAAGAGCATTTCGAAGACCTTTTATTCCCATTTTGGGACGTTTTTTGGCACCGTTGAGCCTGGTTTGGCCCGGTTAGCCACAGTCTGGTGCTCTTTTGGCTGCTAATGTTGCTCTGTTATATTGTGATGGACTCCAGTGGCTCCTCTCCCAGTCTCATTTAACCATTAAATACCTTTTTGTTTCTCTCTCAGTCTCGGTTTGCTGCATTAATGACCATATCTCTTATTTTCCTTCCATTTACCTCTGGAATTGTGTTATGGGGGGAAAAAGCAGCAATTATAGCTAATTTCTGGAGGACGGATTGTTTCAGTCTGCCTCTCGCTGCACTGTGTCATTAAGCTCCAGCTCAGGGCGCCCCTGCTGTTGTCAGGTTCAGAAAAGAAAGCATCCATCATGAGGCTCTCAGACTTTGTTTAAATGCTTTCAGCGCACGTCGCTGGAGACTCTCAGTGTGTATAACTAACCTTAACATCACAAATTATTCATCCCTTCCTGCTACACTTCCTTTTCATCATGAATTAAACGGTAACTGCTCCGTTAGCATGCCTGGTGCTACGACTCCATTTCCTTCCTCTCTGGTTTGGCCCGCACTTTAACTGGAGGTTTTCACTTATTACAGCGTGAGGAAGAAAAGTCCACATCCTGCTTTCCTATTAAAACCACAACATGAAGCGCTTTAAAGACAGTGTTTAAGATTTTCATCATCATTTTACCTGCAGGTCTCCTTTTTAGTTAAAAAACAATAAAAACAGTCAATTTTTATAATTCCAAACATACATCTTGTTCCTATTCTTGCTGACTCCGAAATGCCAAATACGTGCTTAAAGTTAAAGCTTCTAGAATATGTTTAGCGCCACCTTGTGTCAGGACAGAACGTGATGTCACTGGGTCGGTTACTTGTAGAAGGTAACCAAAAAAAGAAAGTGACCCATGTCTAAGAAAAAAAATATCTATAATATATAAGGCTGTGCGATATGACCAAAATCTCATATCCCGATAAAAGACATCTATCGTCCGATAACGATATAAATCACAAAAATGTAACATTTTCTGTAAATTCTGTGAATCTCGGGCAGCTCGACTTGCGTGAAGTGTTTCCAGCTGTCATGTAGCGGGAGTCGAGTGTTTTAACGATGCATGAAACGATACATTTTTAGACATAGGTTGAAACGGCCGCCGTTTTCTTTGTGAGTATTTATTACACGGCGTGCTGCGGGGAAAAGCCTGTTCTAACGTTTGAGTCTAAGGTTCATTTTTAGCACCTGGCGGCTCTTTTTTTACTTCTCATCCGTAAATAATCTGCTCTTTCACGTGATTCAGTTTATTTTGAAAAGTCTCAACAGGATCTTGAGCTTTATTGTGAAAGGTTTATGTGGAACATAAACAAGCGGACACGCGATGCTGTTACCGTCGTTGTTGCTAACGACAAAGCATAAAAACAGGCGCTTGTCCGTCTGTAGTGTGGTTATATTAAATATAAGAGAAAGAGAGAACTTTAAGAAATTAATAAAGCCACTACAGTGACCATCAGAACCATGAAAAAATATTGCCGTAAAGAGTTTATTTTGCAACACCACGAAACAAACGATAGCGTAAAATGAAACGACGGACGTTTTTATATCGTCATCTGATATATATCGTTATATCGAACAGCCCTAATAATATAGCAAAATAAACACCTTCTGATTCATGGATACACCTAAGTTTGTTTTAGGTTTAGCTAATTTAGAAAGAATCAGCTTCACTGCTAATGAGAAAAATTGCTAGGTACGTAATTTAGCAACATGTTTAATAGCTAGCAGACAGCAGATAAAAGTTCACATAGCACAATGGATAACAACAGCTATTATGATATATCTCTTTTTAGAACGTTACTTTTTCAGCTAAAATTAAGGAGTAACTAACAGCACATTCATGCTCATAGAGATGCTACAGCTAGCTGACCAACGTTAGCCAAAGTCCTAGCTTGTGACCTGGCCTACCTTGTGTGCTTGCAAACTTTTTGCAGAAGCCAGACAGTTTTTTGTCGTTACAGAATAAATAAAAACATATTAAGTAAGCTAACATTTACCCTACAGAAAGATATTTTTATATAAAGACCGTTTGCTTTGAAGAAATTAAAACAGTTAAGCTTAACATAACTTCTAATGTGACAATCTGCTAGCTATTTGACGTATCAAAGTTCTACCTAAAGTGCGTAACGTAAGCTAAATCTTCTAATTAGCATAATTATAATGTTTTATCATTTCTTCATATGATCTGTGTTTAAAACTATTAATTTTTGAAGTAACGAAAGCTCAGATTCAGATAAAGTAGAAGTAGAGAGAGGCTTAAAAGACTAAAGTACATCTGACACAGAATATAAAAAGCACACTTTGTTTCATACACAGACTGATTATCTAAATCATGAATATAACATTTTCTGCCAAAGTAAGAGCATTTCTGGATATTTCATTAAGTGATTTTTGTAACTCTGTCTTTTACACATTTTAATGGACTAAGCTCAAATGGAAAAACATGATGCCTCAGTGAACTCCTGTCCAACCAGTGATTGATTCAGAATGTGAAGACAGTTGGTGGGCTGGTTGGCCACTGCTAAACAAATCTGGTACATTAATCGAGTTTCAGAGCTTCTCACACTTTCACTACAATCGCAGCATTTGGTGACATCAGCGTGTCTACGACCGCTGCCGATGCCACTCTTCTTCCAGCTGCTGAGGCTGCAGCGACGACGAGTTTTAGATCGCTCTTATCGGCGCGTCCTTGTCAAATAAACGACTAAATTGAAAATGTGCAGCGACCCTCGATGACTCTGATATTCTCATTTATAGCATTGAAGGACATTTCAGAGCGTGCCCCCTCCCCTCGTCCCAGCGACTCACCCAGTTGATGAGGATGTATCGTGGCAGAGCGGCGGTGGGCTCCTTCAGGCCGCAGAAGCCGTACATCACCCTGCCGCTGTCAAAGGTCAGCGTGATCTCTGCCAGGCCGCCTCCTGCAGCACAGAACAAGAGTTCATTATGACTGCAGCACAGTCGCAGCCATGCCTGCTTTTTCAGCTTCTGCTGACTCGCTCTCCACGGGACACCAGCGTCACCGCTCAGACACCTGAGAATAAAACTTTTTAATCTACACTTCCAGTGCAAGTACAAGTTAGTCACAGATTATTAAGGTGATTACTCACATTAAGAATAATATTTTCTGTATTAAAAGTGTGCAGAAATTTTTAACTGAGGCCTTTTTGATCTAAAAGTGTTTATATTTGTTCTCTTTCCAGAAACGAATCCACAGATTATCCACTAATCTATGGATTCGTTTCTGAAATAATAACTTAGAGATTATAAGAAACGGTCAACTTTCCAGCATAAAATGTCAGATAAGTCAGACTCTGAGAAAACCTCCCAGTATAAACTGGAAATACTGAACTAGAGATTTCTGTCACAGTAAACCAGAAAATTCACTTTTAAACAGCCTCAAAAGTTTCAAAAGGTTCTTATTGAGTAGAAAATAGTACTTAAGTAACATATCACCATAAAACTTAGCCATTAGACAGACAGCTACTTTTTGTATTGCAAATTTTGTTTAATTTGACCTTTAAATATGTAAATGAGATATTAGACGTGCAGTATTTGCATAAATATCCCACAGACAAAGTGCAGTGAAATAACAGCTAATTCTGACTTTTGGACCTTTTCTCTCGATTTAAAAAAAAAAAAAAAACATGTTATGAAAGCAAAACAGATTAAATTCTCTAAAGTGACGAGTGCATAAAAAACTAGAGTCGTTCCTTGAAATTAAATCTCCAACATAATGAAGTTTTCAGTGAAGTGAATCACTCTCTCTGTACTTCTAGATTAGCATAACAATGTGAACGCTCAATGGAAATAAGCAGATCCTGTCTGGGAACATTCAGGTGATGACTCATCATCACACAGGACCATTCAGATTATTGTCAACTTCACATCAGCAAACACAAAACATCTGGAGTTCACAATGCTACATAAACGTCTTTAAACTTCCGTGTTAAAACAGATCACACGTACTGCATAATTCATTTAGGAACAAGATCTTTCTTGGGGGGTCACCACAGCTCATCATCTGCCTCCTTCTCACCCTATCCCAGCATCCTCCTCTGTCACACCTGCATGTCCACTACATAGTCCCCACATTAAGTGTCCCGCCTCCACCCTCCCGCTGCCTGCTAACATGCCATCCCCCTCTCTGCTTCCTCTCTCTTTGGCCAGCAGCAGTGACAGTTTCTACCAGCTGTGTTGGCTAATCTGGACCCCAATGATTCGTGATGGAAATCTCATTCTTGATGATCCACATGTTTGATTAAGAACAAGATGAAACTGCAAAGAATGGAGATTTCATCATCTTTGGCAGCATAATTCAAAGCTTCGGAGAAATCTCAGCACAGACTAACGGACACTTTGTCAGTGAGCACAGCTCATCACTACATCCAGCAGTTTTGGTTAAATCTCTACTGTGCAGAGAAAACAACAGACTGAAGCCACCACCATCTCTCAGGAGATGAACCAGCCCGCGTGGAAATCCATCCTGTGGTCTGACCAATCAGAACCAGTACAGAATTAAAAACCAGCATCCACAATGATGTAAGAACAAACAGCATAGGTTACTATCACAGCAGTGACGGCGCCATTAATGCTGAATGATATAATGTTTTGAGATTTTAGAGTATAATGGTGCAAACATCCTTTTAATTGAAGGTCCTGCTTGTTTCACAGAGAAAATCTCCACATACTCCAACACTTCCACTCCAGAACATTCATCTACGGAAAACAGGTGGAAAACTATGAGACTTCGCTCTCATCCAGACAGCACCCTGTCCTGTGGTCTGAACCAATCCGTGAGATAGATTAGCCTGCTGGGGCAGCCAATCAGAAGAGAGTTGGCGTGAATAAAGCTAAACCTGCTTGTTTCGGTTTAGGATAAATAAGAATGACTTTGAACTGTGAGTCATGCAAAGCTATGCTGAACAAATGCAAGAACTAAAACATGGAGCTTAAAAAATGGTTAATCTGGGTTAATTTTACTGGTTTTATTCCACAGCTTATAGGTTTGTTTAGGTTTGAAGGTTTCCTGGGTAGAAGTGTCTTCAAGCATCATCATCATCATCGTCCCTGCAGCATTTGTGATGCAAACACTTCACTTTAGCACTTCTTTTTATACACTGATGATTACATTAGGCTTGTAGAGGGTTATTCAGACGAGACGTTCACAGATAAAACTTTATTTTTATGTATGTTTGAGCTCTTCCTGTTTGAGCTCAGCGACAGAGTGAAACAGAGCAGCAGGAGGTTACCGGGTCTCACGTAGATTATGACTGAAATTCAGATTCATCCTTTAAACCACTGTCAGTTTCTTTAAGTATTTATTAATTTAAATTATTTTTCCTTCTTTACATGTATTTACTTTGTATCAAATTCCCAGTCAGGCAAACTAAGGACAGCCTGTAGTGTTATTTGGTCTTATCTAGGTCCTCAGCTGTGCTTTAAGCAGACGTTTAGCTACATTCAAAAGATCAGTTTTTATTACCTAACTGTAGCCTACTCTCTGCTTGTGGGGTGAGTGTGTAGACCAAAACCAGTGTAAACAAATCCAATCAGCAATGGGCTCAAACTAGCCCCCAGCCCCAGCCCCGCATATGTGAACGTTTTCCTCTTTGCTTTGTGCACAAGGACACACATCAGTGGGTTTTTCAGTTTATTTAACTGAGAATAAAGAAGCATTTTCGTGCCCAAGAATATGAAAAAATTAAAATAAGATAAAATGGTGAGTATTTCACAAACTGCTGAGTCTGTGTTGCCAGAGTAAACGTGCACACAGGTCAAAGCTTCAGCTTCACTACTGGAACTTTAACATTATGCACTCCATACTGTACAGTAATGCCACTGTTTTGCACATGTCTCACTCTGTATATTTTATTTTATTTATTTTATATATTCTATTTATTGTTTACTCTATTTAATTTGTAAAATATGTGTACACACACACACACACACACACACACACACACACACACACACACACACACACACACACACGTAGAAAAATATTTAGTATGCACATCCAGAAATGCATATACTATTATATATTGTACATATATTTATTAGTTTCAGATGTAGCCATTCTTGTATTTTACTTGTTTACATTATTGTATTTTTGCACAACTCTGTTGCTTGTGAAGCTCGCACACAAGAATTTCACTCACATGTGCTGTACCAATGTACCTGCACATGTGATGTGACAATAAAAGTGATTTGATTTGATTTGAAGCTGTCTCTGAACGGATGCGTGTGAATCGAGCCAGATTTGGACTTTCACTCTGCTTCTGATGTTTAACATTAACCACCGTGCGCACATTTGCTAAATCCTGGCTAACAAACGACACACAACACACACAGTGACAGCGAGCATCGAATCAGGAGGGGTGCCATTACTCTGTAATGATCCTGCAGCGCATCATTAGCAGAAATGATAATGAATCTCTCTGATGGCTCAGTAACAATCAGGAGACAAAGAGCATGATTGCTTTTACCCCCAAAGCTGCAGCAGACGCTGCTCATCGTGATTTACAGCCGCCGGTCTGCAGAAGCAAATTGGAGCCAATCTGAACGCTCGCCATTAAAACCTTTTTCATTAAAAACACAGAAATGATGTCAGCGACGGGACAGGAGAGGGAGTCACATCAGCAGAAACTTACCTCCGGACGCCGCCAGCGTCAGGTCGTTGCTTTCATCCTCGTATGTGTACAAGGCCCTGTTAGAAACACAGACAGAGTGCTAATTAGACACAAGTAACGAGGTACAAATACTTTGTTACTCCACTTAAGACAATGTTCAGGTATTTTACTCGAGTATTTATTTTTGCTTTTCCTGCTGTGCACGCTCGGTGAAGTTTCTCCAGGAGAACAGAGAAGAAAAACCCACAGTTTGAGTCCCGCCTTTCTGTTCTCTGTGCAACGTTAAAGCTCGAGTTTTTCATTTGTTCTTTGCTTAAGTCTGAGCCCCAGAAACTTCTCGACGCAACGACTCAAACTCTTTGTTTGGGTTTGTAAAAACAATGAGACCTCGGCGTCCGGTCTCTTCACAGCTCTGTTTACTGGCCGCTGTGCTCACGTGCACGCAGACACTCGTGCTGCTTTTCAGCCTGTTGTTATGGAGCAACACTTTCTTTCCAAAACAACTCACAGCACAAACCTCCAGCCACTGCATGAACCAGAGAGTGCTCTTAGAAACTCCCATCAGCCTTCTCTGTGGCGAGTCCTGTCAGACAGGCCCCATCCCCCGAAACAGTTTTGCAGCAGATAACAGACGAGCTGCTGCACGACGAGGGAGGTTCACAGGCCGGCGACTCCAGCCGTCAGCACAGCTTCAAAGACTGTCCTGATTATTTGGTTTGACTGAAGGAGGAGCCGCCCTTTGAAGAACTGAGATAATGCATCTTCTGACTGTCTGCTTCTAAAACTGTGCTTTCCTCAAATACACACCGACACACACAGGAGCTGCAGAGACACGAACGTGCACTGAGCACTCCCCGAATTATGAAAAACAAATTAAACTGGTGCCTCCTCACAGCCACCTCTGACCTCTCTGCTGAGGCTGAATGAAGGTGACAGAGATTACAGCTTAGCCTGCATCTCCAGATTGAAAGTCCTGCTGTAACCCTGCAGCGAAGCAAATAAAATAAAACCCAGTAATCTGCACGAAAGGTCAGAAAGAACCAACTGCATAAAACACAGCCACACTGCTGTTTCCACGACGCTGCGATTTGTTTCAATTTATCTTTGAGCAGAGCGCCACAGCAGTGCTAGTGGCCAATCACGGTACTGCATCTACAAACATCCATGTGCTACACGCCCCTGTTAAAAATACGATAACAACAGAGAAAATAACTGCAGTGAAACATGTTTGACAAATAAAAAGGAAGCAGGCGTGTAGACATCAAGGACCTGTTTCAGTGGGCGGAGCTTATACTCTAATGAGGCAAGTCCAAAGAATCACAGTGAGCCAAACACTCAGGCTCCTCCAAACGCTGAGTTTTTTCTTACTCTACTCACTGCCTGATGTCACAGAGGGGTTAATGTCCCAAATGTGGCCGTTTTGTGCACAGAAGCCCCGCCTACCTGCTGTTCAGACTGTTTATGAGGGGCAACCAATCAGAAGAAAGTCACTTTAAAGATGGGACTCAAAACAGCTTGTTTGGACAGAGGATGAACTGAGGGGCCGAGTGTCAGATAAAGAAGGATTTTTTTGAACTGTGAGTCATGCAAAACTGCTGAGTTACATGCCCGACCACTTCCAGCTAACCTGTGCGTGAGGCGAACAAACTGGGAACCAGCAGGAAGCAGCAGAAACAGATTATTGAAGGATATGAGATGCTGGGCTGAGAAATTTATCAGGAGATTATAAACCAGACAGCAACACACGGGATTGCTACAGACTTCTTTTAAATCATAGAAGTGACTAACTCAGAAGCTGATTGTCGTCTTATTTATCAGGTTTCCTTAATCAAAAATAATAGCAACATATGACACAGATTAAATAGTTTTAATTTTACTTTTCCTCAGGATTAAGAGCCTGATCTCGTCAGTTTGTGAGCCGCACTCACCTGCCTGAATGTGAGATACTTTTAGTTTGATTGGTGGATTTGCAGCTGCCTTGGTGAGTGTGTGTTCTGTTACAGTGTGTGTGGATGTTTGGGATTACCACGAGGGCTCAGTCCACATGACATCATGCTATTTCAGCCCAAAGCTTTAGGCTGGCCAGCGTCTGACTTCCTGCTGACCTCAGCTCCCCGCCCGCCATCCTGTCTGTTTCTGCAGAGTCACTCTCTGCTTCCTGTTTCTTTCTCTGTTTATGCATCACCACATCTCCTCACTGCTACATTTTCACTTTCCTCACAGATTAACAGATTACAGCTCCTGTCAGCAGATCTTCCAGCTGTAAGACTGCTTCTTTAAACTTGTGCCAGTCGGAGCGTGACCTCGTAGGACTCCAGATTTATTTTGGAAGGTCAGTTTTTCCATCTTCCATCCATACAGGGCCAGCTCTGCCGATACCAATACCGATGACTTTTACCCTATAAGGGCAGCAACTTAGGGGAGAGCAGTGTGTCATGATTTATAAGATGAGTCATCATCGGTTTGTCAAATTCTGAACACTAAATCGCTGGTTTTTACTTTCCACAATAATCATTTAACCCAATAAAACACATCATTCGGCTTTTCATGGATTTTGAAACTGAGCCCATCTCTGACGTTTTTGGGTCAGCTTTGTTTAAATGTGCTGTAGGCTTTAAATAGACGTGACAGTCAACACAGCAAGGTGTGAGGTACATTTTTTCATTTCTAAAAAAAAATATTTAACACAGTTCAGACGGCTACATGCTAAACTTGCTGAACAGAAACAAAGTATCGGTCCTATGACACCAGTATCGATCTGATACCGATACCAATATTAATATCGATACTGGGATCGATCCAACCCCAGTGCCTGCTGAGTTCATGATTATACAAACAGAAATAACCATCAGAGGCAGATTAGATTCAACTAAAACTCGCAGTTCCTCTAATGTCCACTGGAGACACTTTACAGCATAAATAAACATGTTTTTTGCATGTTGTGATGCAACCACCAGGCGGTCAAGAGGGGAAAATGAGTTTCGCTAATTATGAATGACTGCAGACTCTGATGTATGTGTTAATGTGGCGCTCTCTCGCTGTAAACTGGGGAGTCAGCATCTCGGCACGGATTCAGCTCTCGGCGACGTGGCTGGCTGATATTAATTGACTCCGACACAAATTTTTTCCTCCACTTGTTGTTCGATGCTGCTGGGGTTAACATTTTATCTTCTCATAACTGCCGGGCTGTGTATGGCCTGGATACTCAGGTCTGAACCAGGAAATCCAGATGAAAAACAGATGGAAGGTGTAAGAACACAGTCTGATACTACAGCTACTACTACTACAGCTTCCTGTATATGACAGGTACAGCAGTATCAGCATCAGAGAGAATTCCTGGAGGCAGAAACAAACACGGCGAGGCCGGGAAATAAAGCGATAACAGATAATGAAGACAACAATACGGAGAAAGTCGAGGAGGAGGCGTTTAAGGTGGAGAGAAAGCGATGAAGAGTGTGTCTATGTCGCTCATTCAAGGCCTCTATAAATAATTCTCTTTAAAGCAGACAGCTGTTTATTATTCATATAAGCCCTCGTGACCTAGAAACAGCTCCGCGTGTGTTTGTGTGTGAGCAGTTTATCACGCACGAGGACGGGAGAGGAAAGGAGAAGATGTTTGATGAAGAGGCAGCAGGGGATGAATGACGAGAGGACTGATGAAGCTCATCAAGTAATCACATTCAATCCAGAACATCAGTTTCCTCTGTGTGTCCAATCAGGAGAAAGCTCTCGTCTCATCATGGAAATTTCAATGCACAGGGAAGGAAGAGTGTGAAGGACAAACAGACCTTTCATAGCCTGAAATCAACCAGCGTCCCGGCTTCACAAGCTAATGACAGCAAAGCCGTTACTTTTTAAGCCTAATTTCCAAGTTCTCAACTGGAACTTTAAACTGGAACTGAAAATAGACTTCCCTCTCCGAGTGTTGGAGCAGCCCCACCAACCCCGACTTCACAATCCAAGATGGCGGCAGTGCACGTAAACATTAGCAAAACTGTAAAACATGTAACCCGTGCTGCCACTGTTGTGTATTTGTGGCTGTGTGAGACATACGCAGAGTGTGGGTCAGGGTGTTTCCCTGAATGTGCTGCAGCAGCGGTTTTTACTGATAAACATTAAAAAAACAAACAAAAAAAAACATCACCAGCATTGCTAGTGAACTATCACTGGATTGCTAGCGATGCACAAATGGTTGCACATCGCTTAGGAGCAAAATAAATCCTGCTTTTCTGACTTTACTAGTGGAGACACTCAACTTGGGATTGCCATCACTCCAAGCTCTGAAGTCTGGCTTCCAAGAAAAATAGAACGTAGCATTTGAACCCGGCTAACTGCTGCTTTGGGTATCAAGCAAACATTAGCTAGCATTAGCTAACATGCCAAAATAAATCCAGCTTTGTCTGATGCAGCCCGCTTAGCCAAATGGGAATTAGCTGTCAGGGAAAACTCCCGTTATTTGGCCAGGCTTGGACTTCTGGAGGGATTTTTTGGTTTGAGGATCAACTTTTTAAACAGTTTATCAGAAAGCACACATAAAGAACCAGAGCTCTTAAAAACAGTCACTGTTTTTCCCTACAGAGCTAATCATTTGGTATATCCCATCAGAATTTTCAAAAATGGCCATCATTTTCCAAGATGGATTTTGAAAAAAAGAGACTGCTAAAAATAAAAACATAAGAGGTTTTTGGACAAAGTTTGTGTTCTCCATTCTTTAAGCACCGGCACCTTTTCAAAAGTACCGGTTTGGCACCGGTATCTGATAAAACCTAAACAATACCCATCCCTAATCAGAGTACATTAGCCAGGTGTTGGCAGTAGTTTCTACTTGTGAAAGAGTTTCCTAAAATAACTGAATATATAGATATATAACATATTTTATACCTGGCAAACAGTATATATTATATGATACAGGGTATATATGCTGCACAGGACACATGTCCATGTCCTAGCTCTTGTAAAGACTGACATATATGAGATGTTATACTGCAAACATGAAGCCCAGGCTGATCACGGTCTTTCACTGAAGAGCCACGGCTGTCATTAACAACAGTGGGGTTATGCAGTGCTCCGTTAACATGTTTAAAACAGGAAGAAGCTCCAGAGGAGACGCCGTCTCCATCCGATTAGCACAGATGCTCACATGAAGCTAAAACCCTGACGACATGTGGGGGAAGATAAATGATCAGGATCAGGGAGGAGGTGCAGTACAGGTGTGTGACATGGTCCAGTAAACACAGGGTGATGTGACAGCGCACCTTTGTTTGTTTCACAGGTAAAAAAAAGGAAAAGAGCACGAAGCTCTGAGAGGACGCCGCTGTTTCCATTATTCTGTCCAGCAGCTCGGTTGCTCAGACTGTAACACACACACACACACACACACACACACACACAAAGAGGTTGCCAAGACAAATCTCTCTCTCTCCCTCTAACAAACACACATACCCCCAATGTGAGTATCACCATGGCAACCAGGCAGCATCCCCCATCATTATGTGAGTAACAGCAGTTAGTGACCTGAGGGGGGCATCGATGTAAAGACAGCAGCGGCAGGAAGGAAGGAGGGGGGTGAAGGAGAGCTGAAGGGCAAAACACACACACACACACACACACACACACACACACACATGTACAGACACACACACACACACACACACGCATGTACAGACACACACACACACACGCACACCAAGTGTAGAGTCAGTGTGTGTGTTTCCGTGACGACTTCAGAAGAAGACTCTCCTCCCCACAGAGAGCCGCGGCTGCACGACTATCACCAATATCCTGAGGTCACATGATTATTTTTTTTACTGGTTTCAGTGACAGGCACGTTTCCACAGCACTGTGACGCAACCATTATGCTGCTTTCACCTTCACTTCCCATCATTTAACCTCTGCAGACACTAAAGGTGTTCGTTCTCCGACCTGTAAGTGCATCGCTGTGAGTTTTGTTCTCGCCCTTCGTGCTGATACGATGAGTGAAAGACTTTAGAGCGTTCAGCAGCTGTGAGCCGTCTGTGATGTCTGCTTCTAAAACCAAAAACACCTTTTGTCCACTATGGTGACTGTTTTCCTGAAGACGTTGTTACTTGTGTTTACCGGTATTTTTTTTAGCGTGAGACTAACAGACGGACTGCAGATATGAGCGGCGCAATGAGCTTTGTCTGAAGGGTGGCTGACCTCTCTCTTAGAAATAGGATCAGCAGTGGAGTGGCTCCTCCTCCACATCGAAAGGAGGCAGTTAGGGTGGCTTGGGCATCTGACTAGGATACCTCCTGGATGCCTTGTTGGTGAGGTATTCAGGCATGTCGTACCAGGAGGAGGCCCCAGGGCAGACTCTTTATGTCTGTCGACTGGGCTGGAAACATCCTAATGAGCTGTAGGAGGTGGTGGGGTGAGGAACATCTGGGCTTCTCTGCTCAGATTGCTGCCCCAGTGAGCTGAACCCAGATGTAGCTCCCGTAACCTCATCCTCTAGTGTCTTAAGTCCTGTTTTTAAGCCTCAAGACGAGCATTTATGCCAACCCCATCTTGGCCGCATGGAACAAATGTGACCAGAAGGGGCGGGTCTACCTATGAAACAACTTTGTGATATGTGATAGGTAAGACGTTAGTCAATAAGTGAATGGAAATGACCACAGCTAATCCTGTGTGAAACGTGGAACAATGAAGATTTACAAAGTATTTCTTTTTTTATTCAGTTTGACCCAAAACAAATGATTCAGTCCATGAACTCAGGACAGACAGAAAGCAGTTTCCTCATAGATGTCTATCCGGTTGTTCAGTGATGACGTGAGTGCATCCTACTTCCGGGTCTAAAGTAGTCTGCGTTTAATATGGCATTTGTGTTGTTAACATGTTTAATGTTTTGTATTTTCTTCTATTTGATCTCAAAAAGCTCCTAAAACAGTCAGCGATCACTGCTGACCTCCCTCGGCTTTTATTACCGCTAATCATTTATTTAAGCTCAGTTTTTAAAACCTTAGGATGTAACTACAGCCCAGCCCATGCAGCAGTATATGAATGACTAACCTCGTATTGTGGATGGATTATCTCAGTTGTTCTCCTGGCTGAAGTTTGGTCCTTTTACAGCATCCTGCCATGCGATTACATTTGTTCCTGACCACCGAGAACACTCACGTTAACTTTTATCGAGTGGAAAAAAAGTTAGCTTGTTTATATTATGCTAACATAGCTGTGTCGCTAGCGGTCACGTAGCACATCATTATATACCAGCTAGCCCAACTTCAGTAACCCTACAAACGTCACTGCTGTTTAGTTTTCTGTCTTCATTTATGCTGGAAGTGATAACAGAGCTGTACGTTTTAATTTGTTTCCAAAACCCCGCAGTCAGGACATGCTATATTGTATTTAGATAGAAGCTAGCGAGCTAACTCCCTGCTAACTTCTAACTCCGTTAAATGTCATAAATTCCGTTTTCATGGATGCCTGGATGTTAAACTCAATTGTTACACCTGGTAGAGCAGAACGCTGATCATTTTATTAAAGATGAAAGACTTTAGACAGTTTTCAACTCTCAGTAATGCCACAGTGATCGTTTGATATATGGACCTGCAGCGGAGTTTAGACCCAGACATGGCTAGTGACGTCAGACTGAACAACCGGATAGTTTATTTGCAATCGCCCCCTGGTGGGCTACAAGTAGAATGCAGGTTTTTAAGCACTTCCACGTTTTATTTGTGCGACCTGATTGTGGAACAGTGTGACATCCAAGCATGTTACTCAGCGCTGCTGGCAGAGAAAGCCTGGGTTTGTTTTTTATTGTGAAGCATGCTGATGTGTCAGAGTCACATTTGTATCATCTTATCAGCACCATTAAATAGCTGAATGTCATTAAACATAACACTAAACAACTCGTGTTAAATGAGTAACCACCGGAGTAGTGAGTCGAATTTCACAAAAACAATTAGCCAAAAGCAAAAAGAGGAGGCGTTTGCAGAGCAACACGATGCGCGAGAGCTTCAAAACGGGAAGAAGCTGTGATTTAACAACATTTGATACCAAAAATATCTCAGCAAATTCTCCTCCACAGTCAATTCCCAGTTAAAGCGGTCCAGAGCGAGCACAGAGCAGGGCCATAAAACTGCCACGGACAGTTAACACTTCAGTCCTCTGAAAGGATCCAGCCGGGCGGTGAGAAACCAAAGGGATCGTGTACTCTCACACTTCCTGGACTTCATGATCAGCGGACGTCAGAGCGCTCTGTGCTGCTCTGAGAGGAAAAACACCAGAGAGGAACCGACGGTTATACACGGCAACAGACTGAGCAATGTCCAAATCCAATACAGGTGCGAGTCCATGTGTCAGGATTAACAGTTTTCAGCTTTGTCTCCTCTATTATATAACAACGTAAACACAAAAGTAAAGTGGGTAACGTGTTCTCCCTCTGTGGGGGACGGTGGGCTTATATAGAGCATGTTACCTGCAGCAGGTGGCAGTCAGCCATGTCCTCAGGTAGAGGCAGAAAGACCTAAAGGACTCAATATCACCGTATCTTCCTGACAGAGATATGAAGCCACCACCCTGCACCAGACTCCATTGAAAAAAGCAGTAATTTTACCTCTTAAAACAAAGGTGTGGTTAGCATTTGTGTTACCGAGGTGTTGTCAACAGTGTTTTTTTTTCTGAATGTCTTTTTGTGGAGAGAGGGGCGGGGCTTCCGAAAGGGGCGGGACTTTGGAAAGGGGGCGGGGGTTTCAGAGGGAGAATGAGGGTGGGGCTGAGACATTGCAATGAGAGAAAAACTTCATCATTGTTAGTATTATTATCGTATGGATGTGTGTATGGAGTGGGGGCGGGGCTTCGATTAGGGGGAAGGGGGCGGGGCTTACATTGATACACATCAATCAGCCCAAACAGAGCTGAGCTGAGAGCAGTGTTCAAAGACACTGTGTGGGTTCTTTTCCAAACAAAAATCTCTCTTTGCGGTAAAAAGAAGAATTTTTGTACAGAAGTAAGAACAAGGTTAGTCTGATGGTAAACAAGTAACAGTAACTAGAAACAAATAAATTCAAAGAGTAGAAACACAAGAATCTGATATTTATATATGAGGTTTGAGAGTCATGGATTCCTGTGGGAGTTTTTTAATGGCCACGGGGAGAGAAAAATATGTGTGGTGAGAGAAGAAGACAGAACAGAGAGACTTTAAATACTGACGACGAGCCGTAAAGACAGAAGCAGGCAGACAGAGTATGCTGGCGAGAGCTGTTATTCCTGTGGTCGGACAGCGCAGCGTGATTTATTGAGCATGAACCCTACATGGTGACTCAATGTGAAAAAAATGAGGCAGACAGACACGAGGACAAAGAATTATGGGTAATGTTTCAGAGGGAATGAAGGAGGGCATTAGGAAGCAGCTGTGACTCGCATATCTGTCGGTCTGGAAATGCAGAGATCGGCACGCTGACCCGCTGAGTAAGACGAAGGCGAGGTGGGAAAATGAGGTGTAGGTCCGGCACCACCACGAGACTCTTTACATCCGGCTAAACGCACGGAACAACAGCCGGAGCGGCTCCGCACTCACTCGGCCTTTAACTGTTCTCGGTTTGTGCAGATTGTGACTCCACTTGTCATAAATCCAGCGGTGTAGGTGTGTTAGCTCACAAATGCCCTCTCTCAGAAGCTAAACGCTGCTCGTAGCTCTGAAGCGCTTCCATTTCAGAGAAAAACTGCCCACACACTGACACAAAAACCTAAAAGCAGCTCTTTAGATGCAAAAGGAAGCTGTTTATTTCATGAGTGAAGGGTGGCATGAAGTGAAAAAGGGGCTGTTTAGACAGACATTAGCCTAGCAGCAATGAATAAAGAGCGAGGAGGGGAAGGGAGGGAGATAAAACAACAGTTTTCCTCTAAAAATAGTCTACATCAACCTGACGCCATCTTTTAACGCTGATTTCAAGAACGCTAACGATAGACTGTATATAAAAGACAGACGCTGCCCTTGTGATTGGTCAGTGAAGTCCAGTTTTGAAGTTTCAAACTTTGAAACCAGCTGTGATGAGCGAGGCGTGGATACTCAGTTACAGGACTCCAAATAGGTTCACCATTTACAACCTGAACATCACGCTTGATTAGACGGTGCTCCCAGGTCAGCTGACATAAATAATCTACCCCGGGGTTTCCTCCTAGGTGGGCATGCCCAGAAAAGCCTCCATCCATCCTAACAGGACGTCTGAACCACGTCAGCCGGCTGCTCTCAACATGAAGGAGCGGATCGCCCCGACTCTTAGGCTGAGCCCGGCGCCTGTGCAGGGGAAAATAAAAAGCTCTATACAACATAACATACATCTGAGTCATGTGATCAAACACATGAAACCCAGAGCAGCGGCGAGAACATGAACGAGGAGAAAAGAAGGAAAGTGGAGAAAAATGGCAGCTCGAACATGAGTCTGCATCTCTCTGCACTTCAATTAAATTATAATGAGGAAAAGATGGATTCCCTGGTAATGGCTCCCCCGGAGGAAAGCATAATTGCAGTGTGTGTGTGTGTGTGTGTGTGTGTGTGTGTGTGTGTGTGTGTGTGTGTGTGTGTGTGTGTGGTGCAGAGGTGGGACAGAGTAATCGTCACATTGCGGTTATTTACAGCTTTGAGGTGAAGAAAAGAAAAACAGAAAGAGAAAAAGTCTTTTTATGTCTGACGTTACATCAAATATCAGAGTAAATACAGCAGGACCTCTTATTCTGTTTCAGGGTTTAAAACAGAGTTTTAGCCTCAATCTTAGCTGATATTTTACTTCCTCTACATAAATGTCACTTTAATTTAGTCATTACTGAAGTCCAGACACACAAAAATGAAATACTGTCTTTCAGGCAGGAGGATACGGAGGGTGAACACTGCCAAAATGATTAAACAATTTACAAAAAGTAAGTGTAAATAAATGAATTTATTATTTTGTACTTTACTTCTCTATTTATTACGTTTTATACTGACGGCCCAAATCATTTCCTTTCACATTTCTTTATTTACTTCTTATTCATTTAATAACCCATAGCTTGAAGACTCAAACAGACATATAAAATAGAACAGGTGGTCATATTTTAGGTAATCAGGGGCATGTAAAAGTTAAATAGTATAGAATTTAAAAAAAACATTACAGGGATTACAGACATAGCTACAATGATGTAACCCATTGAGTCTGTGACTACATTTGTACAACAGGGTGGAAACTAAGACATCAGTAATGCTTTATTCAAGGGTCTTTACTGTGTAATATAAAGCACCTTTAGGCAACTGTTGTTGTTATTTGGTGCTTTATAAATAGAAACTGAATTAACTTGAATCAGCTCAAACCACCTGTGTCAAGACACCGCTCAATCAAAGAAGCCAAACCTCATAATTTAAATTGAACAGTTTCCAGTCGAGTTATAAACAAATGCAACAGCTGTCCAAACTACTCTGTGTTTAATAAGGCTGTTGTGTTTTTAACGTGTTTTAATGCTTTGTATGTTGTTCCATTTAATCTCAACAAGCCCCTAAAAACAGTCAGTGATCACTGTCGGCCTCTCTCGGTTTTTATTATCACTTTTCATTTTAAAGCTCAGTGTTTAAAACCTTACGATGTAACTACAGCCCAGCAGCAGTATATTAATGACTAACCTCTTAGTGTGGATGGATTATCTCAGTTGTTCTCCTGACTGAAGTTTGGTCCGTTTACAGCATCCTGCCATGCGATTACATTTGTCCCTAACCATCAGGAACCCTCACGTTAACTTTTATCAAGTGGAAAAAAAGTTAGCATTATGCTAACATAGCTGTGTCACTAGCGATCACGTAGCACATCATTATACACCATCTAGCCCAACTTCAGTAACGTTACAAATGTCACTGCTGCTTAGTTTTGCTTTCATTTATGTCGGAAGTGACAGCAGAGCTGTGCGTTTTAATCTTTCAGAAATCTCTCAGTCAGAACATGCTATATCATGTTAGCGAGCTAACTCCCTGCTAACTTCTAATTCCATTAAACTTCATTAATCCTGTATTGGTTGATATCTGGATGTTTAACCTAATTGTTGGTAAAAACAGCAACACTGATTACTTTATTTCAGATGAAAGAATTTAGACAGTTTTTAACTCTCAGCGATGCCGCAGTGTTCGTTTGACTTTGGGACCTGAAGCGGCGTTTGGACCTGGAAATGGCTAATGATGTCAGACTTAAAGACCGGGTTGTTATGGAGGAGGAAACTACCCTTAGAAATAAAATAAGTGTGAGGTTTTTGTATCAGGCTGTAAACGTGTTTATTTCTGTCTGTAACGTCTGATATTTTAACATGGGAGTCTATGGGAAGTGACTAACTGCTGTGGCCTCTAGTGGATGTGAGAGGAACTGCAGGTTTGGCTTCATCATTAAATCCACACAGAAGCAAATTTGGAAACTAAAACAGCAAATCGCGTAAAAAAATTTTTTTAATGATTATTTTGCTATGTTTAATGGTTATCAATGAATTTATTGAGTCATGTATTTATTTTTATTTATTTTCCTGTACAAAATGACACATGAGGTCTAAATACCATCAGAAGGGTGGATGTGACCAGACAAACGTGCCTCACACGCTGGAATCCATTCAAGCACACTTTTACATTCCTTCTCTTCCTTCCGACACACAGATAATTTCTGCTCTCGGAAAGGTCACTGAGTGGCCATATGTCGCACAGAATCAGCGTTAACACGATGACACACATGCTTTTAACCAGCAACAGAAAGTAAGCAGCAACCTATTCTGAAAGCAGATGTGACCTAAATGCTGGAACGGGTTCCTGAATAAAAATATTTCACATTATCTGAGAGAATGGCGTTCATTCCTGCAGCGCAGCAGCTATTGTCCTCATGTGTGCTCATGCTAGAAAACAGAAGCGCGGTGCAGCCCGGACTCTTAGCCTGACACTACAAAAGTGAATCCAAATGCCTGGGTCTTTATCCCGACATCTATATCTCCACATCTGTTCCTGATGTGTCCCACCACACTTCCAGTACACATCCTACATGTTCCTGGCCAATAATGGATTCACCACATGGAAAATCATTTCCCCGAACCAGTAACTGCCGAGGCACTGAAATCACTGAGGGAACATTTTCCATCAATGCGCAAGAATTTGGTGAGCAAACCGGCCGGCTTACCACTCGCCTCCCTGTCTGTCTCCGTGTTTGGCAGGGCGCTCTTTGTAATCGGGAAAAGGCTGACTTGCATTTAATTTTCAGGAGGAATTTGGTTTACATCAGCATTTCTTCTAAATCATTTCAATGATGTAAAACAACCTATCCTAGAAATCTGGGACAGCACAGATTAAACAAACGAGGATTTCTGTAAATAATAACCTGGACTTGGAGCCTGGAAAGGATTGGAAAACAAAAGCTTCAGGTTCTAAGAAGAAAGAAAAAACACGAGCTTGTGCTTCCTACAGGATGTTCGGTTAAATGATTGAGGAATCAGAGAAAATGTTTACAGGCCTCGAACCCTAAACACAGAAATGAAACCAGCACAAATAAAACACGGAAGTTAGACGTGACCGTTATAAGAGGAAATTAATTTTAGTCCCCAAACAATCGTTTTCATTTCTCTTTTGGGCCTCAGGCTGAGAATGGGCATCCATAATGTGATCCTATTTTACCAAAAGTAGGGAAATAAGTTAAGAGGAATGTGGAGCGACACATCAGCAGTGAAGCTGGAAGCTGAATCCGGGTCGCCTCAGAGGATTTCCTGAACCTGAACCTGACTTCTGTGCGGTCAACATTAAGAAATACTGAAAAAAATCCAGCCAGTGTCACAGTGTGACTCGCTTCTCGAGCTCGACTGATACACGACTGTTTAAGGCCGATACCAACGTGCTGAAATACGTCGGCTGATATTTGTTTTCTTTCAGACGAATCACAGCTTTTACTAATATTTCTCATGTGCACTGATTTACTTGTTCACGCTCTTTCCGACTCTGGGTAACGGTTGGCATTCCAAACACATATTGCCAACGGGGAAGTTGCAGAGCGCCCTCTGGTGGATAAACTATGCAACAACAACATTCGTAACACGGTTGAATTTCTTTGTTATTTTTTTCTGTTTTCATTTAACAGACGTTATCAATGCCGATACAACAAATCAGCGAACATATAATATTGCAGATAATTATTGTCCCACCAATAAACTGGTCGCTCTGTCAAATCAAATCAAATCAAATCACTTTTGTCACATCACATGTGCAGGCACACTGGCACAGCACATGCGAGTGAAATTCTTGTGTGCGAGCCCCACAAGCAACAGAGATGTGCAAACACAACAACACAAACGAGCAAAATACAAGAATGGCCAACCTGAAACTAATAAATATATGTACAATATATAATAGTGTATGCATTTCTGGATGTGTATACTAAATATTTTCCTACGTGTGTGTGTGTGTGTGTGTGTGTGTGTGTGTGTGTGTGTGTATACACATTTTTGCAAATTAAATAGTAAAAAAAAAAAAAAAAAAAAAAAAAAATTAATAATAATAATAATAATAATAAAATATATAAAATATACAGAGTTGAATATGTGCAAAACAAGTGGCATTTATATACAGTATGGAGTGCATAATGTTGAAGTTCCAGTAGTGAAGCTGAGGTGTCTATGACGTGTTCAGCAGTCTGATGGCCTGGTGGAAGAAGCTGTCTCTCAGTCTGCTGGTACGGGACCGGATGCTGCAGAACCTCCTTCCTGATGGAAGCAGTCTGAACAGTTTATGGCTGGGGTGACTGGAGTCCTTGATGATCCTCCCCGCTTTCCTCAGGCACCGCTTCCTGTAGATGTCTTGGAGGGAGGGAAGCTCACCTCCAATTATCCGTTCAGAGCACCGCACTACTCGCTGGAGAGCTTTGCAGTTGTAGGCGGTGCTGTTGCCATACCAGGTGGTGATGCATCCAGTGAGGATGCTCTCAATGGCACAGTGATAGAAGGTCCTGAGGATGCGGGGGCTCATGCCGAATCTTTTCAGTCTCCTGAGAAAGAAGAGGCGCTGCTGCGCCTTCTTCACTGTTTTGTTTGTGTGTACTGACCACGTAAGATCCTCAGCCAGATGTACTCCAAGGAACCGGAAGCTGCTCACTCTCTCCACAGCAGCGCCGTTGATGGTGATGGGGGTGTGTACTTCTCTGCACCTCCGGAAGTCCACTATCAACTCCTTTGTCTTTGCGACGTTGAGGGTGAGATGGTTGTCTTGACACCAGTGGGTCAGGGCGCTGACCTCCTCCCTGTAAGCCGTCTCATCACCGTTGGTGATAAGACCCACCACTGTAGTGTCGTCCGCAAACTTCACAATGATGTTGGAGCTGTTAGTGGCTGTGCAGTCGTAGGTGTAGAGTGAGTACAGGAGAGGGCTCAGTACACACCCCTGTGGAGCACCAGTGTTCAGTGTGATGGGGGATGAGGTGATGCTGCCCAGTCTGTTTGTTTCATGTTTAAAATCTGTTTATTTAAGAGATCTTCTTTTAAGCTGCCTAATGTAAAAACAGTTTCTCAAACGCTTCTGAGGTTTGCAGATGAGGTTAGTCTCATAAAGTCTTCAATGAGGGAAGCTGACTATGTTTGTAATTTCGTCTTAGTGTTATTTATGCTACTACTGAGTGCAGTTGTTCTAATATTACATTAAACAGCTCCAAGCTAACAGGTAAAGGATAAGCTAACAGCTACTTTATGTGTGTCTTGTATTGAGCCTTCTGTATAATTCAGCTGAGAAAGTTGCCCTACACTTTCAAAACTGTATCATATTGTGGCTTTTAGACCAAAGAATTAAACGGGAGAAACACTGTTAAATGTCACATTAATGATTTTCAACCATGTGAATAAGTTCCTGAGCCTTCAGGTTGGCTTTCTTATCCAGGAATGTGGGGAAAGCAGAAGCTGGGATCAACTTTTACAGCATTTCCATCCGGCCCTTCTGTTTCCATCTGACTCACATGATGATGCAGTGATGCTGCTATTTGACAATGACAACAATTCTAAATACAGCAGCAGTTTTTACCCCGTCCCTCCAAAACAGACCTTATAGAGATCCTAAAGACCTCCCCTGAGTTTCTGAGTAATAACATCATCAACTTTTCTGTGGGTGAAACTACATCATTTACACCATCCATCCATTCACTTCCGCTTATCCTTTTCAGGGTCGCGGGGGGCGCTGGAGCCTATCCCAGCTGTCATATATACATAAAAAAAAACATGAAATATAAACTAGAGTAGAAACTACAGTTATATTCAGCGGGGCACTAAAAAGGTTAACGGCCTGAATGGTTAGTCAACATCACAGGTTACAAACTACTGTGGCAGCCACGTCAGTCACGTCTCAGCACATTTCCTTACAGTGTGCGCTCCTTTAATCTCTGTATTTTCTATTTTCAGGTGAGTTTTTTCCCCCACACTGCAGCTCGTTGAAGTTTCGTGCCAAAACCCCCCCCCAAAAAAAACCCAAAAAGAGTTCCTCAAAAGAGTTCCACTGTGGAAATGTGCCTAAAATCTATTTACTAGAAAGGTCCCAAATGTTACTCAAATGCAAGAATATGAGGGAGAGTTCGTCCCCCATCCAGACAGGAGTCCACTCTGTCCTGGGAGTCTCGGATGCATCAGAGACACGGAGAAGGACAGACAGTCGAAGCAGCCTCAGCTGTGACCTAAACTCTGTCACAAAAACTTAGTCAGCAGAACTGAGGCCACACACACACACACCACCTCTTCCTGGGTCCTTGTACACTCACCCTAATCAGCTCCCTAGGGACAAGAATGAGGAAGGCAAATATATCCTGACAGATGAGTGCAGACTCTGTTTAAGATTCAGCTCAGGGCTCAGCAGTAAGAGCCTGACTCTGAATACAGCTCAACAAATATTTCAGCCAATGAGTATGGATACAGGTAACAATGCCGGGAAGAAACTCGAGGCAAAGCAGTGGATGCTGACAAAATTAATGAGAAACTGTTTAAAATATTGAGCTTCAAGAAAAGTTTGTTCTCTTCAGAAAGTAGAACGCTGTTCGATTTCCAAAGACAGGACGTCTTAAACGAAGAATGGAGCCAGATTTTCTCACGGCTCTGTTAGTAGTAGTATGCTGTACTCTCGTAGGTACCTAAATGATCTTGTAGAGACTGCATACAGATCATATGAGGCAAAAAAGAAAAAGACTCTTGAATTGACACATAAAAACTAGATTATAGACTGTTGGCACGGTGAAGATGCTGTCATCCTGTAGCTGCACTGTAGCACTGCATAGCTCGACCATGAAGCTAATACCACCAACACTCGATCTTCGAAGATCTGGAATTGTATCCTATTCTGATTCAGTAAGTTTGTTAGAACAACTAATTCTTTCAAATGAATTCAATTCTATTTTATTTTATTTATCTAGTATCAAATCACAACAACAGTCGCCTCAAGGTGCTTTATATTGTAAGGTAGACCCTACAATAATACATACAGAGGAAAACCCAACAATCATATGACCCCCTATGAGCAAGCACTTTGGCGACAGTAGGAAAGACAAACTTCCTTTTAACAGGAAGAAACCTCCAACCAGGCTCAGGGAGGGGCGGGGCCATAGTGTTTACATGACTGATATCTTTACTGAGGTACAAGGTAACATTCTGTGTGGCGAGAGGTACAAATAGTTTCATACGTTCAGACGATGCAGAGGCTAGCACAACATCACTACTAGTAAGTGAACAACTCATGTTTGAGTTCAGACAGCACGGCCTGATCGAAGATCACACATTACACAACTATGCAGGGTACAGAGCAGAAAGACTCCAAATAGGAATATCTGACATATGAGGCATTTTTATCGCCCTGATAGTCGACGGGATGGATTGTGATTAAACTGTGTGCAGATTGTGACGGTGGTTTAAGCCTCGGCTCAGTTACACTGTTTCTTTGGACTGACGACAACAGAACTGACAAACAAAGCAAAGCTGAAAGTCCAGAAGAAAACTACAAAAGCTCTCAGCTCATTTTCTGTAATCAGCGTGAAACGTAATATGAGGAACAGCGCAGTCGCACAGCTGGAAGAAGTGTTCTCCGTGCAGACACTGGACCTGTTTTTGTTTTTTTTAATAAATGTGGACGTTAGGTGGCACAGACAGGTCAGTCTTGTCCCTGCGAGGAGCCCTCACAGCCCCGCTTTGTGTGCTGCAAGGGTTACAATAGACTTCCTGTGGCTGTGGAGCCGCCGTCTCATCTGAACCAATCAGATGTCGGCACTGGCCGACACAGCGTCCGGCACAATGTTGGGCCGCTGCCACGAGAGGTAGGAGAGTGTAAACAGGAGGGGAAAACAAAGTGTTTAAACAGACGAGAGGATGTTTCACTGGGACCTGATGGTCTGCAAAGATAACCGAGGCCTCTAAAACAACAAACCCACAGCTTTTTCTGCTCGCTCACTTTTCCTCATAAATCAGTCTGAACGGGCTGTTTCTCCTGCTTCCCGTCCTCACTCGGATACAACGCCATTTTATGGGTTAAATAAGCCACATCCAGTGACGGGAACAGCAGAGGAGACAAATGGCATCTTCTCCCTACACTTCCTGTTTGACCTGTCGGGGCTCAGAAAAAAGGGTAACCTGTCAGCGACATAGGTGCCCTTCGCTGCTGGAGCAGGAAGGTGACGGCCAGTCCTGACCCGCGGTACTGCAGCGAAATGTCAAACATTTCTCCCGCTGAGCCTCTTTGTCCTGTAAATGTCGTTCAGATGTCCTCCCTCTGTTTCAGCGACACATCGCCCTCGGCATCAAACCTCACGGTCACACAGCAGTTTACGTCTGGATCTACCATATTTTAAACGAGCAGAACACCATCATCTATGTGACATGTGTGAAAACGTGGTGACTGAAGTGTGGCGCCTGAGCACTGACTCTAATATTTTAATGGACAGATTAGACAGGTGAGCTAATCACACCTCAAAGCGTTTGACTTTGTGAATTTTATCTCACGTGGTGTTCCCCAGGGTTCACTTCTAGGACCACTATACTTTAACTTGTAGGAGAAGCACAACCAACAACCCTGATGTTTTAAACCATAATTAAGGCATCATCACTAACAAGAAGATGGAGCTTGTGATCACTGCAGCTAAACCCGAGTCTGAAATGATCACAGCCGTCTGTGGAAAGTGTCAGAGAGATTACAAACCTTTGACCCATCAGCAGCACAACCACAACTTAAAACCATTTTTTATCATTTAAGAAATATTTATTCACAAAAGTGAAACAAAGTGTGTTAATCAAATCCAGGTATTCCAGGACTGTCAGAGCTTTATGGACATTTAAAAACCGTACCGAGGTCATTGTCTCTCAGAAGCTATAGAGCAGATAGCTCTCTGTGGTCATCTGGACTGGGGTGCCTGGTTATTCCCCAGGTTTCTGGCTTTTCCCCATCCTACGTGAGGTGTCCTCCAACACCGTCAGTGAGTCAGTGAACTGGATCTCTCCACAGTATTTGTTGTACTTTGCACTGAAGTCATTTGCGTAAATGTGAGATCCCAGCAGACTCCACAAGTTCGGCCTCCTCTCCGCCCTCTCGCATCTACCTCCTGTGTGGTTACCTTCTCCGTCCTCAAGTGTTTCACCTTCGTATAATTGCCTCCCCGGTGTATTAAAGTTGTGTTTTCCTGAGTTTCCCCTGCTGTCATCACAGAGTTGCTGTATTTTTCTTACAGTAGTCTCTTAGTGTTTCTGATCTCAGTCAGTGTCACAGTTTTTGTCTCCATGATTGGACCATTTACCGACTGTTAGGCTCGTTAGACCTGTACAAACTATGTTTCTAACTTATTTCTATGATCACTGCACATTTTTCCTGTTTTCCTTGCAGAATATACAGACATGAGGACTGGCTCCAGACTTTTCACAGAGCTGCAGCATATTTAATGAAGTTACAGATGCACAGGTGCCCCGCGCCCTCCTTCAGCTGCATGACTTGGGGTTTTTTGCGCCGACTTCTGCCTCTGTTCATTCACATGTTCATTCACGCTCCTCTGGCTGAGCGTAGTAGCCTCTCAGAACAGAGGCGTCTGTGTCGATGAGGCCGAGCTTAAAACAAAACGAGAGCATTTCAAAGGACATCGCGCGCACACACAGACCTCTGTGAGCTGTGATCGAACCGTCTCTGACGGTGGGTCGCTGTGGGCCGGCAGCCAGAGAAGCCTTTCATCCTTCCTCCCTCTCACTCTCACACAAACTCCACGTCTCTCTGCCTTTGTCTCACTCTACATCTCCATCTCACTCCCTCCTCCCTCTCTCTCTCCTCATCTAATTTCCTCTGAATGTGAGGACGAGCGGCGACTTGCCAAAGCGACCCATACATCACAACATCTCGCACAATTACGCATACATACCCCCCACACACAACGCACACTACAGCTGAATGTGAAGTAGGTCGGATTCACACGCCGGGCAGGAGGGGCGCATTAAACATTTGAATTAAACGTGGCGTAGACGTTTAACTGGAGCGCGAGGCTGGAAAATGTCACGCAGGCCGTGTGTGAGTTCCCTCCTGAATAGGATTTCTTGGTCAAATGGATAAAACTGCTGAAAAACACGATTATGTCATGAGACTCGAGCGCTCCGCTGAGGACGGCTTTATTTATAGAAAAGCTTTATTTCTCACAGCACATTTGCATTTGAAAGGTGGCCTGTTGTGCTGTTTTCCTCTCTTCTCTTAATTAAGGAATAGCAGCGTCAGACTGCTGGTTGTTCCAGGCTAAAATCTCCCGAAATCAAAAGGTTGGATTTTCATATTGTGTCCCCACTTTCGTGACCCTCGAGCTCCTCGGGGAGGTTTTACTGAAATATCTCTGACATACTGAAGACCTACAGACTCCCCACAGACAAAGAGGGTCATGTTTCTGCTAATTATCAAACGTTAGCATGCTAACATACTAAATAACATGTGCACATGGCAAACGTGAGTCTTTAAGGCTCGCACACTCTGACCTGCGTCACATTTTTCATGCAAGCCTTCGTAATTAACTGGCTGTGAACCGATTCATGTTCTGAAATGAATCCAACAGCTATAAAAACGTCATTAGCATGCTCACACCACTGCGTTTGGATCACTGCGTGCATACAGAGGAAATATACTGGTGGCTGGTTTCAGTCTCTGAGCTCTGTCCTCTAAACATAATGACTCCGTCACTGAGATTAAAAGTGGGGAGCAACCTCGTTGCAACTAGGAATAATCTGCCTGGTGTTAGCACTGAATTTTTTTCTCTACTGGTTGCACCACACCCTTAACCTCTGGGCGACCACTTTCACCCACAAGGTGATTTCACAGGTCGCGTGCTGGGAGGCAACCTGTCTCCAAACAATCTGTAATCACACTGCAGTCACATGACAGCTCAGCGAACATTTGCAAATAACTGAGACTGACTGCAACGTGTTGGCGATCTGTCTGCGTTTATAAATTAGCTGCAGTCTCCACCGCCGAGCACAACTCATCTGCAACAGGTCTCTGCAACAGGGGACTCGTCTCAACTGGTTGCCAACTGATTATATTTTAGTTACAATGCAATATGAAAACAAGGTTGTCGCCCCGCAGCAACTACGTCACCATTTATGGAGACATTTCTGTATTTTTAATGTGAATCTCTGCGTATGGTGAAAGAAACACATTCCCAATTTCCATTTTTCTCACATTTAATAATAATAACGTAATATTTTAGCAGACAGACCATTTTATCGCCACCCTGAGGCATCAAAGTTGCTCTGAAGACTGAAAGTGTTCGCAGACCTGAAGCAACCATTTCAAAGGCAACAGGTTTCGTGCTCAGTTACTTTTCTACTCGCCATGTTCTCCAACCACTGGGCTAATGTTTTGGCTATATCAGATGAATACGTCACACTTTATCTGAGCTGATGCTTCAAACAGAGCCCTGATTGCTGTGCAGCTTCCGTTTCATGATACTGGAGGTGCAACTACAAATCCATCTTTTCTGCTCTTTGCTTCCTTTTTTTACTGTTATTTCAAGCCCATCAGCACAAACACGTTCCTGCATCGGTCCATCGTGACATGGGCCATGACTTAATCGCTCACTCCTTCTCAGAAACCACCCAGTGAAATGATGTCATGCTCCAGAGAGCCATTGCCAACCCCTACACACACTTATAATGGGATTCTGCAGTTTCACATCCTCAACATGAGCTCATCCCCAAACACAAAGAACGAGCAGAAATTCACTTTAAGGGTTCTTTTGAAGACATATTTTGTTTAGTTTGTCTCAGAAAAGGAACTTTATTTCCTAAAAGTTGATCCTCTTGGCTGCCTGACAACATCTGACAGGAACTATTATAAAGGGTGGGTGTATGTGCATTCCTGCTCGGCTGTTTGAGTTGTGTGATTTGTCCTATTTGCCCAAATGAAATGTCTGGGACCCGTGGGAAAAATCTCTCTGCAGACAGGAGTGACAAATGGAAAGTTAAGTCCGAGCAAACTAACTTTCAGCCCCACGAAGAACGGAGCAGCAGGGGTAAAAGAGGACATGAAGTGGGTATTTAAAGAGCATTGGGGTCATTTTATTTCTAAGGTGAACTGCAGTTTATCAAAGCGCGCCTTTTTAAAGCTCTGCTCACTGATTTTTGCTAAAAATGCAGAACCTGCCTGATAATAAACACATTTTTATATTTTCTTCAACATCACTGTAACCTATCAGAGATGCCAACATAAATCCACCAGCACATAAAGGAAAAACAAAACAAAAAAACGAGTCAGTTAAATGAAATATATAAACATTGTTTCATATGACATTTTATACAATCAGTCTTTTCTTTCTCTTTTTTGTTACAAAGTTGGTCTTTGGGGTATTTGGAGGATGGTGACAGTAATTCAGAACTACAGGAAACTGATAATAATCACACACACAATAAAAAAACTAAACAGGAAGTTCAAAAGCTTTAAGGGAAGTTTGAAACAGAAGGACCTTCAAGGACAAATTTGGTTAAAAATACCAATAAATCAAGAAATGAAAGCAGCATTTTTATGAAGTTTGTTCTTTCTTGGAGCTGGTTACAAGAATATATTAGCTTCAGTAAAGATAAGATCTTGGAAGGTCTAAAGAGATGACATGTTTTGTACACAATCACCCAGAAAAACCTCGTCTTTAATCAGTGATGTCAGAGTTACAATAAATAAACATGGGCTGAGTATTGACTGCTGCTGCTGATTGAAATCAGTTGTGAGGATGTTGCTGCATTAAAAAAAAACAACTTCCTTTTGATTCTTTGGTTGTTGGCATATTACTGCAATCACCTGTTGTTTAAAGGTCCGTGTCTATGCAAGACTGTTACTTGTTACTCCCCAACCACCGAGTGTCAGTAAAATTCGGAAAAGGTGCTATGGAAACCTGAAACCATTTGTCTTCAAAGTTAAAGTCCTGTCGCTAAAACCAGCAAGTTTGAAAAGACACAATGTTTACTTCTGATTCCTCCTTCAACCAGTCACCAACCAGTCGTCATCCAGTCACCAACCAGTCACCAACCAGTCGTCATCCAGTCACCAACCAGTCGTCATCCAGTCACCAACGAGTCATCATCCAGTAACCAACCAGTCACCAACCAGTCGTCATCCAGTCACCAACCAGTCGTCATCCAGTCACCAACCAGTCGTCATCCAGTAACCAACCAGTCACCAACCAGTCGTCATCCAGTCACCAACGAGTCAATATCCAGTAACCGACCAGTCACCAACCAGTCGTCATCCAGTCACCAACCAGTCACCAACCAGTCACCATCCAGTCACCATCCAGTCACCAACGAGTCATCATCCAGTAACCAACCAGTCACCAGTCGTCATCCAGTCACCAACGAGTCATCATCCAGTAACCGACCAGTCACCAACAAGTCGTCATCCAGTCACCGACCAGTCGTCATCCAGTAACCGACCAGTCGTCATCCAGTCACCAACCAGTCACCAACCAGTCGTCATCCAGTTACCAACCAGTCAGAGAGTAAACATTTTTCCTGAGCAACTTGTAACCTACAGAGCACAGAGTAACAAAAACAAGACGACTTCACGTCCACCTCAGACCACATGTTTTATATCAGACTGGACGTTTTTCCATCCGTAGCACGTCTTCTGTCACGCCAGCGACTCTGGCGATATAACCCTAACCATTTACAGCCTACAAACAATAACACAGTCTGACAACAAAAAAACAAAAAGGAGATAGAGGTGCACACCTTTGATATCACAAACTAAAATCTGTTTTCCTTATCCATGCGCACACGCAGTGGCTTTTTCCAAAAACACCCGTCCATGTGTGGACAGGGCCGTCCAGCCTACTGGTCCTGCTGGGTACGATTTAAATTAGCACTATGAAGAAAACAAGGAACATTTAGAAGAAGGTGAGGAAATAAACACGTAAAAACATTCAAATTCTGAAAAATCTATCACATGGCGATCTGAAAATTCACCTGCAAGTCAGTTTGGTCCACATTTTAAATTACTCTTCAGATAACCCACAAAGATAATTCAGGTTTCATTTCAGATGATGCACAGCAGCACAGAAAGCTAAATAAAGCACAGAACCAACTACACAACACAGCAAAGCCGTGGTGAATATCTTTTACGTAAGACAACTGTGTGAACATTACTGTGATGTTTCCTGTGGCACATCGGTGGACTAAAAGCCGAGCTGGTGGTCTAACTTCCCACTGATGTGATTTTACCTGCAGCTCGAGCGGCGATGAAATCAGCGCGTTTCTAAATATAAACCAGCAGCAGCTGGACCACACGAGGCCGCGCTGCTCTCGTATGAGTGGCTCACAAATGAACCTACACATGTGCCTGCATGGAAATGAATACAGCTGCCATGCAAGACTGTGTGTGTGTGTGTGTGTGTGTGTGTGTGTGGTAGCTACATATGGAAAACAGAGGAGGTGGAAGGAGAACGGGTGTTTGTTTTACATGGCTGACATGTCTTGTAACACCTTTTTCTTTTATTCTCGACGCTCGTTCTCGATATTCCCTCAACCCCCGACTTCGGGACAGGGTCTAATCGTCTCCTGATGTTCCCAAATTCCCAATACAGCCAGTAGCTAAGCTTCAAAACATCAGCTTGGAGTTTTGCGGAGATTAAGGCTTTATAATGCAGCTCTGCCAAAACTATTCTACACAGCACATCAAAGCTAGTTTAGGTGGACCACAGGGGGTTAATACTTCTGCAGTATTAACCAGGGGCTGCATGGAAAGATGAGCTATTACAGTTAATTAAAGAACTGAGCAGACATAAAGTAGATGAGTTTGAGCAGAAAGGTTAACGGTTAAACGCAGCCATGAGGGAGGCCGAGAGCCAGTGCAGTAGTCCTAGTCCCAATGGAGACGGTTGCATCAGGAAAGGAATCCGGCATTAAATCTTTGGAAATGTGGATCGTCAGGAATGGGATTTCATGAGTCCTGACCAGGATGGACAGGATTAGAGGCGGGAACATCAGGGACAGCTGATAGACAAAGTTAGAGAAAGAGATACTTGAAGCTGCTGGTTACTGTTAGCAGCTAACACTGGTGTGGACAAACCAGCAAAACTACAGCTAAACATAAACATGGATAACAGGTGACATTAAACAGTGAAACTGATCTAAAATGTGTGTGTCAGATTAAATTATGTATAAAATGTGACCTGTGGTTAAATGCAAATAAGATTTACGACAGGTGCACGCCACCTCTGCAGCTCGACGGAGGCCCCGTTAGCTGCTCCAAGCTCCACAGGGTTTGTTTCTAGCTCTGACAGGAAAGCGTCCAAGCGGCGTGTTCGAAACATCTCAGACAACAGCGATCGCTATCGAATCAGAAATCGCCCGTTTCCCTCCCGGCTCGCTCAGGCGGCAGGAAGGCCGGGCGAGCCGTGGCGGCCTGTCAGCTCGCTGGCTTGTTGTCCTGAAGTGACGGAGACGGTGAAGAGCGGTAATTAAAGGCTGGAGAACGCGAGCTCTGACACATACACTGACAAATACACGGGGCACTGCCACCTGCTTCACCCAGCCTCCAATTACTAAACTCAGCTGGAGGCTCAGCCACCCGCCTGGAGGTGTGACTGAGAGCTCCAGTACATTTTGGACTTGTAGTCTCTGAGCGCGCTCAGTGTAGGAGATATTCTACATTCAGGACAAAGGCGACGGGTCCAGACCTGGGCTGGATTTGCTGTTGCTGGATATCCTCCCAGTGCAGGAACCATCTGGGATTCAGGTATTTTAACTGGTTTCCTGGAAACTGTGAATCATGAGTGATGCTACGAATGAGCCACGATCTACGACTGTGGGAGGGTTTTGGTCCAGCTGTGGCTTCAGCACAGCCGACTCCAGAGTCCTGTTTTTATTATATCTGCTGGAACATCAGTGGAAACACTTTGGGAAAAATATTATTGACGAAGTCAGCAACAGGATGACTTCAGAACCAATCAGCAAAGTAAGAATCTCGACTAGTTCTGGTCCAGTTTTATTTTTAACTACCCAAAAAGGCTAAAGCCATCTTATTTTATCACAGCAGAGAACAGCAAAGGTTTAGACCCTCAGTGTTGGTCTGCTTAGTTGAAATGACAAAGGATAAAAGACCTCATTTAAAATGTAAATTCTTCCAGTAATGGTGAAGATTGAACCTTTGGATGGTCGAGGTCCTGGTCTACGCATACTTACATAGATTGGATAGGTTTTATTCATTTTTAGCCCTGCTGCTCATGAAAAGGTCATCTGTGGGAATTAATTTTATTTGTAGCTCAGGATGAATGCGAGGCAATCAGTGGTGACGAGATTAAACCTCGGGGTCAATCCAGGCGTATTTTAATGGATCACATAGGTTTGCTGTGAAAAGCCGCTTTCACAAACACACCAGCACGGCCTCGACGATGCTGCGGCGTTATTTAAAGCTGCAGAAAAATATTGGCATTTCAAGAATTTAAAGAAACATTACTGAAACCTGAAGGACTGAAAGGGTGATTCCAATATTCACAATATTATATCTTCATGACATCATTCAGGGAACACATGAACTAACAATACATGAGAATAATCTAGTTTATTTCTATTTGTGATCCAATCCTGACCGAGTGATGTTCATCCCCCAAACTTTGGACCAAAATTGTGATTCTGGAAAATGATGTGCCAAGAATTTTTGTAAAGAATGAAGAACCATCAAAGAAAAGTCAAAAACCATCTAAATTAATTTGGTAATTTATCAAATACAAATGAAACAGGTCTGTGACACAGAACCGTAACCCTTCATCTAAACATGTGAAAGACAGATGGAGCAGGACCGTCCTCTTGTTTGGGATGATGCTGGATAGAAATAGAAACGTCAGCACCTGACACCATCCTGGCAGCGTCAGGTGAAGGTGGGGAATGGAAGTCCTGTTTCAACATTTAGCCTGACATGCAAGCTTACGAGAAGCAAAGAAGGGAAGGAAGACAGCAGGGAAATCAGTGGAAGATAAAAATAGTGCTTCACTGGAGCATATTTCAAGTCCTCTAGTGTTTGAAGGCTTCCTGAACACTGTCTCTCTCTGCAATACTGACAGAATCAGAAACAGAGTTACAGGCAGATACTGTACCACCTGCTGTTCCTGTAAAACGGCTTATTCTGCATTACAGTATTTAGTGAGACAGATATTAGCTCATCTCTCTCCTAACCATTTTCCCTTTAAGTGAATTATCCAGATCCAGAGTCTTTGGATGTACACGAATTATCCTTTATTTTGATATTAGGCAACAACTCTAAAAGCCTATGGACACACTAGTAAGAGCACATCTGTAACTTCATTAGGAATATAAGCCATCTGAGAAACACCCGTTTTTACAGTGGGAAGTTTAAAACTGCACATAAGACCAAGATCAACTTAACTCAAGTAACTTTTCGTTATTAATTTACTGCATGTCACTTAAGTACTTTTGATTATTTCTACAGTTATCAACAATTTCAACTATTGTAACAGCACCATCATATGATTTCAAACTTGTTAATGATAATTTTAGCTAGCAAGCTAACAGCTTCATTTGTTTATCTATACTGTCAGCAACTACTTATCCATATTTATAAGTTTATTTTGGTCATATTGTTTACAGTTTCAAATATTAGTCATAATTTTAGCTAATAATTTTACCTGTTAGCCATATTTTAGCTAACAATTTCAGCTGTTAGCTGTATTTTTAGCTAACAGTTCTTTAACTATAAAATGTAGCTACTCAGCTAGCCTTTTTAGGCTAAGATTTTATTGGTTAGCCAAACTGTTAGCTAAAAAAATATATAATTACATATTTAGAATTTAGATTGGTAATTAAACCAAAATTTAATCTGTTTAACTATACTGTTAGATTAAAGAAAACGAATCCAGAATTTCAATATTTTTTTATACTATTAAGCATTTCAAGCACTACAAATACTTTTAGCTAATATTTTCCACTGGCTATGCGCTACTCTAGCTAATAACTTCTAATTTTGTGCTTACAAAGGTATCTAGACAGAAATATGGATAAAACAGGAATCCATTTCCACATATTTTACAATTTAGTTAATTGATAACATTAATAAAAAATTTTTAGTAATATCAATTCATCTGGAATGAATTAAGTATTCTTATTTTGATCGATTTTAGCTAACACCTTTAACTGCTAGCTAATAACTTCTACCTACACGTTAGGAATTTTATGTAGAAACTAGATATAATTTCACTTTATCCTGACTGAAGGAGACTAAAATAAATGGCTTATCTATAGATTTGATTAATTGATTTTACTGTTTTTATTACCTCAATCTAGCCATTTCAGCCAATTGTATATATATCCACTACCTTTTCATTTCTTTTTTGTTTTTTAGGTTTTTCGTTGTTTAAATAAATGCATGCAGAAGTGGGATAAGTACTTAGCAGGGAAACAACATCACTTCATCCATCCTAAAGAACACTTTGTTTTCCAGCAGATTATTTCAGGCAACATAATTTACTCTGCTTAAACGTCACACAGGGAAAACAAACAAAACCATATTATTGTTGTCGTTAATGTAATTTCTCAAGTAGTGCTAAAGATCTAAGAGCAGCACAGAGTCTGTCCTTCTTTTCTTTTCATCCCTCCAACAGTTTTCTTTTTACAGAGTTAAACAGCAGAGGTGTGAAAACATTGAGCCTGAACTTTGTGGCTCCGTGTGAACCTTTTCTCTCTGAGCCAGACTCAGCTGCAGTCCAGTTTGTATGACGCAGGCCGAATGAAAAGAGTTTGGGAGTTGTTTTTGTGCAGTCATGTTTTCTAAAAGCTGCCGCTGGTGTTGAACTCCATTTCCTCTGCTCAGCAGCATGGCGGACAGCACGGCAACAGAGGCAGGCAGACCACCCGTAGCCTTTACTTTGAGCTGGACTTAAAAGCTTTTGTACAGGTAGAGAGTTTATCCACATGCTGCACTCTGCTGCCTCCTCAATCACTTCTGGTCTATCTGCCACCCTTTTCTAAGTCCTTCATTTGTTGAGCTATTTGTCATCCTGTGTTCTGGATAACAAGCACCAACCGAAGGCGCATTAACTTCACCCCCAAGATCTATTTTAAGGATCTATTATAAGGAAAACAGATGAACAAGAGACCGAATATTCCCACCACTAATGGCTTGTTGTTATATCAGCACTAAGGCCCCTCTCAGAGTTCGGAGGCTGCCCGGTTGTTTTGCTGCAGACATTACTGATCATTACTGTCCAAGTCCTCCTGATATACAGTTCAGACCCAGCCGTACTATCAAAATAGACTCACCTGAGGTTTTTAAAGCTACAGGTACTTCCTGTCTGCATTTAGCTTTCAAGCACTTGGACACTGTTCCCTTGTAGGCTTCCAGAAGTCAACCAATCATAACAAACTGATAAATCTGTTTTTTGGTATTTATCCATGTCATGAAAAATACTTTTGCCTAATATATTAGCCCACAATTAAGCAATTAACCTCCATCCTAACTACACACATGCACATCTGCCTACATGTTGTATCCTGTGTATAATGCATGTTATATATGTAAGTGATGCATGATCTGAGGTGATTAGAGAGTTTAGTGAAAGCTTAAAAACTACGTTTCCCATGATTCAACTGAAATATGGCATTTTTTACTGTTATTGATCCCAGAATGCATAAATGATGGACACAACCCATGTTTGAAAACTAAAGCCAACACACTGTTCACTGTAATGGACACCAGGGGGCGCTCTCTCTGCCTGTTCTTCCAAATTAAGTGACACATACAGAAAAGTTCAACTAGTTTGGAGCACAGGTTTCTCAAACTGAAGGCCGTGTGCGGTGAAGCAGGGGTGGTGTTCAGGTGAGATGATGAAGCTGTTGTTCATGAACAGGATCCAGCGTTTCAGAGCTGCTGACAGGTTTAGAGAGACAGACTGGAGCGCCGTCTGTTCTCATGCGTCTTCCTGAAATCGGCACAAAGAGATGACATCCCTGGTCTCATGTCCACATTAGCTGCCCCCGTCCGCGGCTCAGTGCAGAGTGTTATTGATTGGCCCTGTCGATGCAGGCCTGCCTTTAACTCACTTTACTTTGTTTATGGCTCGGCTTAAATGCCTGAAACTGCTGCTGCTGCTCAGAGCACACAAACAGCAGAGGACATCTGTGTCCTCGCCTTTCTATAAATTGGAAACTTTCAATTTATTAAAGGGACCAGCAGACAAAAAGCTGAGCTGTAGGCTACAATTCTGACATGAGATATTGTCCATCTGGGAAAACAGAAGCTCGAGAAGAAGGCAAAAGACATCTGCTTTTTGCAGATGATGTGTTCCTGTTGTCTTCATGGAGCAATGACCTTCAGCTCACACTGGGTAGCCTGCAGCTGAGTTTCAATTAGCACCTCCAAGTCTGAGCCCACGGTTCTCAGTCTGAAATCAGTGGAGGGACTCCACCGAAGATATATTTGGATTTCTGATTAGGACGTGTCCTGGATGCCTCTAGGTGAGGTGCTTTGGGCATGTCCCTCTTGGGAGAGACCCCTGGGCACCATCCTGGATAGATTATGTCTCTCAGCTGGTTCAGGAACACCTTGGCGTTCCCCATAACTCGACAGAGTAAGGTGTGGGCATGTCTGTGGCCCAGACCTGCTTAGATGGTGGAAACGTGATAAACTGATGGAAGGAAGTCAAAGTTTAGCCTCTCCAGTTTGGCTGCTTGGAAAAAATATAAACTGTCTTACTCTATTTAAAGTTTTCTCGTGACCTTTTCTCAGCTCACATTTTGCACGTGCACGACGTCATCAAAAGTAAAACAAATGTAGTTAGGTGCCCCCCCCACCATTCCCTTCTCCGTGAGTCAGACGCCTGCAGCTATACTTTACAGTGACATTCAGCCTCTTACTGTTTCTATCTGATCTATTATATGAACTTGTTTTCCAGTGCTCCCAGCAGGGCTGCAGACTGGACCCATCACAGCAATAAAGACACTCTTGCTTCTAAAGGCACAGAATCTGAAAACAGCTGGACGTGTTTCTTCTGGTCGATACTGGTGAACAGATCTGCAGTTTAATAACACGGCACTGCAGGAGGGACGGGTCCTTAAAGACACTGCAACACACACTTAGAGTGCAAACGAGGAAATCTCACAGAGCAACACAAACACTAAAAGAACAACAGCAGCAAACCGGACAGATCTAAGAGCTCGTGTGAACCTTCCAGCTGCAGTCAGCCTAAACGTGAGCTACGCCAGTCATTTTTTAAATATAGCTGGTTTGATGCAATGAATGATATCTCTGTGCTGCATTTATCCAGTAACATCCAGTTTGGTGTTCAGGAGCACTGCCTGGAAATGAAACTGAACTGAGATATTCGACAGAAAGCAAAGGCGAGCACAAAAATAGTCTAAAGGGAAACAGAGGATAGAGAAACTGTAAATTAAAAAGTCAAAGGCTCACGACTGACTCACTCATACAGCTCAGTAGGCAACAGCAGTGCTCACTGAAAAACCGCATCACAACCAGCATAAAAAGAAAGAACAAGCTAAACAGTGACGAAATACAACCTGAGAGCCCTATGTATTAGCTAGCATTAGCTGCACTTATGTAAAGCTAATACTTTCTAATCCAGCGATTATTTATTCACAAGTATATGTTTCCATTTTCAGTTGAACTGCTGTGTTGACACAACTGTGCGATCAATCTGGAGACAACACTATGTGCTGCTGCTGACCATCTATCTGGCCTATACCCTCACTACAACAGTGCCGTCCTTTGTGACAATGTTGTGATCATACATCCTAAGAGGTCTATACACAAGAGATGACTACCATAACCATCTAGCAACCAGAGACTTACACGATGAATTCAATGAACTCACATCAGTTATGCAAATACAGACAAAATAAATGACCGAGCTAAACCAATCAACTTACAGATCAGATCTAGAATCTTTGAGCCATTGAGATTAAAGTGATAATCTATGTAGCCAAAGGTACTGCTGACCGATATGTGACGGGGTTGAAACTATACAGACGGGTTATCTACACCAGATAACTAGAGTCTGGAAAGTCCACCAGCAACCAAGTGTCAGATACAGTGATGGTAACAACCAAATTTCAAAGTGTTAAACTGTTGCAGATATCAGTTAACACGCTTTGATTTGTGGCCATGTTCTACAAGTTTGCCTTTTACTAATGTCTAGAAATCTTTTCCATCTTCATAAAAGTTCTAGAATCTCATCGTTGATTAAACTCTGATAACATTCTAGACTTTTGCTTTCTAGAGTTTTTTGCCTTCCACTTATCTTTAGCATCTTGCTTTTGAACTTATGCACTTATACATTCAAGAGTACTGCCCTTAATGTTTCTCTTATAACTTTCGAGTCAGTTTTATTTATATAGCGCTGAATCACACCAACAGTCTAGAGTCAACAACTCCGACCTGCTTTAAACTCGACTGTATACTTCCTTGGAAGCTCAGCAATAAACCTGCCGAGTGCGTCAGAAATAAGACGTTAGAATAGTTTCTAAGAACAGAACAGCTGATTCGTCCACATTAGAAACAGTTCTCACTAAGAACAAACTGCCACCTCCAAAAAGGGCCATGAAGCTAAATCAATGGGTATGTTAAATAGTTTCAACTCAAACATTACAACCCCCACAAAAGCCGAACTGACTGCAGTACTGTAGTAAAAGACTCCATTAGTTAGCTAGCTAGTAGCTAGTTGCTAACATTAGGCCTACTTCTTAACACCCACGATCTAATGTTAAGAGCAAGTCAGATGAACATCGACCACTTTCAGAGGATCTTTGCTCTGGAACACCGGACTAAAGCAGCTCTGCCAAAATAAAAGTGCAGGACTTTGCTGGAAAGTCGTTCAGTTTCTGAATGCCTGTTTAGCATCCGACCGCTAACAGTAGAAGAGTTGACTTGATGGACGTTAAAAAGTTTTTCATGTGTTTTATTTTTCATTCTCATGGTTCATTTTGTCCTATAACTCAACAACCTGCAGGGTTTCTGTGAATGAAAAGTCAGGCCTTTATTTGCCACAAACTCTGTCTTTCACATATAAGTTTCACACTAGGGCTGCCACGATTAGTCGACTATTAAAATCGTCGACGACTAATTTAATAGTCGACGCATCGTTTGAAGCTTTGTAAGATCACAAAGGACGCAGGAATGAGTAGTAGGATTTAAGAGTGTAATAACGGACTGAAACAGAAGATGGCAGCACTGCATGTACAAGGATGCCAGCTGCCGTTAAACCCCGAAGAAGAAGAAGCTGTGTCCCAGAATTCATAGCGCAGCCCAGCGCAGTTGTCAACAATGGCGGCAGCTAGTTAGTTTTAATATTACTCTTATTATTCTTTCTGGGTCACAAAATAAACGTTTAACATATTTTCAGGCGAGAATGTAGCTGTGTAAACCTCAAATATCTGCTCAGTTTATCAAGACACCACATATTTTCAAAAGCGCTCCGACGTTTTCGGAGACGTCTGTTACCCACTAGCTCGTTAGCTAGGCGGGGGCAAGGCTAACTAGAGCCGTGAGAACACCGGACTCCCGGCAAATCGTTTTCAAACCCACCGCCGTCTTTTGCTAGTCAGGTTAAACATATATATAAGTCACTTAGATAACTTAAATGTTATTGTTTGGCTTTCTTTAGTATTTTATTTGTTCCTGAGTAAATCGGTTTGGCTGAGATTAAAGTTATAGTTTTTACACAGCTAAAACTGTCAAGCAGACAGCTGATTATCAGAAGTGTGAGACGCTGGAGAATATACTCCGGTGTCCTGTTATATTTTAGAAAGCAAGGAGTTTATTAAACTTCACCGAAACAATCTGCAAATTTCATTAAAAATTAATAAACTACCATCTTGTCTTTATTTTTAGTTAGCACAAACACTTCAAGCTGTAAGCTAATGATAGTTATATAAGACCAGATGCTGCTGGTGCAATAAGCTGTAGTTTTACGTCCAATGGATGATGATCTGATTAGTCGACTAATCGCAAAAATAATCGGTGACTAGTCGACTATCAAAATAATCGTTTGTGGCAGCCCTATTTCACACATACTGTTGAAGCCCTTCAGCCATGTTTTGCTGGTAATGCTGGTTTGGATTTGCATTATGAGCTCACTACCACTGGTGGTGCCACAGGTTTATTTTTTATATAATTCCCCGGGAAGAATAGCTCCTGTCAAGTAGCACTGATGCAAGAAAACAAAATAAGGTATGTTATTAAGAGTAATAAATAAATTCGGATCTGTAATCACTGTCTGCTTGTTGAGTAGGCAGGTAAACACACCTTTGAATGACAGCTTAATTAATGTTCACAACCTATAATAATAATAACCTGAAAATTAGATTTGAGCAGCAGCAGAACATGACATTTAACCCCCCGTAGTCCAACAGAAAAAAGGAAAAGCACCTGGGTCTGGTATGTTTCCTGAAAATATTTCCATTACGTAACATTTCTCGATCACACGACAGCAGCTCGAGCAGAACGCGATAAAAGACCTACAGAAATCTGTCCAAACATTTTCCCAAATAACTCCACACCCTCAGCTTTCACTGGAATTCAACGGACTTCAAAGAGCCTTGGATGTAATCGTCAGCGATAAGATTTTGGCCCAGCTCCATCCAAACACACACACAAGGACGGCCGGCCTCTCGATCACTTTTTGTGGACGTTTTGGTGTTTTTTAGCAAATAAATAAAAGTTTCTTACCTGAAGGGATGAACGGCACGACAGGAACAGAGCAGACATGGAAGAGAAGAGAGAAGAGGAGGATTAGTCCAGTTAATGGAGCTAAACAGAGATTTTTGACATTGACAGGTTGAAGGAACAGTTCCCAGTCATCTTAAATCTGAGAACGGACTCTGGTCTGTGGAATAACATCAGAAAAAATAACCAAGTTTCGCGTCTAAGTATGACTTCCTTATCCTGTAATTACCATTTTCCACCTTATTAATTGTGACTCTTGTAATAATGAGAGCTTATCTACACGGCCGGATTAACCTCGTAATTAGCCGAAGACAAAACGTTTGTGACAGAGTCCTACTGACCTCAAACACACATTTCGACCATTATTTCTGAAGGTACCCAGAAACCAGCCAGCTCTACAGAGATGAAACTAACAGCTCATTAACTGACGGGATTGTAAACTGCGCCGAGTCAGTCCTCAAATTACAAAGTACTGAAAATCCACCGGTATTAGATTGTATTGAATAATTTCCAGTTTTGGAGACAGAATAAAATATTTTTTGTAACACATTCTGATATTTGATGCACTGAATAATCAGTTTGAACACTTTATCCAAAAGCAGCTTGTTGTCTTTATCTGCAGTGCTTCATGTTTAAGTTTGGTGGGCGGTGGGTTGCAAAGCAGGCTGCAGAGGCAGCAGCAGCTGAAACAGGCTGAAGGAAATCAGAGCGGTTAACAGTTTCAAACATGTTAGATGTCGTGATGGTCAAGATAATTGTTGGTTCCAGCCTTCCGACTCCTCTCCAATGGAGCAACGCTACTCGTGAACATACGTTTTCAGTTTGCTACCTAATAATAATGCTGAGACTTGAAATGTCATGAAAGCAATATGCTTTAAAATCCCAACAAAAAGACTTGTTCATTAGAAACTGAGTCACAGTTTGATTCTTCTGTTGGTTCATCCACGACTTTTACAATCTTTAGAAACATTTTAAATAAAGCATCTAATCGACTTCCTGTCAGTAACAGTAAGAGGCCAAAACAGAGGCGGCCATCTGCAGTCGTTTCAGTGGAATTAACTGACTGTAGATTAACTTTGTACCCGTAATAAGACAGGAAAAAACAGCTTTCTTGCCAAGGTTGTGGGTTTGATTCTCAGTGGAGCGATTCAGACTAAACATCCAGGATTTAGTCAGAGAAAATTACGGTTGTAAAAATCTTTAAGTCGTCCTGACAGCAGCGACAGTAAAAGGAAGAGTCTGCTACGCTGAGAGGAGCAGTCATCACAGCGACTCGTTTCACTCTGACTTTCCTTTGTCGAGCAGCCAAGAAGCAATATTGTGCTCTCCAGAAATAATGCTGCAGCAGCAGCAGCAACGCTGGCTCGCTCCTAAAGGAAATCTGGAAATAAGCTGCACCGACTCCCAGAGTTAATGTGGGTGGATCATTTAGCAGCAGTGGGGCCTGCTGAGTGGGAGGAACTGCTCGAAAATTACAATATCTGTCTTAAATCGGCTTTTGTTCTGCCTCTTCATCCACCACAAGAGACGCACTGCAGGCCTGTATTAGCCCGCTTCTTCTCAAAACCTTAACTTCTTACTGTGGCACTTAAAATAAGCTGAACCTGATTATAACGTCCCAACCATCACACGGTTTAATGAAGCTAAACCAGAGCGACTAGAACTACAGCTGGACAGCAGCAGCACACGTTTGGCACTGATGTCGATAAAGTTCAGCAGATTAAGACTTTTTAAAGAAATGAAGAAACAGCTGGATTTTTGATGACATTCATTAAACTGAACAGCGAACTTTCTCTCTCGAGCTGCAGAGTCTGAAACAGGGAAACCTTCTTGTAGATGTGTTGTTTGACTAAACAAATGTTTTCATGCGATTATGAGACAAAATTCAACGCTGCAAACATGAAGTGAGCCTGTTGGAGACGACTACATGCATCTGCAGAAACAACTGTGTGTAGTCGTCTGCATACATCAGCACAGCTCCAGAACTACTTTTTCTTCACCCTCAAACATGAAATTCAGATTTTGAGTAAAAAAGCAACAAAAATATATAAAATTAAAGGTTTATTTATTCAAATAAATATTTTTGTTTTAAACTGAATATATACCAGTTAAGTCAGTGGTTCCCAAACTTTTTTAGCTGGGCTCCCCTTTGTTTTACAAACCCCCCCCCCCCCCCCCCCAAAAAAAAAAAAAAAACGTTCGCCCCCCCCCCCGCACACACTAACACATCCTCCAACCACACACGCCCATATTTTGCTCCATTGCGGTTTATTGCACACCTCAAACATTTAGTAAAAAATTAAGCAAATACAAGTAATCTGCAGGTAGTAATAAAATTAACTAAAAATTCGTCCACGTAAACGGCGTTTCGAAACGAAGATTTTTTTAAAACTCCTTTTTTGCGTTTATGTGTGGACGAGGAATACAGAGTTCGTCACGCAACGTCAAAGGTATGTGCCTTTTTCCACGTCACGCTGTGGCCACGTTATTGTTTACATGAGATGAATTGCAGAATAGCAGATAGAGACGAAATACTGTTAATCTGACTGTCTGCAGGTTTTACACGCAGTTACTGTCCCTCTATTTACAAAGGCAGAGGCGTCACGGTGTAGTTTTACATGTAGTTGTTTTTTCCTGTGTAATAATATTCAACATTGCTATCAATACATTTTTCAAAAAATGCCTCTCTCTGCAAAGTCAACTTCACTCAGTGTAGCTATTTACATTTTTATTATGTAACAAATTGACATGAAACATTTACATTTTAATTAGTTAAAATCAACATTTTGGGGAAATTTACTCCAAACCCGCTGCCCGTGTCCATCTTTTATATACAGTCTGTGTCCAGGACCCAGTTTTATTTGTTAACAGCTGCGTCACATTGCTTTACAGGCAGGTGAACCCCGACTAACATACTAATCAGTGTGGTGTCGTGTTTCTACAGAGGGAAAGTGCGACCAATCAGACGACTGCCTGTGATCAGACCCATCGTTCGTCATCAGCCTGCTGTTTGACATTCACAGCCTTGAAGGTGACACGGACACACTCACAGCCTGATGACTGTTACAGACGTACGTTTGCTGCTCCGCCTGCCGCTCAGTTAGAAACATTAAACAAAGAAATCAGCATCAGCAGAGGAAGGAAAGCCCCGTTATTCCCTCCACAGGGCAGAGTACAGTGGAGCAGAGCTGGTGACCAGGAAAACCAGAAAGTGTGTCGAGATGTTTTTAGCCGGCACACAAAGAATGAGTCAGACGGCGCTCGGCCTGCTGGGACGTCACGTCTGCAGACACAGATACGAGGAGAGAGGGACGGGAGGAGGAGGAGTCCAGCTTTGTTTTCCCTGCGCCAATACCAATTACACCCTTCAGCGCTGCCCCGCAGCATCATCATCATCATCATCTTCTAATGGAAAAATAAGTATTTTTATCTTATTGTGGACCAGAAGCTGTCATCAGACGGCGTGGCTGCGCTCCACGCCAGGGCGCCACACGGGGTCCCAGCATGCCGTTTCCCTGCAGGCAGATCTCGGTTCCTCACAGAGGACAGTGCGCTTGCTGCCTCCACGTCTGTAACTGCAGCTTGTCTGCATCGTGTACTCTATTCCTGCTCAGTGTTACTGACCACAGCAGCAGGACAGCTGTACACAGCACAGACTGACAGAGCAGGCTCAGCTGGTCATTAAACTGACAGCTGCTCCAGTTCTTCCTTCCACAATAGTTAATGGAGTAAAGGAAGTCCTCGCAGCCTCTTCAGTCCTCTCATAATCAAATATTGAAGCCACCGCTCCGCCCGACTGTCACTGTCCTATTTAGCATTCATGGCAGCAGGTCAAACCCCGACACGAGCGAGCCGCTGTTAAAGAGAAAACACGGCCACGATGCACTGAAGCACCGCAGCAATTTCCTAATGTTGTAAACCTGCTCAACATTTGGCAATAAACCCCATTCTGATTCTGATTCTGATTCTCTGATTCTGATTAGCGACCTAGCTATTACCTGTAGTGTTACAGTTATGCAGTTATGTATAGACTACATAGTTCTTCCTGGACAACTCTTCAGATGTTTCTTGGACCTCTGCGAGGTGGTGTTGACTTTTTGATACCAAGCAGGAACCTGAAGAGCTGCAAAATGCAGGGGAAAAGAAAAAGTACTAAAAACTGCAGTTCCTCTAACTCCCACTAGAGGCTCCAGCAGCGAGTCATTCCCCGTACACCGCCATGTTTGAAGCAGAAATAAACATGTTTACAGCCTGATTCAGACCCTGTTTTGGTCTCCAGGTAAATTTCCTCTTCATAAAAAGTTGCTCACTGTAGAGTTATTTAAAATGAGGCATCTTTGACAGAAAGGGGAAGCAACAGCTATTAGCTATCTTAGCCTACAGTGTATGGCATACCTGGGATGTGTCGCCAATCTATTAACATCCGTGCATGCTAACGCCAGCTAATATTTGGATGGTGGGAGGAATTTAAAATAAAAGTTAGCACAGAAAGAACATGGAAACGTAGCTGCAGTGACGTCGCAGAAAAGCCGTCTGAAGCCAGTCAGGAAATGCCGCAGCTCGTCCTCATGTATACCACAGATACATCAGGAGGTGCTGAGCCTCTGACGACAAACTTCCCATCAACTTTAACGTCACCTAATGTGACATAATTTATCGTAAATGGTTAAAAAAAGAAAGAAAAAAAAAGGCAGAAAACTACTCGAGTCCCATTCGCGTCATATAAAAGCATCATTAACACAGACGTCTGATATTTTTCCGACATCTGGGCCGAGTCGGCCGCTCGCTGACAGACAGCGGGAGTTTTCAGGTCTTCATATTCCAGTTGTGGCAGGAAAATTCAGCTCTGTGTATGAATCTGAAACGTTCTCCGAGTTCTTACATATTGCTTTACACAAGACATTCAGCAGTTAAATGTGCTGCTATGCAGTCGACTGACAGTTCATTTATATAGAGCCAAACCACAACAATGTGCTTTATGCTGTAACGTAAAACCCAAACTGTCAGACGACCCTCTATGAGCAAGCGCTTGGCAACAGTGGGAAGGAAAAACTCCCGGCAGAATCCGTCTCGGGGAGCGGGGTCATCCGCTGCGACCGGTTAGAGGAGCGGAAACAGAAAGTTGGGAAGATGTTCGGTGATGTTTCTGTACAGCAGATTTAGCACATCTGATGAAGTCGTGCAAAGTTTGCATTCACTCTGGATGTTTTCCACATTTCAGGCCTTTGAAGTGAACGAGGGCGAGTTGGAGTTTGGTGCTTTTTCAATAATTTTCCTTGAAATTTTTGGGGCTTAAAAACATTGAAGTTGCAGAATCTAAAGCATCATGGCATGTGTCAGAGTTCATCACAGGACCTTCAGCTGAGGAACCAGCAGAGAGAAAGCAGTGCATACTTTCTTGTGTTCGGAGGGTTTGTCCAGAGGCTGAAAATAGTTCCCTCGTTCACTCTCACAATCGTTCTGCTGTTTGGTTCCCAGACGTGTTTCCAGCTGCGCTGATGCGATTGCACTGACCTGTTACTGTCAGGACAAGAGCTTCATTTCACTGAGGATTTGGTCTAATAAGTGATAAAAATATGTTCTTAATGCTTCATATTATCCAGGTTATGATCAGTGACACGACTGCCGAGGCCCGTGAGACCGACTAACATCATTATTATAGTTTTCAAAGAGAAAACAACGTTTTTACCAAATCTGGGGTAATGTGGTCTCATCTTATAGGTCCCATCAACTCATTGGTGCTGTAATTTGGACCAGATGAAGCTTTTTACAGCGTGCAGGATACAGTCTAATCAACTGAACTAATAAAAATGGAGATAGAAAAGAAATAATGTGATTTTAGAGACACGTCTGATTAAAAACAATCAGTCTGTTATTGATCCACTGAGTTTTATGACATAATGCAGTGTGTGAGAATAAATGTGACAGAGCTGCGACCTGATTGGCCCGTGATCTGCACACATCATTAGTGCTGCTGCCTGCTCTAACATGCAACACAATGTGTGCATGCGTGTGTGTGTGTGTGCATGCGTGTGTGTGTGTGTGTGCGTTCCCAGCTTATCTCGTGTTGCGTGTGATTGAGTCACGGTGACACATTTCTATATGTATGAAAGGCGTGAAATCGGAGCGAGACGCCGCACTATACGCTGGCAGCTGTAATGGAAGCGGCTTCAGTGTGTTTTATATTCGCTGTAGTCGAGCAGACAGAGACGAGAAAAAGGAAACAGCAGGAAAAACCAACAAAGCAAATCAAAACCAGGCCGACCCAAACTCTGACAGCAGCCGAGCGTGATGATACCGAGCCTTCCTTATCGCTGTGCCGCAGGCCTCAGACATCTACCAGATCTTTAAAAAAACAAAAAAAAAAAAACGTCTTTGATGATGCTCGCACTGCTGCTTAAACTCCAACATGTGCTTCATCATCTTCTCAGCGTGGCTGCAGGGTCAGAGCACAGAGAGAAGTAGGGCAGCAGAAACCCTGCAGCTCCAGACTGTATATAAAAGATGGCCATCACAAGCTCATTGGAGCCTTAGAGTTCAGGTTTTGGGTGGTAACATGTTGGTTCTTTAGGCTGCACTACTAAGCTGTCAACTACAGCTAGCTAGTTAGCTTGGTTAGCAAGTGATGAGCTGTCCTGGTGTAACGTCCAAATCCTTTAACTTACCTCACCAAAACTAAAGCACAGACTTCTTGGTTGGTGTTTGTGCATTAAAAGCACAAACACTGTTCACAGGTCCAGTTCAGGGACTCCAGTTAACCACAGTGAGGTGTATCAGAGAGCTACAGCTACTAGAGCACTATTACTTCAAACTTTAAGCATTTGGTTAAAAAGGAAACTAAGAAAAGCAAGCTGCTCCTTTTACCATGTAAACATTTATTTCTGCTGTACAGTTTCGTGTCTGCTGGACTGATGTTTTTTTGCATTCGCCTCTTGTGGATATAAAGGAACTGCAGCTTTTGGAACATTGTATTTATTTTTGCTGCTTGTATGGATCGATATAATTTCAGCAGCATTTAAGGTGGCTTACTTTAAAAGTGGGACAGTGCACAGGATTTTACATTTGCGGCTGGGCTATCATGTAAAGGTTTTCACATTTAGGCACACAGGCTAATTTTAATAGTCTTTAACGCCATTTAAAAAAACAATAAAAGAAAACCGGAGATGTAAAAGCATCTAAACTGAGATTAAAGCCAAAACCACAACCTTATAAAAGAAAGATCAACGCACAAACATCCAAGAAGCTCACAAAGATGAAAAGCACATAAACACAAGCGCTAACACACAAAAACTTCAAATCAACACAGCATGTTTGATTATCAACTGAACACTATTTTACACATTTGGAGTGAGATTTGAGCAACGTTATGTTTTGTTTACATTGTTTGTGCTTAATATTGAATAAAAGAGGACCGAGAACAGAGCCCTGAGGAACACCTGCAGTATTTGGAAACCTACAGTCAGAATTACATCAGAAAGGTAGGTATACAATCGTTTAGTGGACTGAATCAAATACTTTTGGTAGGTTACTACAGTTTGACTACCAGAGGGCTCACTGAGTGAAACAGGGATTCATCATCCTGAATATAGTTCCCAGTAAATGCCTGTTTCCCCTGTGGGTTCGGCTGCCTGTGGGTATTAAAGGATTTAGAGCTGAGCTTTCTCATTTACTGCATCCAGACAGTCTTTTGTGATGTTAGTATTACAGTAAAATGGAACATTTAACCTCTACATGTCGTATTTCTCTCACTCCCCCCCCATCTTCCTCTCTCGACCTCCAGCCCTCTCAGATCCGATCGATGGTGATTCGCTGAATAGAGCGGTTATTAATCCCTGAGGGGGAAACTGGAGCCATTACAGCATCAAATAAAAGGCTGGAGATGGAGCTACATTAAAGAGCAGAGGGGTGACACAGCATTTGCCCTTCAAACAGAATCAGCCAAAGTGCCTGTGAGCAAGGCACCGGGTTTCACGGCTGATTTGTACCACTGACAACCTCATCTCACTCGTAAAAACACGAGGATTATTTCTGCGGACTGGAAGCGAAACGCCAACTTATAAAAGTAATGAGCCGCCGGATGAGTGGGATTACCAGACGTCTTCACATCAGCTGCTTTAACAGAGAGCTCCTGTCTGCTAATCCCTCCAATCTGTGATTCCACGCTGATAATTAGATTAATGGACCGACGTTCTGCACCGCCTGCTTCCACTGAAGCAACTCCACCCGACATAGAGCAAGACCTTTTCCCCTAGAGTGGGATTTTACATAAATCAGAAAACATGACTGAACTACCTCAAAAATTTAAATATATAAAATTATACTAGTACAATATTGCTGCATGTCCTCGTTGTTCCTCTGTATGCTTTTTGCTATTTTAGTCTTAATATCTGGTAATTTTCCATGCATAATATAATATGATAACTTCTTCTATTATTGCAGATGCTTCCAGTACGTCTCATTAACACAGCAGACTGTTATAACCTGGTTTTGCACCTTCGGTTTGTCAGCGGGAGTCTGACAGAAATAAACTGAAGTGTGGCAGCCTCCTGCGGTCTGATGTTGCCTGTCACGTCAGACCTGTTCGGAGGGTTTTATTGGAGCTGTGCACTGTTTACCGCTCTGCTCGGCTTCATATGTCCAGGTGAGAACAGAGGTGAGAATACGCACCTCCTGCACCTTAATACGCAGTGCAGCACACAACACAACACACAGGTTCACTGATGAGAGGGTCTCATATCAGGATAATGTGACGAATCCATCATCGCTCACAGATACTGGCCCTGCGTGCACTTTACATTTGAATACATGGTTTCTTTTGTCAAGGTATTGTTGAAGTCCAGAGCTCGATTATATGAGCTTATTGTGAGAAAAGTTCAGGGGTCTGAAACATTTAACAGTGTTATAAAAGCTTTACTGCAAACCACCCATAAAGAAACGTATTAACGTCACCATCTCTGAGCTGATAATCAAATATGGCATCACGCTAACCAACAGACAGACGTCCACCAACTAAGTGACTCAAACATTACTGGAACATGCAGTTATCAGAGAACTCCATTAGTTAATCCAATAACTGCACTTTAAAGTCTCCGTCAGCCTCGTGATGAACACGTTCTTTAAAAAGAAAAATCACCGACGTTACAGATAACGTGACTCAACCGCCGAGTTTGGAGCTTCCAGCGCGCTGTGATTAAAAACACCAGTTTTCAAAGCAAATGTTATCCGAGGACGTCACTGTGTTTGTCAAAAACGAGCACAGTGACGACGTGAAAATGGACAAAGTGTTTTCATGCAAATGGTGTAATTTCATCAAAAAAACCAAAAAAAACCAAACCCACAGTTTAAAGTTACAACAACCCAACTTTACAAAGAGATTTATGGCCTATAAAAACTTGGAGCTTGGCATCGATTTAGTCAGTACATAAAAATACAAGAACGCAGCCAACACACCACAACACGCTAGGCTAATGCATATCAGTGGCCTTGGAGTACAGCTCCACATGCTGCTAGCAGGAAATTGGTAAGAATGCATTTTATTAGTAACCTCCAGATTAGATTCAGCTACTGGAAGATGCTAGTGCTTATAACACCACATGTGTAAGAATAACCAACACTGTGCTGGAATGAGGCAAAATAAAAGAGCTTCCCTCCGACCCCTCCATCGACCCTCACCTCCTCACCCTTATTCTACCTCAGCTCCTTCAGCCACGTCAGATTTAACACAGTAATGTTACAGGAAGTAATTTGAGTATTTTTCAGTAAAATTATCAAGGAAAAACAAAAAAACTTTATGACATCTAAAAGCGTTTTCAGCTTTTAAGATGTCGTTTTCACATCCTGCCTTTGTCTGCCTCCTCCTCTGTCTTTGTCCCTCCTCCTCTCTGAGAGGAGGAAAAAGGACAGACACAAAAGAAGATAACACGAAAAAACCCTTTTCTGCTCCGTTCCACCTCATCCGTTTTCAATTACAGGTGCCGTCCTGTTGGGTTATTTTTGGCCTGCGGTGGATATCTATAGCCTCACTGCTACATACATCTGTGACAGCGGCTGCTGCTGGTCCTTCACCTTTTCTATAATTTACATTTATATTTGAGCTTTTTACTGAGACACTGAGAGTACAGTTATGATTTTTCCAGCAGATGAAAAGATTTCAGCAGAAGCTGCAGTTAGCTGTGACGACTGTTCCCATGATATCTGAGTGCTTACGTGGGTGTGAAGAGGTGTAGGTGCAGAACGGAGAGAAATAAGAGAAATTAGGGCTCAGGCGGGAGGTGTTTTACTGTAAAACGGGAGGTTATTAAAGGAGCCGAGCAGGAGGGATTCAGAGGGTAAAGTTAGTAGCGTTTGTATAATGTTGGGGAAAATTATGTGGAAAATGCCACCGTGATGAAAATATTCAGCTGGTCCTGAAAAACACTCATTTGGATGTTTTTCCACCCAAAGCAGCTTCAGTGATGGTCCTGTAATCAAATCCCAGCAGCCGGTGTGCTGCCGAGTGGAAAACTGGAAGTCTATAAACACTGTTAAATTATAAAGGTGGGGTTTGGTAGAAAGCAACTCTCTTCATGTATGAGAGAAACCATCTCTCAGCGAAGGTGTGAGTGCACGGCACAATAAAGTTTAACTTAAGGACATGAAGCCAAGTGAAGATGCTGCTTTAAATTATTCTAACAGGAAATTTAGAAAAAAGATGGATTTCAACCCTTATTTCCAAACGAACAACAAACGTATGTATTTATGAAGAAAATCACCTACAACACACTCACATAATATTAATATTTAATTCTGTACAGTTGATTAATAGAAATGTGCTTCAAATTTTGTTTTTATTATTTACACATTGAGTTTTTATTGAAAACCCTATAACAGCACGTGTCAATACATACTAAGCATGTATTCATAATAACTATGTTGAGAAAATAACAGTATTTTACTGTAAAGCTTACAGCCTGTGCATCATAATACTATTAAAACTGCTGTAAAGCAGTAAAGTCTATGAATACAATAAATGTAAATGTTATGCTACAGTATTACACCACATTTTCTAAAGTACCTGCATACAGTAAAACACCAGCCTGAGTTCAGGACGTCGAGTGAAACAGTTACTAAAGTAATTATCATCATTACTTTTAATTATGTAAATAAACAGTGAATAAACAACAACAAAACAAGATCCACTGAGCGACCAATGCTAAGCTGAAGCTTACTTTACAACAGAATATTTGTTTGGAGGAGATCGGAGACTAAACCATTTCTTAAAAACATCACATCACCACCATCGGCCTGCAGACTGATCCCAAACAGGTTACACATGCAGCTTGCTAACCAAGCCTGCTAGCTTTTGCTGATAACTCCACCCCTTCCTCCTTTTTCTAATAACTTTATCTCAACCTCGCTGAAAATCATCACGAGGCCAAAACCTGAAGCTTGGCGCTGCATTCCTGCTAAACATCATAATAAAAGGAAGAACTGAAGCAACTTTTGCTAATATTTAGAAAATCAAACTCAGAAACCTTCATGAGAAAAACTGACTGTTAAGCTGTCTCCATGGTTACACCCGCCTCCAAAAAACCAACATGGCAGCGACTAAAATGCTAATGCTAATGTCCAAAACCTAATTTTAGCTACAGCCAGATTTCCATAACATTTAGTCACAAAAGCTAAATGAACTTTTTCTTACAGAGATCCTGTCATATTAGTTTCTCTTTAATGTTGTTCTGAACACTTTTTGGGGGTTAAAGTTAGCGATGCATTACTGGGAAACTTTATTTCACTTCATTAACGGCATCCATCATCCTTCTGTCTCTGCAAAAGCTCAAATAAAGCCTCTTTGTTCTCATCCCTGCAGAGCAGCTAATGGTATCAGATTTTAGAGTCAATACTTTCGGTCTATTTTAGTCGTCTCTGCCTGATATCCAACACCCGCACATCCAGCTGCACCGTCCTAAAAACCATCCAGGATGTCCTTGTTTTTCATCTAGAAGAACAGAATTTCTGGAATGAGAGTTAAAGTTGAAGAAATTCATGATATCCTACTTGCCAGTGAAGTAAAACACCCAGCGAGCAGAGATGTAGAAAAATGCCTGGAGTGACCTTTAAAATGCTGCAGATACCTCATCATGCAGTGTCAGGAAATCAGGCACAAACTGTACCAGAGTGCAGAGTAAGCTTCATATTTTACATAATAGTATTTCTCCAGCCCCACGCTTTGCCAAAGTGAAAAAATATAAGCATAATCCTTCTCTGCAGAGTGGGAGTTAGTGTGCCAACAAGCAGAGAAGACCGAGCCACCTTAAATGACACGGACAGAGAAACGAAGCAGCTTGGTTTGAACGTTAAACCCGCATTTCACCTCTCCAGAGTAAATTAGTTAAATAAATTAATCTCATTACTGACCAGAATAATTTTCTGTTAGAGCGCTCAGAATCAGGCCCAGGAAATTTAAGGGGAAAGTAATACTGAGTATCATTTAAAACCAATAAAATTTAGAAAAATTCCGCAAGAAAAGTTTTACAATTTTCAAAACTGTGACTAGAGTTTGGTAAGTTTGCCAAAGTGACAGCAGCTCGGGGATTATGGGGAAAATAAATTGTTACACAGAATCATCTTTAAATAAATCTCCTTAATGAACAGATTCTGGTGATTCGAGTCATTTCTTTACACATAACTAGTTTGCTAATGAACCTGCTGCTTTTGCAGAGAAATACTGACAACCGTCATTTAAACTGAAAACTTATAACTGGTTTCTGCACAGACGTGAGATCAGCAGCTATCTTTTTCTTTTTTTCCTAGGACAGTAAGTGAGCACGTTTGACAAAATGCCTGTTTAGTCAAAATGTGAAGAGTTCAGGTAGAATTTTCCCTGGTGATCCAAACCATGTGACGCTTACGTTCTCTCAACAGCAACAGTGAGCAACATTGGCTAACATTAGCTTAGAAATGGCATCACAAACTGACCACCACAACACCGACTGTAACACAACCGCCACATTAGGACAAAAATAGATCCACAGATGTAGCTTTACGTAGCATTTAGACAGATGTAGCATTAGTAAAATAGCAAGCTAAGGTTAGCCAGCTAGTTGGTATTTTATGTAATGTTAGCTAATATTAGGTAGTACTTAACATTTTGTTAAGTAAAGTCCATTTGGCTGGTGAAACAGCCAAAACAACAGTTTTGGGATCAGATTCTGGCGATGCTAAAGCGAATGAACGGCACTGAATGATGGCTGCAGTTCACTGAAGCCCTGAGTCAGAGCACTCGCAGTCCTGCTCACACTTCCGTCTGCTTTATGTCGAGAAACAGGCCTACTGGACAGAGCGTGAGCGTCACTTGTCATCGCCGCTGCAGCGGAGGAAGTGACACGCTGACAGCTGAGGGACCCACTGACCACACACGGTGGAGGAAAACTGACCCAGAGTTTGCTCTAAATACAGACAGACGACTGAAGCCAGAGTTTACCACATTCATTCAAATGGCATAAAAATAAATTTATTTTTTATGCAGTTACTGTAAAATTATTTCTAGTTATTCTGTATTTTACAACACAATGACGTTTAAAACAGGATATAAAGGACACTATTCAAATGTAATGTAAAGGCTAATATGAAGCTATAAGTGTTTAGCTTAAGCTAATCTGTTTGCCGCTCTTTTTTCAAAAGCACTGACTCACTTTTGAAGATAGCCTTTAGTGGCCACTAGAGGAACTGCAGCTTCTGGCATTTTTGCTATAGATGCAAAATCCTCAGACAAAAAGTGAACTGGAACTCCTAAAGATCCAAGAGAGCTTTAAAAAAGTTATAGTGTGACAGATGGTAAAGTGCACAAATATTGCATTGACTTCATTGTAAATAAAAAGTTAAAGAATGCACAACTCAGACTGAATGACACATAAAATTCCCATTCACAGGGAACAATTAGTCAAACTTTTTACAGGGACAACCACAGAGTGTGGGGGACTCCAGGCAGAAATGGTCCTAACAGATGAATTAACAGCAACTGTAAAATTATGATGGTAACCCGACAGCTGTGGCTGAGCATGCACGGCCGTGCTGCAGTTTGCTTAAATGCTGTGCAGCTCTGCAGAGTATTTGTCTCTGATGTCAGCTCACGGCTGAGACTTTAATGGCTGTGTACTGTTGTCAGGCATAAGGAGAGAGCGGCAGCAGGGTTAGCTGTGCCCCGCCAGCACCCAGATGGTCTGAGAAGGATGTGTGAAGCGTGAAGGAAAGAATATTTAAAAGGATATCATCAGTCCTCGCTCTGTTTCTGGTTCCTTGTTGGTTCCCAGTATGTCAAAGAGCCTCTGAATGTGCTCACAAAAGTCATCTCAGTGTCTAGAACTTAAAAGATTAAAGACTACAGAGGCTTCTGTAACAAAGGAGCCGCTATCACGCTCAAATATCCGTGAGGCATCGAGCGTCAGGGGCTGATTTATTGGAAGCAAACAGTCGGGGAAAGCTAATCCCCGACTGTGAGGAGCTGCAGACCAAGACGTCTTCCTCTGCACAGCGAACAGGAAGACGAAAACACGAGCAGGTCTTCCACCCAGCTGTTTCCTGCCTTGTTTTTCACAGCCGAACAAAAGCACAAAAACTAATTAAGCATCAACTGAGCTACTGTGCAGCTGATCGATGCAGACTCACGAGCAGTGCCAAAACATTTTCACGCTTGTATGAAGCAGAAAATGTTTCTAAATCACGACGAATCCAGCTGTCAATGAATCCTAATGTGAGGTATTAATATTTACCTCGAGCGACTGCTGATCATGACCTCACCATCGTGGACAGGACGGAAGTCCGGCGAGCCAAGTGGTGCAGATGTTTGCTGATGCTGACATCAGCGTTTACAACATTTTTAGTGAGTCAACATTTCTCAGCTGAGTTCAAGACAGCATACATATTAAACTACAGCAATAGTTCCTGCCCACAGTTATTCTAGCAAATGGATGGAAATAAGACAAGAAGTGAGAAAGTTCACTTTAAAGGTAAACTATTAATTACTGTATTTGTTGTAAAGGTTGGAGTTCATATTGAGATGGAAGACTGAAAGAAATATAATCACGATTTAGTTTAGACATGAATGCAAACAGAGTTAGTAAAGCTGGGCGACTGGACGACTATACCGTCTCTAAGTCCATCGTCAGTTGTTTTTTCTAATGTTATTCATCCATTTTTTACCTCTTAATGTTTTTTATTTTACTTTGGTAAAGTGGAAATGAGTTTCCTTTGTCTATGGCCTGGACGGCCTTTCTTCGGCTGGGTCAGGAATACCTCGGTGACCCTCCAGAAGAGACTGTTCTGGAGAGGAAGACCATTTTTGATGATCTGCTGGATGGACGGATGGTGATTCTTATTCATGACACTGAAACTGGATATTTGAAGGTCGAAACAAAACAAAGCTGGAGACTTGGTGACTATCACAGAGACTTGCTGGGTAATCGCAAACAGACTAGTTTTTAGTTACTGGATGTGCCAGCTCATCAACTTTCCAACTTTGATTATAGTTGGAAACTCCAAGGTGTCCTTAATCTGACTAGTTTGTCAGGTTTTCTGTGACTATTAACAAACTGCCCAAACCAAGCTGGTCTCAGATTATTTTGCATCTTTGATAAAATAAAAAACAACCACGTAGATGTGTTTCTATTCAAATCAGCAGATTGTAAAGTTAATCGAGGCTTCATTTTGCAGGATCTCTTGTACCTGGTTGCAGGTGAGTTAGCGCAGTGAAAGTGAGAATCCATTACTCTGCAAAAAACTGCCTATATAAACACAAAACTGGCTGGTTTTCTATCCAAACGCAGCAGAAGAAACTGAATATAAAGACAATCAGCCACAGAGATGTCTTACACAGCAGATGAAGCTGTTCCAAAAATGCACTTTAGTGTTCTCAGATGAAATAATCAGATATAGCCAACGGAGCGGACGCTGGAGAGCATGAGCAGCTTGACATACGCGGTGAAAGGAAGGGAAAAGACAGAGGGAAGTGCTGCACTGCTTGTATCCAGGCAGAGGAAGAAAAGCTGTGAGGCAACTACCCACAATGCCCCTGTGGAGTCGCATTGGCTGCCACCCTCCCTCCCCTAAAACACACACATTTGCACACACACACAAACACTCCAATAAGGCAGAGTGCTTAACTCAGCAAACTGCAGGCCTCACTGCTATGTTTGTCTCCTGGCTCGCTCTTTGTTTTTTCCAGCGATTTTCTGCTCCTCTCAGTTTCTGAGGCCGTTTGTGTAACCGTGTTTACAACTTGATCACAAACACTTCGAGCATCAGAGTATCCAGCTTTAAACGGCTCGTATTGCTTAAATCCAAACATTTGTCTGCTGGTGTGTCTTTATTTCAGGCTAAATGAATGGAAACAGCACAGCCTTCCACAGGTACTACAGCTGTGGACTGGTTAGAAACAGTCTCATGTCATCGGAGACGCTTTGGGTGATGGAGAAAACCATCTGGAAAACATCTGCAGTGTTTAGTTCTTGGCACCAATGACTGCACACAGTACAATTAGCTTAATTATTGCCCAAAAAGATAAAATAAATAACTAAATATGACTGAAATGAAGACAAAACTAGAAACTCAGAACCAAACAAGCTACAACCTGGAGCAAAACAAGCATTTCCTGTATTTTACATTTCTATTTTAAACGTTCACCTCGGGTCGTTTGAACTGCAAATTAAATAAAGCTAAACTTCAGATTTGGAAGCTCTTCAGGCCTTAGTTTGTACAGGACCTCAGTGACTTTGGGAATTCATATCTGACTTTTGGGAATATCTTTGATAATTCCTTCGTTACTCCAATGAAGTCAAAAATCTAAGTGACTAAAAGATGACATTAAGAACTTTGGTGACCTGAACACGATCTCAGGAACATGAACATGGTTTTGGTCATTTGGACGTAACTTGACCCAAACTACAGATTAACGACTTGAAACAGACTTTTGCCGTTATCCTGTCTGACACGACTTTCAAATGCGACTTTGATGACTTAACCTTGGCAGGCACAGACTTTATTTTGGTGACTCCTTAGTGACTTGCCCTTGACTTGGGTTTTAGTGGCAGTAACGACTTTGTTAACTACTAACTTGTTACTTACGTAGATATTTCCAATTTTTTAGGAAAGTTTTGTTTTGGCAACTATTAAACATACTTGGCATCTATGAAAGACTTCAAACACTCTGACATACAAACCTACCTTGAGTTTACTTTGTGACTTAAAATTATATTAACAATTTGGTAACCGTGCCAACATGGTAGCAAGGATGCTGGGTTAATCCCGTTGGTACTGGTGGCTTTGACTCTGGTGACTCAGACCTACAGAAGTTACTTGAACCTGACTTTATGAACTCCTACGTTATTCTGGCAACTTAGAACCGTCATCTGTTGAATTTTATATCTCAGCCAACTTTGTTGACTCAGTGTTAGATTTCTGACTTCTACAAAACTTGATAAACATTGGTGACTTTGACTTTGCCGATTGTTTTGCTACAATAACAACTTGACTATGGCTTTACAATATTGAGGAATGACTTTGGTTGATGTCGAAGGACCTTGGAAAGAAAAGCATCTGGACTTCTTTAAGTCAGACTTTGGTTGATTTTCATGACAAAAGCCAAGACTTTGGTAGACTTAATATAAGATTAGATAATTTGTCAAGGATCTTGGGATCCTACCTAACTTTGGGAAGTTAGTGCCTCTTCCTGCTTTTGACCATTTAATGAATTAATTTGTGTTTACACTTTGAAAGCTTGGGTCACAAAATCACAGATCTGTTACTTGAACTATGATACATGACGTTTTTGACTGTGAAATAATTCGGCCAACATGGACACAACATTGACTTTGATGACTCAGATGTTTCACTGGTGACTGGAAGAAGATTTTCATGAATAAAAACTTGACTGCATTTGATTATTGACTTGAACCTGATTAGAACAGGACTGGTGACAGACTCAGACACGATCTCTGGGCATTACTTTTCCCAAATCTGGGTTATCGTTGACCTCGCTCTTTTAAGTTAACGTTACACTTGAGACTAAACTTTTGCCTAAACCATGAAACCAGTGCACAGTTTTTTTGCTCAGTGGGGACATATACCCAGTGCAGTGCATCAAACCATCAACATCGCAGCTAATGCCTAACACCTGTGGGGTTTTTGGTGGTTTTCTGGCAGAGCCTACTTCTTCTTCCAGAACCACTCATTGGTCACTTCCATGTGGTATTGGCACTGACATCAAAACGTTGGTCTGGCAGCAGCATTATGGATAAAAGCAGGAGAGGGAAGTTATCCCTCTCATCAGGCAGACAAACTGTTCTCTTCTCTGCTCGACTGCAAACCACACAGAAACAAAACTGGGCCGCTGGGAGCAAACAAGCGTACAGAATACAGAGCGGCAGAGGCTGGAAGACAAGGTGAAGGTGAGAGTGGAGGGAGGGTTCACCATATCGAGTACAAGCAGGGAGGTGATATCTGAAATAAACAACAGAGGGAGGTAGGTGGACTGCAGGTTAAGACTGCAGGTCCTTTTCTTTATGAAAAACAGAGATATGACTGCGGTGAAGGACAACAAAGCACAGCGGCATTTCTCAGTTTTTCACTTTAACTGGAGTCGAAAGCGAATTTCAAGAACTCCTGGCTCATAATAAAAACTGCGAGAAAGCAGTTATATTTGAAATATGCAGCAGTCAAGGTCCATTTGTGACTGTAATACAATGAACGGGTATGACACGTGTATTTTATGTCTTTCCTGCTGATAAAAGAAGATGAAATGTCAGTGTAATGCAAAATTACTGCATAATAAAAGGTTTGATAACCTCTTCCATCCAAAGAAGAAAAGGTGTTGTTACACCCCGGCCTAGGCAACCGGGGTGCAACGTAGAAAAACAAAGATAAGGAAAATAAAACCACGAAGGCTCTCCACCAAAATCCCAAAACGAAAATATCCCATGACGAAAGTATTAACAAACCCAGTCACAACTATTTACAACAGACTATTTATTTACAACAAAACACCAAACTATTTACAACACGGGGGAGATCGCGACCATGACACACTGAAACACAGGGTTTAAATACATAGAGGGAGCAATCAGGAAAATGGACAACAGGAGGGAAACACAGCTGGGGCAAATTAGAACTGACGAGACAGGGAAAATGTAAACTGAACACACTAAGATAACACAGACTTTCAAAGTAAAGCAGGAAATACATAACAGTCATGCAAAAACAAAACACTGACACACCGAAACGTAACAGGTGTGTTTAACATTTGTGCTGAATCTGGTGAGTATGTAGTCTACTTTCTGTTTCAGCTGCAGCTTTACTTGCTTTAGTTTGAGTTTTAGGGGTTTGGGAACATCTCATTCTGGAAGCGCTTCCTTTTACTGCCCAAATGAGCCCCTGGTTATGTTTAACTTTTTCAGATTTGTTGCATTTTTTCATTCCCTGCAGTCACACGGACACTTTTAAAAACACACTGCTTCATATACACACAGCACAGTGTGGTTAGTTTCATTTAAATCTGTTAAATTGTTTTTGAGGAGGTGAGAAAGTGGCTTAAATTTGACAACCAGAAGGAGGCGACTCTTCAGAAGTCTGTGAGAAAACCGCTGATCACTCGATCTGTGACCTCAGTAAATACTCTACTGGTGATTTTATGGTCTTAATCACTACTTTTAAGTCTGATTAATGTTCAAAATTATATTCATTTTGATAATTATGCTCCCAGATAGAGAAAAACAGATAAGTGACCTTATGTAAGCTCATTACAGCTGCTGCCACTCCCAAGCAGTCAGCGCTGAACTGGACTGTACATCCTGAGCTCCTCGGTCTGTTATGAACTTACTGTGTAATAATATGGAAGGAGCACCGGCTGCATTTTAGCATCTTTCACCTTGTTTTGGGCAGCAGGAAATTTGTTCTTGTGTCCTCGGATGAGGCCACCGTGCACTGATTCCTCAGCAAACAGCAGAGTGAAACAGTTTACGGCTGTTAACCGTTAATAAGCCGTGGACACAGAATGTTTAGCAGCTAAATAGCGAAGTTTTGGTTAGCATCTCGCGACTTGTCAATCACAAAGTAGGCCTGATTCCAACCATACCTGGATTTACTGAAGACGATTCCATCAGGAGTCTGTTTCATGAAACCAGAACGAGCGAGCACTGAGCATCAGAGGAGTCGCCCCCTGCTGGCCACTAGAAAGAGTGCAGGTTTAAGGCACTGCTGCGTCAGCTTCACTTTCCAGACTTTATAGTCTCTGAGAGCAGCCAGACTGAGAAGATGTTCTGCTTCACTGTCCACATAAATCCCTCCTGTCAGCTCTCAGGCAGCAGCAGTCCGGAGAATAAAGCTCCTCTCAGTCTCCCGTCCTCTGGGGCTCAGAGCCGAAGCGCTCACCCCTGCTGGGACCGGGCATGTACAGCCAAATCCTGTGCTGCAGACACGCTCCTGCCATCCAAATCCCCGTTTAATACCAGGATGTGACAGACTAATGGAGAGGAGGGAGAGGCTGAAAGACACAGACTCCCCCTGAACACACTCTGATGGAAATTCTCAGAATAACAAACAGTGCAGCAGAAAATCTCAGGGAACGCTGTGTGAGAAGACATCTTTATAACATAATGTTACCTGATTATGGTACACCTGGATACATTTTAGCCTAATATTGTAGACCCACAGCTGGTTGCAGCTGTCTGTTGCAGCTTCATTGTTCAGCTCCGGTGAGATCTTCACGCTCTCTAGCTGAAAATTTTATGTTATTTAAACCAGTTTAAATGCAGAAAAATCTCATTTGACTCAACTCTGAAGTCTTTGTTAAAGAAAAATAAACTGTTGGTGACACTCTGCACGAGCCAGCTGTCACTGCTTCTGCTTGTTTTTTCTGTCACATTTAACGATATGGAAACGATCCACAACTATCAACCCCCCTAATATACATACCAGCTGTGGAAGACTGATTACTGTGTGTATGCAATGTTTACATTATGCTTATGATCTTTAAAGTGGAGCTATTCTACTCATTTCCAGCTATGTGCTTTTATTTATCATGCAAAGCTTAAGTATCAAAAGCTGCAGTTCCTCTCATGTCCACCAGAGGCTGCAGCAGTCAGTCTTCATAGACTTCCATATTAAAATGTCTGATGTTATAGCAAAAACCAAATATGTTTACAGGCTGATGCAAAAACTATTTTCTTCTCTCAAGTGAGTATATTTATAAGGCATAAAATTGGGGGCGTGGCCACTTTGACAACAGGCCGTACCTGCTAGCTGTTTGCTAGCCTTCACGTCAGCTAACTGGAGTAGCTAAAGTGGACCTTTGAGCGCTCGTGGTTCCTTCAGGGGCAGTTTTAATGCAGACAGTCTCAGAAATCTAAGTTCTGCTGACTGAAATTCTAAAATTCTAGGATTTTAATACCACTGTGCCCCAGTTAGCATCGAATTAACAAAGCTATCTAAGCTCATAACTTAACACTCCGCCCATCATCCAAATAAGGTCCCTTCAAGCTCAAAAAAAAGAAAAAAGAAAAAGAACAACATGTTGGCAGCTAAATCACCAGTGTTTAAAACAGCACTCTGATGTCACGGTGGATTTGTCCATCTTTTATATACAGTCTGTGATTTAGAGCAGCTTTTAGCTCACGGAGATTACGTAAACATACACTGACCTCATTATTTAGAAACTCTGAGTGTTTAATGTGAACATCCATCAGTAGAGCAGAACATATATGACAGAAACAGCTTATTAGGACCTCTTTACAGTTTAAAAGCATCATATTTCAGTTTGGTCTTCAAGTGAAGCTGCAATCGTTACCTGAGACGACTCGCCTGCAGCTGAATCCACCGAGAGGGAAACGGGGAGCCTTCAAAGGCTCAGAACAACAAAACCAACCATCACAGCACATGTGTGCACACACGCAAGCCTCTGGGTGCTTTGAAAAATGTGTGTGTGCGCTCATGTTGAAAAGCAAACACACACCAACACCATTTCATCCGTCCTCCCTGCGTGAGTTTTCCCGTGCTACCTGAGCCCTCAGGAAGACTCTGGAGGAGTGATTCCTGCCGGTCTGCAGGGAGAGAGGAGTCTCAGCCTGCAGGCACAGAATAACAAGCGTGATGAAAATGCAGCCTTTGTTTCAGGATCCGTGGAATCTGTTCACCATCAAATCAAATAAGTCAAATCTTAAAATCAAATCTTAAAGCACACTCTGAACGATCTGCAAGCTCAAACACAGCATCTTTCTTTTTTTTCTAGTCTCTGCAGCATAGATGGACAGACGTGACGACGGGCAGACATGCGGGGCATCAGCTGTCTCGATGCACAAAGAGGCAAAAACAAATCGGGGCCATGTTTCCTCTCCAAGAGGCAGCATAAGCTAAATCATGCAGATTCAGTCAACAAACTGGAAGCCAAACTGGCGCTTACGTGCCCCAAATACTGAACCGGACGACCTCCTGTCTGCTGAAACTCAACATTTACCAACCACTAATTGTCTGGCCAAATGCGTGCTGGTGAAAGCATAATTGCCTGCTGCGTTGGCCACATTTGTTTGTTTGTAGGGTTTTTTATGCAGGAGTTGCTGCATTTGTTTACAGTATGGAGGAGTTGGGGGCGGCTGCTGAGGGCATGGTGGCCACACTGCTTACATGTACGTCTAACGCTGACCTCTACTTCACTTAGTCTGCACAGTCCTCATATTTTATAATTAAAATTAAAGTTTCCAGGATCTGCTCATTTTTGGAAACGCCTGAAACGTCCCTTAATTTGTTGATTCAGAATAAAAACAAATCCATTTCCTTCCTTCCTCTACTCACATTTACTGGAAGTGTTCAGAGACGATCGGGGCTTTTCTTTTTTCTTTTAAATTGATCGATATCAGCTGCACTAATCCTTTCTTAGCTGTGCTTGGCTCTGTTCATGCGCCTCAGCTCGCTGCTGCTGCAAAGCTTCTTTAAGACAGCCAGCCGGCGAGCTTTCTGCCACATGAGGCAGTTAAAGTGAAAGCGTGAAACATCAGCGAAGATGCGCAGATAAATTAAACATCGAGGTCCATTTCATCCAGAACACAGTGTCACTTCCTCCAGACACTTCAGAAGTCACGCTCACATGTGTTAAGATTTAGCTGTCTGTTTAACTGTTAATGCGTTGATGTAACGATGAATCGAGGTTCAGAATTGTCTTCGGTGTAGCTCATTATGTAATGACATGCTAATTAGCAGTGTGCTAGCATGCTAACCTGGTCACCGCTGAAATTTTGAGTGAACTGGAAATTCATCGGGCCTTTGTGACGTTACTGCCAACTTTATTGGTTGATGTAAAGGGAGGAAGAAAAATCAAGCGATTGACTCGGCTACAGAAAACAGTTAAAACTGAGCAGAATCTATTGGGTGTGGCTAATCATTCTCTTAACCCAGTTCAAGCTAACTGTATTGCAGTGTTGTTTGGTCTGTTCGAGCTTTTGGAAAATTGATATAATGAACCACAATGAGGAGAAAAAAAAGTGTGGTAGATGAGATTTACAAATGGGTTGTTTGAACATGTTGCTACGTGGTTGCTAGGCAACGTGATGACATCATCATATGTCAGTGTTTGCTGATATAGATGTGACATTACTGTCATGAAATTAAAATGATTGAAATAATTCTTTCATAAAGGTCCATTTATGCTAAAAACAGGCCATTTCAGCCCATTGCTAGGTGGTTGCTAAGATACATGATGACATCAAACTGATATAGATGAGAACCTTCAGAGGTCAGAGATGTGCTGAACTCCTGATTGTGTGGGAAAGAGAGAGAGTTTGTGTATCATTCAGATCCTTTCAAATAAAGACTGCAGCTACTGCTACAGACAGACGCTACATCGTGACAAACTGTCTCATGTTTTAAGTTAAAGATTCTTAAAAAGCCTGTGTCAAGGCTGCGGAGTGGAAAGGAGGCAGATCGACTCTTTGAAATCATTTTATGTATCTACAGGAAGTGGTCAGGCGGACCATCAGTGCGATTGTTGGGCTGCAGCCGTTACAGAGAGGAGTGCTGACTCTTTGTGGACACCACTCCAAGTCTGACGAGTCGAGCTGCGCTCAGCTGCATGGGTGCCAGCTCACCCGTCGGGGCTTATGGGATTGGATGGAGAGAGACGCACAGAAAGAGAGTTTATGACGCCGACATTTACACTGATGTTGCAGCTGCATTCATTTAAAACGCTGAGTGCATCAAAACCATCAGGAGAGAAAACTCCAACCACTCTAAGGAAGCTCAAGCTGCAAAATCATCGACTCCAACTCTTCATAAAAACTCAAAGTACCCTCATGTTCTTCATTTCCAGACAAAAACATGAAGGGAGGAAGAACTAGCATGGCTCAAAGACCCCGAGACCATCGAGGTGACTGTGCCTCCGAATTCAGTCCGTCAAAGCTTATAACAGAGCTCAACACTGTAAAGTCAAACTGAAAGTTTTTAAACTGGTTCTTCATGTGAAGAATCACAAACCAGAACGTCAGGAGAACACAGGCTGTGCTACACTCAGTGCTGCAGGTATAAACTACAATAACCACCTTTAAACAGCTGAATGTATGAGTGCAACAGAAGGCATCCCTTTAGTTTTCTAACTCTAATAAAGACAGGTGACGGTGCAAAACTACACACCAACACCATTTCATGTGAAACTAAACGGCTGCACGCTCCACTTCCACGCTGCCACTATAACCCACATTGTTGAGAAAACACCCGATAAGATGAAAACAGTATCTGTGCAGGGCGGGGAACATAACGATTTCATTTTAGTGCAGAAGATTTTAGCACATGTCTACGCTTTACTCACCGTTACCTGCAGGTGATTTCATAATCTGGCTCACAGTGCTTTTGAAACGTGACTTTTAATGATCCCAAATCTTTTATCTGTGGGCTTCGTTTGTGCTAGCTTAATAAAGATATTGGTGCTTTCTTTAAACCCTGAGTGTCTCCAGTGTAATTTGGTATGTTTGGTATGAAGTGCAGCTTTCAGTCCCAGTAATAATAAAAAAAAAAAAATCATGCTGCTGCTATAAAAACCAAACAAAAACACACCAGGACATGTCATCTTCATAACACGACTCAGATGTATTTATGCACAATACACCAAATTAGACGGTGTTTTAATCTGTTCTCATGGAGGCCGCTAAGGCTTTAAATCATCCATCACTGTGTGAGCTCTGGTCATGGTGGCAGCAGGCTTTGTAGGTTTTCAGACGTTCTTCTCTCCCGCCACACTTCCCAGTTCCTCCTTGGGGATCCTGAGGCGTCCCCAGCCAGACGTGATATATAACCGGGTCTAAACGTGGTCTGGAAAACCTTCAAAGGGAGGTTCCCAGGAGGCAACCCAACCAGAAGCCCGAACCAACTCAGCTGGCCCCGCTCGATAGTTGACTGTTGGGATGTTTCATTGTTGGGTAGCTGTGTGGTTTACAGTGAAATCTGTTTAAAAAAAAATCCAAACTTTATAAAAAAGGGCCGTGAAGAACCATCAGTGCGAGTTCACCAGGTTTAACCCCAGTTTCTTCTGAACGCTGGCCCCAAATGACCATTAGCACAGAGATGAGCGCACATGTAGAAACATTAAAGCTCAATTTTGTATGCAGAGGATGACGTTGTGTGTCTTTTTGTTCATAGTCGTTAATTAAATGCTGTCGTATCAAATGAAGACGTGCAGAGACAAAGGAACAAAAAAAAGTCCAAGTCTTTCATCTGAAACAGGAAGTGGGTCCAAAAATCCAAGTAAGGAAAAAGGGTCGCACACACAGGAAGTAAAAGCAGCTTCACTGCAAAGAGCTAAGAATGACAAAATAAAAACCAAGCGCACACCTGTCTGTCCACAGGTGCGTTTCAGCTCACGTTGGGGTGTTTTCTTCCTATTGGAACTCACTCCAGTGTAAAATTCAGGAGAGGGCGCCGTGGACGAGCTCCTGGACTGTTACAACTAAATCTGTTTGTTTCCCTTCGCGACTCCCACTCGCCAGGTGTGTCATTCATCACACGGGGCTGAATCACCTGCTGCCACGTCACCCCGCTGAGCCACAGCGGCGCTGCTCCTCCTCAGCGCCTGAGCCACAAAAACGGGGAAAACACGATGAAATTACTCGTCGCCTCCACCGCCTCCGCACATCTGTGAGCCTCTCCGACACACCCCGCTCTCACTTCACAATAAGAGTCTGTAAAACTCAATAAAAATGAGAAAGATGCCTCCCTGCACTCTGTAACAAGCTGCCCTGTGTTCTGTCACTTAACGTCTTGTGTAAATCCGCGAGCCTCAGCCATCATCCATAGAGCGAGGCCTCGGCAGCAGCGAGGCCTCGGCAGCAGCGAGGCCTCGGCAGCAGCGAGGCCTCGGCAGCAGCGAGGCCTCGGCAGCAGCGAGGCCTCGGCAGCAGCGAGGCTTCAGCGGCGGGGAGATGGCAGCATGAATACTGTTTTTTTCAGAGGATTAGAGCACATTTTTCCACCTGGAGCTCACATGCAGACAAGTATGAGGGAGGCCTCCTCTGCAAAAACATATCCAGGGAGAGGGAGACAGAAATGGAGCAAATCTGACTTAATTACAGAGAAAATGAAGCCAGAAAAGGAGCTGACGAGGGAAGGAGCAGATGGATAATGACCAAGAAAAGGAGCTTGTGAGGTCTGTAAACCTGCGAGGGCATTTCCTCCACACGGCTGAGAAACAGGAAGCTAAAACCCGACACCTGTATCGCCTCTGCAGGGTAACCGCGTCTCAGCAAGCGTCTGATGCACCAAAACCTGCAGTTCCTCCAATGTCCTCTAGGGGCTGCCTCCAGCAGTGAGTCAGTCTCCATAGACTTCCAGGTTAAAATGTGCGACTTTACAGCAGAAATAAACACGTTTAAGGCCTGATAGAAAAAACTGTTTTGGTCTCTAAAGATAATTGAATCCTCTGTAACGACTGTAAGGACGGTCGATTTCTATAGAAGTTTTTATTGAAGCATTTTAAAGTAACTGTCTTATAAATAATGAGGTTTTTGTGCCGTAAGCTGCAATAATGAATGATCTGAGAAGTCTGGAAGAAAGAGCCTTAAAAACAAAATGATGTGATGTTTATAGATTACTGCAGAAAGCAGGCTCTATGGGAAATAAATGTTTCTGATTCACTTCAGCGAGATGATCTTTACAAACCGACACTTCTCTCGTGGTCCTTGAAGCATGAATGAGTAACGTGCTAATGTCAGAAACTTTATGGTGCTGAAGTCATAAAACAGTCAATCAATCAGCGCTGAGCGTAACGCTGAGCTTCAGCAGCAACTTTCTCACTTTAGGAGACATTTCTTCCTTCTTTCTGAAACTCCTCCTCCTCCTCCTCCTGCTGTGGACGACAGAGATAAAGGCGCGGACAGACAGGTGAGGAGTATTTTTAGACATCCTCAGATAAATCCTGCTGGATTCGGCGGCGTCTGAAAGACTCCGATTTCTAAATAAACCTGCTGCCCGCTCTCAGGCTCGGCTTTGAGTCCGACGGCGTTCAAAGCCACAGCTTCCTCCAGCAAACAGCAGCAGCTTCACTCAGCTCCACAACAGGCGTCCAGCCACTCTCTCACACAGCAAGAAACATCAATCAGAATAAAGAAATCACATGTTTTTACTGTTACTGCATTCGACAGGTAATTTGGGAAAGTGGTTCTGATCAGAAGGCCTCAAAGCAACCAATCAGGTAACAGAGCGAGAGGTCCCTTTCTTATTCTTCCCAAAGGTGGGAATGTTTAGCTTGTTTAATTTTGTCTTAATGGTAAAATGACCACATGCAACTATTTCTTTACTTTGATCCGCCATAAAGACGACATTTGATGACCTCACCCGTAACCTTAACGACGAGCACCTCAGTTTACGTCAATAAAGTCTTTGTTTGACGACCAGACGACACTTCAAGGTTTACGTCTTTTAGGCTTTCAGGGAGTAAAGAGTTGAGACAAACTTCCCCTTGGAGAAGAGGTCAGCTTTTTGTTCAGAACACCTGACGTTGAGTTAAAGTTGACCTCTGCTCATTTGGTTGACTTTCTTGAATGAAGGTGGATTTTTCTGTATATCAAAGTCTTTCACAAGCAGCGTTGAATTTATCCATCAGTCCATCCACTTGACACAAATCCAGATCTGGGGCAACATGTGAAGCAGATGCCCAGACCTCCATCCCTTACAGCCTCCTTCTCTGGGACTTCTATTTGAAAACTGAGGCATTGCAATCTCACCTCACAGGAGGCATCTGACTAGGATATTAAAAAAAAAAAAACTATTTGGCTATAAAATAAACCACCCAGGTCACCGTACCTGAGTCAGCATTACTGCCCCCCATCATGGAGCCGGGCCTCTGGTAGGTGGCTGAGCGCAGGAGACGTCGTGGGGTTCAGAGCTTTGTGGACTGGGCAGCGGTTAAAGATGGAGGCCCTGCTGGTTCGATCCCAGGCTGCCTGCAGGTCGAATTCATTCAACATAATATACATTTGTTTATCAAATCAAATCATCACCGAATCATCTGATAAGCAAAGTAACTGTTCATATGTGCCTTTAACTGAAGGCCCGTTCTGAGGCCGGATATTTCATGATATTTAATGACTTCCAGGTAAATCTCACTGTAAGAGGTCCTGCATGGACAAAGGTCAGTGCCTGAAGTGTGACGCTAATATGATGAAACCCAGTAGAGACTGGTGGATTATTCCCATTGGTCTGACTGGTGAAAGCATGCTGCAAATGGATTTTCTCCATTTTTACCTCAGATTTTTATTTCACCAAAACCTGCAGAGAGTGTGAATCTCCAGACTCCATGAAAATACCTTTTTTCTCTACTTTCAAAGCAAAACCTGATGTCAAACATCACTCGATAGTTACAGCCTGATAACTGGGAAATCCAGACGACTGTGCAGTTCCAGGAAGAAAAATTAGGCGGTCGTTTAAAGGAGCGGGCGATCGCGATCAATGGGACCAGCTCGTCCTGCGTTATCGCTGCAGTTAAAGAAGGTTCAGCTGGAAAGAGACGCTGCGAGAAAGTAAACAGCCCTGCAGTAATCGTTACCACGGCTCAGTCAGCAGGACAAAAAGGCTGTTCCAGGAAGGAAGTCAGTCACACAAACTGTGGACGCGCTTACGATCACAACAACGCTGGGTAAACCACACCCATGTAAGGCCATCACTGTCCTCCTCTAACTGAACAAACAGGAGCAGTTTGTGGTCAAAGCATCAGAATAGGACTGAAGACAGATTCACTTTCTTCCCATTTATTAAAAAGACTTTGAGAGGAAATTTCCAGCTTTTCTTTTCCTCCCTGGCTGTTAGTTTTTATTGATCACTGTTACACAAGCTGATTAAACATGTTTAAAGTCCATCCATCCATTTAGATCCAGCCTGCGGATATACTCAGCTTCATTAAGCCGGTGTTTATCTCAATCATTTTCTCTTTCCAATTAAAGAAGATGAAGAACAAACATCAGGACAATTTAACGAACAAGTTGAGCGAGCTTCATAAACAAACACGAGCTCACCCCATTATTCATGACAAACTCAAAACACTTCAAACCAGTTAAAATCATATTTTATGTGTGGACTGGGCGATCTTTGAACCATCCAGGTCCTCGTGGAGTGTTTGAAGGCGTCTCTTTCTCTCACAGCTCTTTGGAGCTTCTCAGTTGTGTCGACTGACTTTCACCAAAGTTCTTATTCAAGTCAAAAACAAGCACAGCAGCATGAAACACTCTCGCGAACAGACGGCGGTTAGCATTTATGACTCAACTGGTTTGTTGTCATCAGTGTTTGGGTCGTTACTCTGAAAAAGTAATAGATTACACTTTACTGTTCTTAAAAGTAATGGAGTGTATTGTTTAATTACTTACCGGAGAAAGTAATTTGTTACATTAACCACTAACCTATGGGCTACAGACCCTAATGAGGACACACACGACCTTTCTTTGAGTTTTCACATATGAACACAAAGCAAAGCTGAACGCCGGCCCTCAAAGACGCTCCAAAGCGACCGCCACACTGACCCTACTGCAGAAACATGAACAGGTACAAACTGCAGCCTGACAGCTCGTCAGTTTGTTACCTGTTGAAGTTCAGGCTCTGGCTGCTGGGCGGAGTCTGCATACGCTCAGAACATCACTCTGGGTTCTTGGTTAGCTTAGCGTTAGCATGCTGTTGGAAAAGTTGTGCTAGCAGCATGCTGCTTCCACTTTATGCTCTCGTCCTTTTGTGCCATAAAAATGAAAGTGATGTCCATATCTCCAATCCTGAAGAGTTTAAGACTGCTCCACCATGTTTCACCTTCACATGAACTAAAATCAGCTTATTGTCACGAAGAAACAAAACATAAAACAAACACGTTTGTTTGACATTTTTTGAACTTCCACCCGATGTGCAGACAACTGAAGGATGTTTATAAAGCAACTGTCACTGTAATGTCATTACTGACTTTACTGCATTAACACGCTACATTACGGCATTACTGAAAAATGTAATATGATTACAGTAACATGCTATTTAGTTACTTTGTTACTTTGGTGTAACGTCTTACAAAATTGCAAACACACAGTGTAGCTCTTTGGGTCAGAGTGACAGCCAATCCAAACTCATAAGGCTTTAGTGGATCACTGCACTCTTACTCTGCCAGGAGATCCCGCGAATGTCAAAGACAAATTCCACAAGGATCCATGTTGTTATCCGTCCACACGGAGCCCTTTACAGTCTGATATTAGACGTTTCCGCTGCACTAAGAGTACATCAGGATTTTTACACAGTAGTCCACATCGTCTATCAGGTTCTCGCTCGGCGAATGCACAAGCTGTTCTCTCTTTTTGACTTTGTTTAATATTTTGAAGCCTTGGAAATCAGCCAGCGATGCAGGGGAAGCATTCATACACTCACAGTAAGACAGCTTGGATTAAATTTGAAGAAGAGCATGAACAGGAAGGCAGTAGCTGTCTTTCATAAGTCCAAACTCAGCCTACGTGGAAATGAGTCAGAATGCACTCGGGGTACAGTAAAGCATGAAGGCAGGAACGTTTAACCAGGTTTTCTCACACGGCTGTGCGTGAGCCCAGATTCACAGTCAGAGCCTGCTGCCCTGTTTCCTATGTGAGCGTGAACATTTTCAGCCACTCAAAGTGAACTGTAGCAACGTCCATCTGATATTCTCATTAAAATTAGAGCCAATATATTCAGTAACATCATAACATCAACACCATTACATTTTACTGTTTAACACAGTTTCATTATTATCAACTAATCTAGCCTTTATTCAGAGACAACGCTAATTATTTTATTCATTGGAAAATCCTTACTTAAATATAATCGATATTTTTGTTTATCAAACAGACAGAAACCGCAGATTTCTGAGACTCGAACCTTAACTCTACGTGAACCGAATAACACCCCCAAATCCCTGAATACATCTATAATCCAGTCCTTATGTACAAAGCTGCAGATACAACGGAGGAAGTCCACAGTCCAAAAATGAAAACCACAAGTCCAGACAGGGTGCAAAGAAACTAGATGTGAGAACTAGCTGGCAAAGATCGAGGGAGTGCACATCCACAGAGACGGAAAGGATAATGGGGTACAGGTGACCTCAACCAGACACTAATGAGGGCAGGAAAATGTTTTTAAGGAGTCCAGTGATAAAGTAAAAGCAGAAAACAGAAGCACATGGACACATTTTCTTTTATCAGCACGCTGTCCTCTAGTTTTCTTTCCCTGGATGGTGCTAACATTAATCACTAACATTAAAGCGATGCGCTGACGTTCCGCCGGTTTGGACGAGCATCGTCGATCTGCAGCCAAACCTCGTATCTAACGTAAACATGTGAGGAGCTGATTCAGCTGCTGAGCGTCTCCCTCGTGCAGCATCCCTTCAGGTCCTCTCAGGACAATAAAAGCCGTTCCTCCACATGTGTTTGCTCTTGTCTCATCCACACATGTGGAAGGAATAACGGCTGCAGGCTGAAGAGGCGGGGTGGGTCTCCCTGAACAATCCACAGCTGGGACCGCTCCTCCACTTCCACACTCCCATTTAAGTTTTATAAACAATTCGCTCTGGCCATTTAGCAGCCGGCAGCTTTGAATAGCTCAACACTGAAGGTCAGGCCAGGTCTCACACACACACACACACACACGCGCACACACACGCGCACACACACACACACACACACACACACTAGTCTCAGTTTTACATCGCGTTCACATCACGAAATAATAGGATGGAAAATTAATGCTTTTTTTAGTCATAATAATCGTCAATAGTCAGTTTGCTCCTTTCTTCAGAGCTACATGAGCAGATTATGGATGATGTCACTGTTTAAAAAGGCGTGCAGTCCCTTTATTTCAGTGCCCAAAACAAGCCAAACGTAGCTCGAGTCCTGGAATTAAGGTGTTTTTAAATAAACATTTCAAACTGTTTACAGAACAATCAGCTGTTCTGCATCAAATCTGATGCCACACAAATTATTTGCGCCACTCCTCCGTCACTCCTAAAACTTCCCCCGTTTCGTAACAACTAGATGCCACGTTGCCTTATCATTTTTTGATTGGTCGACATGGTACTTTTTTGGACAAATAGAATAGAATAGAATAGAATAGAATTCAACTTTATTGTCATTGCACATGCACAGGTACAGGGCAACGAAATGCAGTTTGCATCCATCCAGAAGTGCTTTAGTGATATAGATATATTACAATATATATTAGCAATAATATAGATATGTGAGTATATTACAGAAATGGGTCTATTATGGTATGTTATCATGTACACGGTATGAAGTATGTTGTGAATATTCTATAACTATAAGTATGTACAGGCTGTAGTGAGTACAGGATATGTACAGGATATGAACAGGATATAAATATGAAAAACTATACAGAATATGAAATAAATAACTTTACAGAATCTGGGATATACAGCTATACAGAAATGTGAACTATGCAAGTTGTAAACAGTTGTAGGATTAAAGATTATTGAATGTACAGAATGATTATTTACACAGAGCTATACAGTAGTGCAGTTAAGATAAGTGAGGGTGTAGATAGTTTCTACAGAGGCTATATAAAGTGCTAGTGGTTGTGAGTGGTGGTTCAGTCCATGTTATTATTGTGTTTGAGGGTACAGTTGTCCATTGTGGGTGTGTGTATGTTCAGTCCATGAGTTTAACGTGGGTCAGATGTCAGGAGGCAGAAAGGGAGAGGGGGGTGGAGTTTGTTTTTGCTCACAGGCTTTCGAGCCTTTTTTCTTATAAAACGCCGTTTTTACCGTTTCTTCCCGCAGTAAATATAAACAACGACAGTATTCAGGAAGAAAACCAAACATTGCAGATATTTTTATCATAACTCTGGTTTTACGTGGCCGATCAACACAATTTAAAAACTGGTATAAAGTCCACACTTTGTCCGTCAGTTGTTCCGTCTGTCCTGCTCACATCTCCAATGGTTGTACACGTTGTCATTAACGTGGCTTCACTCCACATCAGCCGCTTTGCTAAAACACCGGTGTCGGTACATATATGCGAATGTAAATCGCATTATTGGCTGGACTATGGGATAAGGTGGCATCGTTCTAATCCTACACAGGAGCAGCCAGTCACTGACTAACACTGCAAAACAGGATTGTTAAAGTATTCATTTTAATTTCAATTCAGGTTAGATTTTTTTTTGTGCGCAACGCAGATTTTCTGTGCGCAGAGACGTGCCAGCAGTGCGCAGCTTAGAGGGCACATTGGCTCTGTCCTTATTAAACTCTGACTTTCGTCTGAGTCAGGGCAACAATAAGACATACAGCCTGTGTGCTGCAGCCAGGCTTTAGTAACCCTGGACTGTCAGAGTCTCACTGAGTCACTGAGGTTTAAATCTTAACTCCATGCTGGCAGACACGGTAACGTTTCTCATGCTCAGACAATAAATTCTCGACAGCCTCCTGCAGCCTCTGCTCTGAGCTGTACACGCTTTGTCTTCCAGTCAAAGGAGATCTCAGAGTCTGAGTCCCACAGGACAGAAAACTGAACATCACAAAGATACAGTCCTTGAGCCACAGCACAAAAATCCCGGTCTAATCTTCACAGCCAGGGGTGAAAGGTTTTAGAAGATCTCCAGTGTGAGCCCGGCACAGAGATTTGGCCATTAAACCAAATCCAGCGGTCCCTGAAGTCGTCACCAAAGACGAGTCGCTGGTTATCTTCCCAATCATGTCTGAAAGGCAATTTAAAAAGGCCAAAAAAGAGAGGGCTACGCTACAGAGCTCTGCCTTCTTTTTATTTGGTCCGTTTACCTTTTAAAACGGTTCCATTATTTCACAGTTGTAGCTACACCGGCTAAGCTAACAGTGTTCAGTTTAAGTGTTGGAGCAACAATGAAAATGTCGTTTTTTTTTTTTATCTCAAACAAAAACAGGAAAGCAAACTGGAGGAAATTACAGCATGCTGTTTCTACAGGCTTCAGCCTGAGTCTCACTCTGTCTGTATTTACTGTAGCAGTTACCCGACGCATCACTGTGACGCTTGAGCAAAGTTAGAAGCTTCACGACTCTTGTTCATGAGTAAAGGCGAGCACAGATGTGTGAGTGTGGGTCACAGAGTGCACACTGTAAGTCGCTCTGAATCTATAAATACGCGAATCACATCAGCGTGGTCGAGTTTGACTCACTGAAGGTCGGCAGTTTTTGAAGTGAACCGCGTCAGTCGAGCGCTGAGAGCCGAGCTGTGTCACTGCACAGCTGAGTGAAATACTTCAATAAGACAAGTCAACAATCAAAGCTGACAGAAAAGCCAACCTTTATATTCTTTGGAATAAATTATAGGTAAAACCACCAACCTTTGCAGTGTAAAACCTTTTAAATGACGAAAAGTTTGCTTAACTAATCACATTCGATGAGTAAAGTGGACCTACCATGTTGCCCATCACGTACAAACCGCTCCAAAGGTGGACTTTAAAATTAAACATGGCTGAGGTTCAAAAAAAAAGAAAAGAAAAGAAAAAGAAAAAAAAAAGTACAACTAATAACTTTGAACTGAAAGCTTCACACAGTTTTAAACACTCAGATTCACAGTTTTTTTTTCTACTCTTGGACTTGGATGATGTCACAGAGATGGAATATCCCTTATATGGTCATTTCAGGCACAGACGCCCCACCCACCTTCTGCTAAAAGTGTTTATGAGGGGCAGCCAATCAGAAGAGCTTAAACATAAGGATTATTATAAACTGTGAATCATGCAAAGCTACTCTGGCAGAGACACTTTGGATTTGGTGGCCGATTCGTTCCCACAGTGTTTCTGTTTTAACTTCTCGGCTACTGTTTAAAATACCTGAATTTAGAACAACAGCTGCAGACTGTGAAACATCCACAGTCTTGCCTCTAAAATCCTTTTTTGCTTGTTATCCAGGGAGGGATCTGAAAATCTGCAGAAATATTCACAAGATACAAAAACTGGAAATGAAACGACCCTGAAACAATGAGCCAGGAACACAGATGTTACTGAACCTGTTTAAAGACTCTCACTTGCACTTCTACTGAGTTTGAATGGACAGAAATGAGGAACAACCACCACACATCCTTTCAGTCCTAGTTTTAGTAGTAGCTGCCTCTTCAGTGAATGGGCCGTGCGTGGCAGCCTTTAAAAATGGTGTCAGATACTTTTTTATAAGAAATGTAACCTTTTAAAAGATGCAATATTTATTAATAAAGTGGTTAAAGTACACCCACTCTAAAAAATTGCCCATGTTGACAAAATATTAGGATAGGATTAACTGAAGACATTTCTGGGTGCGTGTAAAATCAGCCAATTTTAAAGTTGACTTCTGTTAGCAGCCGTTATTCCCCCTCATGCACGCTCACTTAGTCCCCTCGTCAGCAGGCCTTCAGTATTTACACCCCCCTCCCTCCACTGACCTCTTTAGCTACCAGTTTCAGTTTCTATCCCTTCCCAAATCCTCATGAGCTCCCTCTAAAGCTCTCTCCTCCCATCCCCCATCACCGCTAACTGCCTCCATCTGTAATTCTGCTTTCATTTCTTTATTTTCCTTTGATTTATTCATGTATGCAGGAGCTGCTTCACACACAGACAGGCTGCTAAAACAACGACTTCGTCAATCAGGAGTTCTTAAAAAACAAAAAAAGTAACCCATCTCTTACAAATTTAGCCGTTAAAGGCAGTTTCCTGCTTGGTGCATCAATGTCGTGTCAGTTTACAGTCAAAGCCGTGCTGTTTATTGTGGTTAATGCTCCTTATTTGTCAGGCCTAAATACCTGGTTAAGCGCCTCGTGTGTTTAGTGCCGCTGCAGGATGATAAATGTGGATCACCAATGTAATTTTTCACATTTTGAAGCTACAGCTGACCTGCAGGTGTGTTCCACCACACTGAGGCTCAGGTCAGCTACCAACAATAATAACCATCAATGGTAATTCAGACCATGAGTTTGAGCTGTTATAAACTATAAAATCAAATAAAACAGACAACAAGTGCAACAAACTTCCACACGTCCGGCTGTAAGTCTCATATATGACGTGCAACTTTAAGCAGCTTTGAGATGCCTGCACTCGACACTGATGCTGCAAGCCACTTGGCAACCTTCCTCCACTTAATGTCATGTTTATTTGACATGACATTCAAGTGGGATGATTGATGCCTGTTGTGTCTGCCTTTTGGTTTTCCATTTTAGCCAAACAACCACATAATTACCGCAATAATTGATGCAGATAAAGTGGTCCTGATATAGCTGGAAAGCCGTGCTGCACAAAGTAATGCCGTACTTCTTTCTGTTTGACTGTGAAGTGCTAAAAGCCGAATTTCCTCGGATTTTAGGAGCTTTTAAACATGATCAGAAAGGCTCAGGGTTCATTAAAAGCTGTTTCCACAGACCTGTGAAGCAAATTTGAAAATGACGTCCCCTGTTTTGCTGAAGCATCAACATCTGGAGCTAAAAAAATGAAGCCAAAGCAGAAGCACCGAAAAACAAGTCACTGCCCACAGACTGATGTCCAAAATAAACCTGTTTACAGCCTGCTGAAAAAGAGTTTGGGTTCCTGCTAAAGACAAGATATTTTCTTCTAACCCTGAAGTTTAAATAGTATTTAAGCCACGTATACTTAATGTTATGGCTACTTTGATTGGACCTTGCATGATGCCGTTGCCACTCCACTAGCATATACCTCACCTCCATCAGCTTATCAGACACTTCATACAATCCAACAAACAGTCTTCCTGCCTGCTGGTTCAGATCCAGATCTCTGTTGAAGAAGATGCTATTATAATTCACGCCATCTGGCCAATGTGTGAGCGACTGGGGTTTTCTTTCTTTGGCCAAAGCGTTTTATTTTTAGGTGAAATTAGTGTGTATCTGTGGCAGACTGGCTATCAGGAGAACCGGGACATTTCCCGGTGGCCTGAGGATGGTTCTGCACCGGCACACATTTGACACGCCCTCCAGAATCCACGCATCAGTTGCGAGTCTGTCACGCTCACCTGCACTCTCACCACAGCATCACCAGTTGCCACAACAGTCGCCTAAAAGCTGCTTATATTGTGAGGTAAAGACCCTACAACAACAGAGAGAAAACCCAACAATCAAATGACCTCTTATTAGCAAGCAGATGGCAACACTGGGAAGGAAAAACTCCTTTTTAAGAGGAAGAAACTTCCGGCAGAACCAGGCTCAGGTTGTAGCGACCATCTGCCACAACTGGAATAGAGTCAGATTCCGACCTTTCCCACATCCCACAGCCATAAAACATGGATACCAGTTTTCTCTACATTTAGTTAGTTTAAATGAACTTTGTTGCGTTTCCATTTCAGGTGCTGTTGATGTTCTAAAGTGTGGTTCTTACAGGGCTTCCCTTTATTTACGCTGCTCAGTTTCAGATCAGATGCAACACTTGCATCCTTCACCCGAGAGAACTCTGCAGATATCCACTCACATATGAGCTTAGGCCTGTGAAGCCAAACTGTGGTGAGTCTGTGGTTTGTCTTCCAGGTGAAGGTCCGGACATGCTGACCACAGCAGCCGTCCAGCTGCCAGCAAACGCCGCGCAGCGACCCTGCTGTCATCGACGCTGCTCATGAGCTCTGACACAGAAAAACAAACAGAGATAACAGCGATGTATCTGTCTCTGTCAGGCCTGTACTGTCCCAGGCAGTGTCGGTGTGACTCAGACGTCCACAGAGCACAAACGCTGGCCTCCATCCATCCATCGCACAGAGAAAGGGATGAACTGTGTTTCTGCATCTGCAGTTTCATGAGCAGAGGAAGATGAGGAGAGCTCTTCTTTTTGTTGTTGTTGGCAGGAACAGAGACACAGAGCAACAACAAAAAGTTTCCAAAAATACGGATCCATCTTTCCGACAGCTCAGAATAAAAAAGGCTGAAATAAAGCAGAGGGGTGTGGACTTAAAAAAGATCTGCTGAATGATGAAGAGGAGGTGGAGGAAGCTTCAGAAAACCTAAAATTACAGCTGCTCTCACAAAAACAACAATCCATTGATAACACGATAGTCATATTTTTTAGTTGTGACCTTTGATCAGTATGTGCTGTTTGATGAGGATGACAGTCACAATCCATAGACGAAGAGCCCTGAACAGTTACAGTCAAACTCGCCTCGTTCAAAGGTTAACCGGTTTAAAAAGCCATTACATCGGCCCATAGGTCGAAGAATGAGCCCTGTAAGCTGCATTGACTTCCAATCTGAATCCAGCCGGAGCGCCGACTGGCAGTGGTGGTGGCTTCAGGTCTGATGGCTTTTTATTCAATAAAACGGGGCAAAGAGGCATTAGGGCTCACAGAGTTTAAAAACAGGAGGAACTGCAGCAAGTTTCACCAACAATAACCTCTGCACAGGCTAAGGAAGTGATGTGCTGGTGAAGTTTTATACTTTATCTGGGTTGCCCAACAATTTTGCTTCTATATCGTTAGCCAACCCCAAACCCAACTTTTATACCACAGCAAACCATTTTAAGGACATTTCATGGGTCATTTCACAACATCTTTGACAAGAGGCAAGTTTTAGGCTGTACATAGTTCACAGGGGTTAATCCTGCAACTGTCCAAAGATAGAAAGGGGTTATCTTAAGCAGGACTGTTGTGAGATTATTAGGAAAAGGTCTGTTTGTGTAAATTCTGCAGACTGTCCAAAGTTTATTGCCTTCTTTATTCAAACAATCTTGAAAACTTTGTCAGTTGAGTCTTATCTCTGCAACAAAGACTGAAACAGCCATGGTGACTTCTACTTTGAAGTCTCAACCTGAGCAGTTTCATAAGGTAGCCTCACTGTAATTCAGCCCTGGCTTTATCACTTTGTATTTTTACTCAGTTGTATATAGTATTTGTATTTGTATTCTATTTTTATCTTATTGTATATTTATTTTATTTTATTCTACTGTATATAGTATTTTATTTTATTCTATTCTGTACAGTTGTGTACTGTATTTATTCTTATTGTATTCTAATTTTTGCCTCATAACTTTTGCACTGTCCACTTCCTGCTGTGACAAAACAAATTTCCCACGTGTGGGACTACCGTATTTTCACAACCATAAGGCGCACTTAAAAGTCTTAGATTTTCTTCAAAAAGTACGGCGCGCCCTATAGCGCAGTGCGCCCTGTGTGTTGTAAGGAGGACGTAGTAGAGAACACCATGAGAACGCTAAAGGGTGAAGTGTGTGCGTTGACTTTATTGCACATACCTGTATAAAAGAACAGGTATGTGCGTTATGCAGGACATCGTTGTTTTAACAACCCTGAAAGTGGCAAAGAGACACGCTTACGAAGCACAGTTTAAACTGAAGGCCATCAGCTACGCGGAGGAACATGGAAATCGAGCAGCGGCGAGAGAATTTAAGATTAATGAATCGATGGTTCGCAAGTGGAGGAAGCTGGAAAACAAGCTCCGGCAGGTCAAGAAGACGCAGCTGAGTTTCCGCGGACATAAGGCGATCATCGAGCAAAGAACGAGCGGGAGAAGCGTTTCGACGGTCACCATTCGGCTAAAAGCAGTTTCACTTTCACTTTTTATGAAACGGTGCCATTTTTCCATCCGGACCAGGACTACGGTAGCGCAGCAACTTCCAGCGGATTATAAGGAAAAGCTGGCCATCTTCCGCTCCTACTGCAGCAAACACATCGGCGACAAACACATCCAGCGATGGATGACCGATGGAGACCACAGTTTAACCAAGAGTGGAAACCAGCGCCGGGCGAGTTACGCCACAATTTGCCAATGGATTGTAGATGCTTGGGCTAACATGTCTGCTGGCACTGTTGTTCGAGCTTTCGCAAAAGCCGGCATCATTTCCGAGGAGCCGCACGGCACGGAAAGTGACTCTGACAGTGAAGAAAGTGAACCTGGCATGTTTGATGAAGATTTAGCGCAGCTGTTCAATTCAGACACAGAGGATGAGGACTTCGATGGGTTTGATTGATGATAAAAATGTGAGTACCAAACTTTGTTTTGCTCCTGCTTTATTTTTAAATACGCACACTTGTATGCTTGTGTGTTGTTGATGATGACGATTACTGGTAATAAAAATGTGAGTAAGGTACCGAACTCAGGTTTGCTCCCGCTTTATTTTTAAATACGCATACGGTACTTGTATGCGCCCTATGATCCAGTGCGCCTTATGTGTGTGTTAAATACAGTAATGGCACACATAACTGAGACTGCGCCTTTTAGCACAGTGCGTCTTATGGTCGTGAAAATACGGTAATAAAGGTTATCTTATCTTATCACCACAATTTAGACAATGAAAATGATTTTGTATAAATTTAAACTAAAATTTCATACTGTAAACCATTTCCAGGTTCAAACATTTCTTCAGATCATAAATCAAGTAAATACTGATGCAACACAGAGTTAGAACCAGTCCAAATTCTTTCAGAGTCAAAATGATCGGTGTCTCTGTTCTACCAGCTGCTACAGTAAAGTTCATCCAGGATTTATGAGATTTACCCAAGTTAGAAGTTAGCAGGACATTAGCTAGCTAGTGTCCGTCTAGCTAGCTAACCACACGGATGTTAAATTATAAACATCCATGTGATATCTTAAAACTAAAAGATACAGCTCTTCTATAAATTTGGCACATGAGCGAAGACGGAAAACAAAGTACAGACAACGTTTGGAGGGTTAGTGAAGCTGGGTTAGTTGACATGTAACAATGCTACCTAGAGGCTAGCAACAACAATATAGTTATGCTAATATAAACACATAAGCAGGGAGATAGAGGGTAAGGGTTAAAACTGTTCTCAATAAAAGTTCATGTTAAGGAAAAACAAACACTATCAAGCTACCTACAGAAGAAGACACTGAAAATGGACCAAAAACTTAAGATAAGAGAACGTCTGAGATGATGCATCCTTAACACGAGGTTAGTCTTTAATATGTCGTTGCGTGGTTTCTCAATATGAACCTGCTCTAACCTCGATGTCTACAGTGAAATTTGTCTGGCCTGAAAGTGATTCTGCTCTGAAACGTTATCAGATAACAGCATCTGGGCTGCAGTTACACTGTGAGATTTTAAAAACGGAGCTTAAAGACGAGCAACACATGAACAGCAGAGTGCATTTAAACGACAAACGCCTCAAAACACAGGAGGTGGGAGCTGATACATTATCAGGTAACAAGATTAACATACTTATAAACAGAGTTAATTATTTACCAGTTATAATACTAAAATTAGGCTAAATACTGCACCAAACCAGCCACCAACAGGTGATAGCTAACATTTTAGTACAGAATAAGATCTGATGTAGGTGTAGAAACATCACCAGTGACGTCACAATACAGACCATCTGAGAGTAAATGGGACTAAAATCTCAGATTGCAGTTTTTACTGCATTAGACAGATAACAGGAGGGGAATAAAGTGGTTTAAAGTAATTACCATTCAGTGGACTAAAGAGTCTAAAAAGCTAAAACTCTCCTTAACATGAGCTCTTTGTCTGGCTTATAATAAGAACATTAACGTAATTAAAGGATGGCATTTTCATGGGCTTTATCTTACATTCATTACTACTTTCATCCCATTATAACTGAATTATTAAGAGTTCATGTAAAAGTACAGCAGTGTCAGTGGAGGCAGAGGCTGCACATCTGGTGCTACAAAGATAAAAGTTTGGGCAAATAAAAAAATGGGAAAGAGCAACCTTTAATAAGCATGCTTGATTCTTTTCTTGTTTCGGGCCTTTATTTGCCAACAGCCTCGAATCTGTCAAACAACGAGGCTGAGAAAATCGTGACATGCTCTAGAATCACTTAAACAACCTAAAAACTCTTGTAATCATGGCGTTCTTTCACTCCACGAGGTAAAAAGGCTGAGCCGGCCACAAACACCCGGACAGACAAGAGCTGAGATAACTCCATCATTGAATTCTGCAGTAGAAGTTTGTGCCTTGTTTTACTACCACATTATTTTACTGCCATATGTGTGCAAGTCTGTGTGAGTGATCTCGAGTATCGTACTACACTTGGCAGATGTCTCGATTAACTTGAACAGGCTGTTCATCTAAATCAGACTCGAGTTGTGATTTATTTTTTTCCACTCAGAGCTCCAAAGAAAAGAAAAGTGACATTTCCAGCTCTGAGCTGACGACAGGAATCAGGCTCAGAGCAGCAAATACAGACCAGAGGAAACGGGCACGTCTAGTCTGTAATGGTGAATGGTCAAAAACCACCACAGGGAAGATCAGCATCTCGGTGACGAATGAATGCTGATGTTGGACACACTCGATGACTGGTTAGTTTATTAAAAAACAACCCCTGCGCATATTTACAAAGTCATCCACCACGCCTACAACTTATCCATCCACCCTCCATCTGTTCGACCAGGTCCAGTCTAAGCTCAGACCTTCTCTCCAGCTCTTCTTAAGGGACGCCCCGATCCAACCGAGAGACACCTCTCGAGCGTGTTCTGGCATTTCCTCCCGACATATTCAAAGCACTTTATCAAAAACGCTCAGGAGGCATCACGGTCAGATGCCCGAGCCACCTCAGCCAGTTCCTTTAGGACTCATCACAGTAAATCATTTCTGCTGCTTATGTCCTTACTCTTTCCATCACGACCCACAAGTTGTGACCACAAGTGAAGGTAGGAACTTAGACTGACCAGTAAATGAATGACATTCCTATTCCCTCTTCACCACAACAGGTCGTTACAGCATCCTCATCACTGTAGATGCTACATCAACTCTCCTCCAAGACCCAGAGATCCTTGAACAGCTCCACCCCTTTCCAGCTGAGAAACGTGGCCTCAAACTTCCATGATGGATGGAGGCCATCAGTCGATGAAGCCAACAGAAACACATCGGGACGAGATCCTGAACTCGATTCCTGAAAATTCTTTCAATAAAGACATTATCTTCTATTAAAGTAGATGGATGACGGGTCTGGAGTGAACCATCGAGCAGTAATTAAAGATTAAAACCCCCCACGACTCCAATCGTCCAAACAATCCACTGACACGAATCATTAAACTACAGAAACCACACTGGATATTTATTAGAAGAGTGCCTATTTTTAGACGTTTGTGAGGAAACGTTTGCACAAACCTGCTCTTTTATTGCACGTAATTCAAAACTAGGCCATGACTTCATTCCCAGCTCAGGTTCTGATTCCAGCAGGATTTCCACAGCTTCAGCTGCTACGATTTGAATTAGAAACTGACCAGCAGAGCAGCGTTACACTCAGATCTATGAGGGATGTATGGACGTATCTGCACAACGAAACAAAGAAAGTCTCTCAAATCATATCTGGCTGCTTTCTAACTGCACGAGCCAGCTGAGCTCTGCAAGTTCGGTTGGAATTTCGATGTGTGAAAGCAAAGCTAAAAATATGAGCCGATTTCTCTTTTCTGGCCAATTTAATCTCGCTCTCCTTCTTCTTCGTTGCCTTCTGCTACCAAACTGCGAGGGCAAAGTGCAAATGACTCACAGAGAGGAAAGTATTTCAGAGAAGCTCCGAGGTTACGATCTGCAGGCTCTCTCTCCTGTACCTCGACGCTCCCTCGTTGAACTCACTTTCAGACGACAGCCCGACGCTCGCCTGGAGTTTCATTTCACTCTACTGACACTCAACGCTTTTCTAAAGTGGCCTCAGCGCTGCTCATTTAACAGAAACCCGGCTTTCAGCTCAGCGGGGTGTAGCAGATGTAGACACCAATGTTCACTCGTGGTTTAAAACATGTTCCTTCTATTCCCCCTGCTCCATATTCATGTTCACACAAAAGAAAACTAATTATTCAAGAATCAGCTGGTTACCTCTAAGGTCTCTTTTACAAGCTGCACAAAAAGCTTAACAATTGTTCATTTTGGTTTTTCATATATCAGTTTGCTGCTTTTCTCTGCTGTTTTGCTTTTTTGTCCATGTGAAATGAATATTTTTATGTTTGGGTACCAAAGAAACAACACAGGGACGCCACGCTGGGCTCAGGGAAACAGCAGTTTCTATGTTACAGACTTCTTAGGTAAGATTTAATAATTAGCAGCTGCAGATCTAGTAGCAGTACCACGCATTCGAAACTAAATATCTGTGGTTTTAATATTAAAGGTCAATTGTGCCTATTTTGATAGCTAGCAGCCTTAGGGTGAGGATGTAATGGAACGCCTCCCAGCATGCAGCAGTCCAGTGGTCAGCTTAACATTTTGTTCTAGCGTGTTCCCCCAGTTCTGGCAGTTTAATCTGTGCTTATTTCAGCCAATTATGTTCTCTAATAAACATAATGAACCTCTCTGTTGGAGAGGAAATCGTAGCTAACCATTTTTGGGTGTTGATGGAGAGTTTTTCTCTGCTCAAAATCAGCCTTTAAGAGGAGCACGTGCACAAGTTTTGTCCATATATCTAAGGCACAGAAAAACGAATGTTTATATACTTTTAATACAATCATGGTGGTTTTCCTTTAGGGGCCAACAGCTCTTTCTACAGATGCAATTGAATCCCGTTGATGTAATCTGGCAGTATTAATATTGCATACACGTTTTATCCACGTGTGTGTATTCACAGACTGCTAATATAAAAAGGATACTTTTAATGACCAGTAGGGGGAGCCTGCACCAAGTTCTGACAGAAGCCAAATTACATAAAAGTCAATCAGAAACCTGTTTAACGCTTGTTTTATTACTTCGATAAACTGTGTTTATGATCTTCATTATTAGTTGCAAGTCTCTTTCACTGCAGCATGATGCTGTAAATTAAGTTTCCATTTTGGGGTAAAATAAATGATAAAGCAGGTTATAATTTAAGCTGTGGCTGTTAATGGAGTGATCTGCCAATCAGGACAGGGCATAACACTGCCAATTATTTCATGTTGAAGTTTTATTGGACAGTGTTTATTTGTTCTAAAAGACTCTCAAGGGCAAAAGTAGCTGAGCTGTAAGAAAAACTATTTAAACAATCAATACGATTACATTTTAAATTCTGTGATTAAAATGAAACAAAGCCTCCTCGTGGAGATCATACCCATCTGTGTCATGCTCTGTAGATCTGACAGAAAAAGGCAAAACCTAAACCAGAAATATCAGTCAGTGAGGAGGGCAGATCAGCAGGGAGGTACCAGGGGGAATTTAACACTGACGGAGCACAATACACTCCCATAAATCTCATCTCATCTGAGGCACATCCCTTTGAAAACACCCAAATCCAGTCACCACTGATATCAACTTTAATCTGACTGGAGACCTTCCCTGGCTTCCAGATTAAAAAAAAAAAAAAAAAAAAAAAAAAAATACAGGTGAAGGACTCTCAAGCATCAGTACAGCTCTCAAAAATGTCCAATAAGAACAGAAACCCCCTCTACTTGTTAGCATAGCGAATGCCTGGGGTCAAACACAGCCTTCAGCACCAAATGCCCTAATTGGTTTACTCTGCAACCCAAATCAGCCTCAAGCCTGTTTGCTTTCAGTCTCCACATACCAACAGCCTGTCAAATAAATAAATAACAAACTTTAAGAATTACATTTAGCTTCATTTCCAGTCCACAAATGAGAATATAACACATTTCTTCAGGATTCATTGATTGATGAATCAATGAAACATTGATGAAACATTTCGTCTATAAAAGGATCAGTCCACCAACCCTTCATCGAGGCTCCAGGAAAAGCAAACACTGCAAAGAGACCTTGAGTCCTTGTTTGCTTTTGCAGACCCACTTTTACCACCAAATGCACCCCCCAACGGGAAGATACAATCATGACATCCCTCTCTTCTCAGACATACAGACAAATCTGCCTTTTGTTTTCCATAAAAGTGGAGAAATTTGTCTTTCAAACCACCCAAAATTGCTAATCCTGATCTGCAGAAATGCTAATAACACCAGTAAGGCTTTTCCCCCCACACATCTGGCAAGTGAAACATCATCTGAGTGTCAGATTATCCCCGTAAGCCCTGAAGTCTGTCTGCCTTTGATTTGCTTGTTTTATCTTCTGGACTGCGACGTAACGTTACTCTCGACTGCCCTCTCGACCCCGCACTCATTAACCCTTTAAGACCTACCATAGAACCAAGTCTGCCAGAGCTTATATTATATTTTTACATGCTGTGGAGCCATTTTTGGGAGCATTTCAAGTTGCTATACATCAATACAACCATTACAGCCTAAATTTTAATAATATGTATGCATTAAGTGCATAGTAATTACATAAATTGCAAAAAAGTGCAATAAACTACAAAAAAAATTTAAATTGTTTTTGCTTTCTTAACATATATTTCTAGTTAGAGAAATTTAAGAGGCTTATCCCTCAAAAGTGTAAATAAAAAAAAAAGTTGCACAAAATAGTTTCCCACCACAGGAAATTTATTTTGAGTGTCTTCATAGTTTTATTTTTGAAATACACCAATTTTTATACACTGCAGGAAAAACGAAATATTATACTGCAAATTTGCAAAAAAAAAGCAGCATGTGCATCAAAATAAACTATTTCCAGCAGTGCAATATGAAGCATCCCAGAAACCACACAGAAAGTCATAAAGTCAAACATAACTTTTAAAAACACCAGTATAGGCTCATGAGGCCCTGATGGTAAAAAACTACATTTCCGCAAAAATGACGTCACTTCCGGTTTCGGGCAGGTCATGGCGGACATGCGATAGTTCGTGCTGATGGACATAGGAAGTGTTATGAACAGCTGATCGGATCGGCAAAGCGTGTTTCTGGAATATTATGTTTTTGTTGCTGCAAGCGCTTTTTATGCAGTTTTTGCAAAGCTATATGTGGAAGGAAACTGTGACCGAGGACAAGCTGATGGCATCAGATGTAAGTACAACTCCTCTGGTTTCATATGCAAAAAAAATTATTGCGCTAGCTTATGTGGTTGCAGTGCTGCCGGGATTTAAAAATAGTTACGCAAAGCAGAGCATGCCCGCTCCGACCGGTTTTAAAGGGTTAAAGCTTTCAATATTCATGGACAAGTCTAAAAAGCTTTAAAAACGTACTTGGGAATTCTTAAACAGAATCGTGGCTTGGTTCTTTCCGAAATAACTTCCTGTTGCCAAGATGGCTGACGACAGAAGGACTCCGAGGATGATTCCAATAAGTACGAAACAAGCGTATCAAATCATTTGTTAATTTTTTTTAATCTGTTAAATAATTTTACACTTTCAGTTTACTATATACTCTTAGCATAACATTATGTTTACCATTCACAGGTTATGCTTTTGCCATTTAATTAACCTTTCAGCTATTCAATATAATAGCTGTTAATTACTTTACATGAACCAAAGGTAACTGTTCGGCTATGTTTATGTTACATAACTATTCTACTTGTTACCTGTTAATTTTAGCTAACAAAATTAACAAATAAAATAGCAGCTCTTAACTGGTAGCTAACCAAAACATGGTAAATGGTAAATGGCCTGCATTTGTATAGCGCTTTTCTAGTCCCTAAGGACCCCAAAGCGCTTCACACTACATTCAGTCATTCACCCATTCACACACACATTCACACACTGGCGATGGCAAGCTACATTGTAGCCACAGCTGCCCTGGGGCGCACTGACAGAGGCGAGGCTGCCGGACACTGGCGCCACCGGGCCCTCTGACCACCACCAACATTCCCTGATCAGTTTTATATAGACGTCACAATAATTAAGACGAAGAAGAATTAGCAATCATCGCTGTTAACTTTAGAAGGATGTTTATTTTGTTGACATAATGGGAAAATGCACTAATCGAAGGACACTGGGACATTTGTTCCCTGAATTTATCCTTATGGCAGAGAGAGTGCTTATGCTACCCGGGGGAAGGTGCTCCCTTAAAGTAAACACCACAGATATGACAAACTGCAATATGGCTGACTTCCGAGCTGGGAATAAAGTAAATCTCCCTGCACGGAGATGGTTACACTTTAGAGGTGTAGCTACACCTCTGCATAGGCTCCTGTTACATAACACTCTGCACATCATCCCTTCTTTGTGGAGCAGCTTGCACTCGAGCACGCCAGGCTTACATAAAACAAACAGCGCTACCAGCTTCCTCTATTCTGGACACTGTCAAGAGGCCTCGCTACAACCCACTCTTCAAAATTTACATAATTAACCCTATGAAAATGATTCATCCATGAAAGCAAACCCACTGAAATTAATTGATTTCTTCATTAAACTAACACCAATTAAAAGGGTCAGGCCTCTTTTCTATGTTTTTTTTCTCCACTTTCTTCTCATATCTTGAGGCAGCATTCCTGCTTTTCAGTTCCATCATCGCCTCCCTTTCCCTCGCTGCTCACACTCCTCACTGCTGGCTGCCTCGAACATCACTGACATGATTTATTTAAGCTGATTCTGGTGAAGCAGCCATCAAATCTCACTCGACTTCACAGCATCAGCTAAGTTCCTAAATATAAAAGTCAACTGTTAGAGGAGGGGGAGGAATCAGAAGTAAGAGAGTGAGAAGAAGATGAGAGGAAGGAAGAAGAGGCACCGGCCAACTATAAAAACACCTACATCGTTAAATGACAGAATTAGTGGTTTCCAGCCTTTTTCATTTGTAATGCCGCCATCAACACCAACCTTTATGACTAAATAAGATAAGAAGTTCAAACTAGATTAACAATACTTGGATTATAAATGGTAATCTGAATAAAACTGCTCTCTTTAGCTGACTATCTTAACTTCTGAATATTAGCTTAAAATACATCTGCCATTAAACAGCTCCTCATTACATTATAGTGACCATTATAGTGAACTTCTTAAATGTGGTTGTTAACCAACAATTTCACTTCTACATTTTCAGTTAAACATTTCAGCTGCTAGCAATACTTTTAAGAATTATCCATGACATTAAGCTAACAACTGCGCTTGTTTATTCATACCATTAATTTACAATCTTAGTTTTTATCCACATGTTTAGCCAATAATTTCTCTTTTTTAACATACATTTTATTGATCTATTTCAACAGTTCAACAGCAGCTGTTAAGATAAACATAAGATAATTGTTACAGCTGCCATTGTTAGCTAAACATTTCAACAGTTTATATATACGCTTTTAGCTGAAACTGGTAGCTATACTTTTAGCTAACAATTCCTTTAATTAACATTTTTTGGCTAACTGTTTCAACTGCCTTAGCACTCCAAACACTTGTGCTTGTTAGCTAACAGTTGTTTAGCCAGATTTTTAGTTGCTACTTAACTATAAAGAATATTTTTCTTTAATATTTTAAACTTTTACATTAGCATTTTTGCTAGTTATTGTTTAGCTAAACACTGAGCTTGCTAGCTAAAACCTCATTAGTTTATTTGCCCTATTAGCTAAAATATAAACTCTTGGTAATTAACAGTTTAGCTAAATTTAAACTGTTTTAACCATCATGTTTTAAAAAAAATCTTAACAGTTGAGCTTGATAACTGAACATTTCAACAGGTTATCCACACTTTAGCTAATTATTTAAACTGCTAGCCAGATTTTAAACTAAAATATTGATTTGAATTATTCTGATTTTAAAAGCTTGTTTTGGATATTTGAAATCAAGTCAGAACGCAAAAAATAAATAAAATTCCACTTTCTAACATGCCATGCTGGTGAAATTTATGCAGAAGTTTCCAAAGACACATATGCATATTTATAGAAGACATAAATAAAACAAAGACATGTCTGGTTGTAAACCAGCCTTTTCTTAGCTCTGTATATTTTTGCTCCTGTAAGTGAGGAAGCTGTAAGTGAATGCTGAAGGATGATGTCGACCTGTGTTTTATAAAGCTGCTGTGATGAAAGTGAAAGCCCGTGTTTTTGCATGTTGTACCACTGACCCTGTTCTATATTAATCTGAGAGAGTGCAGAGAGAGCGGCGAGATCACGGTGAAAACACAACATGTCTACTAACTGCTCTCAAGGCACATTAATGCTCTCTCTGCTGAAAAACAGAGCAGAGCAGATGATGATGAGACAAAAAGAAAGAAGGGGCACATTCAGGAGGTCAGAGATTAAACCTCCAAATCTATTTGTCCTCAGTCAGATGATCCATTAAATGTGTTTTTGGTAGAGGGTAGGGTAACTGCTCTGGACGAATGCAGGACCAGAAACCAGCCATTTCCTGTACAGTCTGATTATTGCTGTCATGGTCGTTTGCAGAGCAAACCCCAGTTTACCTCCCAGACATGCAGCTTTCATGTTTACGCTTCCTCTCACTGACAGACTGTCCATGACCTGCATAACTCACACAGAAGCCATAAAGTACCATCTCTGAGCAGCGACATCTTTTGTGGTAATTCCCAATAAAGTCACGTCTGTAGGGAGTCATTTTCCCATGACGACACGCACACATTACCAGTAACAGTTCACATACAACTTTACTGTAATGTAGAACATGCAAAGCTAGTACAGCGCGTCGACACCCTCACTTTACGCTGCCTGGAACAAGCTGTTTTAGCTGCTGTGTCTTTAAGGGCCACCCTCTTTATTGGCCAGCTTCTGGAAGCCTGCTGAGGGGCAACAGTCTGAAGCCTGACTTCAGATGTGTGCAGCTTGGTTCAGTTTTGGTGACGTGGGAACGGCAGCGTCATCTTTTGGTATGTTCAGCTCATTCAGGTTTCTCCTTTGTCACCTGCCTGTAACAGGTAATAAGTAAGAACACCACGAGCCGTACTTATTAAACTACACGGCCTCAGGCTGTTTCCAGCAGTGTTTTGTTTCTCCTTTGACCTCGGCTCTGCTGTGAAGCATTGTTTGGTCGACCTTGAATTCAGACCTTCCTGAGGGGTAAATAAACAACTCGCGTTAAAATGATCTCAGAGAAATACGCCAAAGTGTGTGAGCAGTCCAACAAACGTCTTCTATCTGAGACCAACAGACTCAACCTGCTGCTCAGCTCTTCTCTCCACCATTTTCTTCTTTTGTCTGAGGTGACTCGTCAGGTAATGGCTTCCTCGAACAGCTGGACAGGTCAAAGGGTCATATGACAGCAGCCTGTGGCCAATCAGCAGCCACTGAAAGCAGTTTGTGGATTTTGTGATATCGGATAACCCTGATTCACCCGCTGCCCTTTTCACAGTGTCACCTTCACTGCAGTCTGACATTTATGGTTCAAGAGGTAACATTCCTTTCTTTTAGCTTCAGGGAGCGGATGAATTAATGATAAACAGGCTGGAGAGGGAATCTCATCCTAATGTTCACCCTTCAGGAGTCGCCCATTACCGCTGCCTGCAATGCTCTGAGGCAGGGAACAACCCAGTCTTATCAGTTTAAAAGCCCTCATACTTTAAAAATGATGTAACATGCTTCATATTTGCCAGAGCCTCCTCCCGCACATCACCGTCTGTTTGAGCTCTTCAGTCTTACAAATTCAGTTGTCCTCATCAGTTTTAGGCAGGTCGAGATACACAACTGGAAATTTTATTACGTTTTTGTAAGAGGAAGACAAAATTTTAAGTTACCTCAAAATTTTGAAATGCCAACCTAAAATTGTGAGTTACAGATGGCAAAAAACCCAAAAATAAATAAAATCTTCAGTTGCAACATTCAAGCTTCCATGAACATGTTTACAGCCTGCTACAAAAAACAATTTGTCTCCAGAGTTCATTTATTTACAAATTTACGACAAATATACTTGAGAGCAAAGTTTGAACTGCATCAAAGTGAATTATTAATGCTGTGAGAATGAATGCTGAAACCGTTTTGTGATGTCGAACATCTGATAAAGCATTTTGATTAGTAGTTATCCATTTAATATCACCGTAAACTATGCTTGCTAATGAAGCTAGTTTAACAAAAAAAAAAACCATTAGCTGATAAAAACATTTTATCCAGATACACTAATATTAAAACAAATGTAGGGTCTCAGAATAGAAGAACACAAACTAATGAGTGACAGGTTTTACTATATCAATTTATATACAAGTTTAATATAGTTAACACCCTATACATCAGAGTTAGCATTACAAGCTAACTCTGCTAGCATGCATTACCCGACAGGAAGCTTTAAACAAAGAAAACACTTCAGGAAATAAAAAATAATTTTGATAATTTTTACTAATTTCCACTTTTATAAAAACTATAATTCATACATTTGTATTGATTTTCTTAAAATTTAAAGTAAGTGCTACCTTTACTTACAAGCTAACTAGCTGTTAGCTAGTCCTCAGCTAACTAGAGTCCCTGCCTGAACCTTTAGACCGTGTTTGTGCTGTTAGTTCCTTTTTATTTTAATTAAAAATAAAAATAATAGCACAGCTTGTTGTTTACAGCCCATCAATGCTTTATTTAACTTCTATATTAACAAAGTATAATTTCATTTCACTATTATTTTTCTCCATCTTCCATACAGCTGACGCATACAAACACTTATTCCTCTAATTCTGAGTTATTGGTAATACTTTTACCCAAATGCAGCACTTCTTAAATTACAAGCAGACATTACAAAGAAAGTTTTTTTTCGTTGCCTTTCGTTTTTTACTTGCAGTGTTTTTAGATGTCAGGACTGCTGGTGGATGAAAAAAAATATTTTTATAACAATAATGTTTTCTTTGGTCTTTAACATGCACTTCGGTGTCTGTTGCACCACCTCCTTAAAGCCTGATTAGATTAATCTTTGAATGAAGAAATCAAGAACTTTACACTCTAATGTAATGCCACTTTTCCCCGTGGTACTGAATACTGATTAGGGAGTGGTGCGCAGTCGTGCCAGCAGCTCTGTGAGGCTTTAATTAGCTTTCTAACATGCTCACAGTGGTGATGCTCGATTTAATCCGTCAAAAACCAAAAATAATGGCACCACATGAATCGTAAGGGGTCACTAAAGTCATCAGGGTTAATCCTGAAGGAGCTGTCTGTGGATGTGAGTCTATAGTTTCTCAGATATTTGAATTTGACTAAAACAGGAAAGTAAATTTTGATTTTTGGTAATTTTACACTTAAACAGCGCTCTCTCTGCATGTCTTTGTCCTTAGGAGGGACTGTGTTTGCTGCTCAGGATAAATCCATTTACCCTGACGCCATCATTAAACCCAAACTCATCACGCAGATGTTTCCTTTGTGTTTGACGCTCCGAGGTTCATGAAGTCTAACAGTCTGTCCTGTTATCAGCAGGGACGGAGCTTCACGCTTCTCCCCGACCGAATAAGCGATGCTGCCGACTCATCTGTCATCTGGATGCCTCCCGCACGTTATCACTTCGACTTGCTGCTCTCAGACCCTCGCGGCTGATGGCGTTCTGAAGGCCGATCCGCCTGTGACGGACGAGACCAGCCGCAGGCGATGATGAGAGCGAGGGGGAAGCTTAAAGTTCGACGGATGTTCGAGTGAGCGAGGCCGAGATAAGACCTGTTCACGGGGGACGAGCGTGACGTGAGGGCGGCGTGTAATTAACGAACAAACCTCTACAGCTTCCTGACCGAGTCCTGCCACGACAGGACGACAGAAACAAAGATTTACAAGAGACGACGACGGAGCTTTATCCAAAAATCATCGATTAGCCTGCTGAACGTTTCTTTCCCCGATTCATCATCAACATTTGAAAAACAAAAATTTCTCATTTTTATAGTCGGGTCGTTTCATGATTGATGGAAAAGGACACTGCTGCTTTCAAAATAATGTTTCTTATTAGAGCCCGAGTGACGTTCAGTTCAATCATTTTCATTATGAGGCACTCATCTCTGGGAAACCACACAGACGGATGCAGACCACAGGGAAATACGTTTAAGGTGGACTGACACAAAAATAGTCCCAAACGTCTAAATTCCAGGAAAAAAGGTATTTCTGTTTGCAGTGAAGCTGCTGCGAGATAAATAAATGCATTATTATTTTATCGACAAAACCAGGTCAGAAGAACTCGTCTTATTTGGACTGGTGTGCCCGAAAAAACAGATTTGAGGAGGGGCTCCAGAGACTGCATTTATCCAGCTCCTAAATCCGCTCTCTGGGAAAGCAGAGTAGGGCAGAGGGCGGTGGTGTGGAGGGTGTTTGGGGGGGGTCCCGTGTTGTTTGGGGTCAGCGTGTTTGGAGGTTTCTGCCTTTGTTTGAATCCCATCAAGTGTGAAAAACGGGGGCAGGCCTGAGGCCCTCCGCATCGTCTCTCCGCCCCGCCGGATCATCCCACTAAATCCGAACGCCGTTATAGGAAACGTTAACCTTTCAACATGACAGCTCGCACGAGCAGTTCAGCTGACACAAACACGTAATTTACACTTTTACAGTTTGGTGACGCCGCGAGAGACTCGAGGGTGGAAAAAGCATCATTTCTTGCCTCCATCAACACCTGAACAGCGATGTTTCTGCACCCTCGGAGAGCTCGGTGTCAGGCTGTGACGAGCGCACATCTCCGGGAACAGAGGTGGAAATTTGTCCTCGATGTCTGTCTTTGTATCGATGACGAAATCTGCTGTAAATAAACCAAAAGCAGCCCAACAGAGACGCCTCTGTTGTTTCTGATGCTCAGTTTTTAAACAAACCTCCATATTAGTGAAACTCTGATGAACTGTTGGAGATTTCAGCTTCCAGAATCTGAAACTGTAAAAGCATTCAGATTCTGCTGAATCAGAATCTAAAATTTTGGTTCCACAGACCTTTAAATGAGATTATTAACGATCCGAACAGCAAACTTCATTCCCATCATCACGCTGGGGACACCTGGGGTCACTTCCCACACTGAGCCTTTCGGCTCTTTGATGATTCAGCCGGCGAAACTGTTTGAATGCTGGAAATCTCAAAACCTGCTCAAACAGCTGTGATGAAGTTTCTTACTTATGAAACAGAAACATTCACGTTTCCTCATGTGTTACATTTGTGACTGAAGCTCATGCTGGGGTTAGATTACCGCACATCACCTGAGCGTGTTCAGAGAGCACAAAGCGCACTTTGGCTCTGCAAATAAGCTTTGTTTGTTTTCTCACAAATAAGCGTGTTTGTTTGCAGCCACTGAAAAAGAGTTTTGGTTTTTGCTCCACATGAGTCAAAACGTTGAGTTAGTGACTGAAAACGGTGACAAAATAACTCAAAATTCAAAACAATGTCCCAGATAGTTAGCCTGAGTTGTTCTGTGTGACAATGTTTGACAAGCTATGTCCACACGTACCCGGGTATTTTTGAAAACGCAGATTTTTCTATGCGTTTGCACCTTCCGTCCACACGTAAACGGCGTTTTTGGTCACTGAAAACTGAGATTTTTAAAAACTCAGTTTTTGCATTTACGTGTGGACGAGAAAAACGCAGCGTCAAAGGTGTGCGCCTTTTTTGACGTCACACTGTGCGCCACGTTATCGTTTCGGTGAAATGAATTTCTACAAACTGTTACTGTTACTCTCTGCAGTGTTTAAATGCTTACATATACTGTCCCTCCACACCTTCAATGCCCCATCCTTGTTTACTATTTCCCACCAAGGCTTCTAGACTTCTGATTGGCCAACATTTCTACACGGTTAGGAATATATCGCCATCTGCTGCTTTGGCATGTTCCTAGCAGCGTTTTCCTTCATTTCTGCCTTTACGTGTGGACGTGGCCTCAGAGTTCAACATGCTGCCCACAGACACTTCAATATACAACTATAGAGTGGATCCTGATTGAAAGACCCTTCCTCGACCTCCTCAGCCACAGAAACCAGCGTCCACACTGGACTGTTAGTGGGTGGCTGGAATATTTTTGTCTTAACATCAGGTTGGGGTTAGGTTAACCTCCACCCTTAAGCTATAGCCTTTCTTTTTTTCTACCTTTTTGGAAAAACTGTCAGATCTAAAGGAAAAGATGGATTTCAATGAAAGGTACCCTCCATCCATTTCCCGTCACTTCAGGTTTAAGTCAGGCTGAGGCGAGTGGGCGGGTACACCTGGACAGACAAACAACCGCCAATTCAGAGTCACCAGTTAGCCCCATGAAGGATTTTGGACTGGGTGAAGAACCTGTAGAGACACCAGGCTGGATCTGGACCTGAGACCGTTGTTCCTGTGAGGCGATGGTGCTAACCGCTGGACCACAAAACCTCTAACTCCAGCCCAACCCTGCTGACGTCGCTGGGTGAGGGCAACATATTGCTCAACTGTAGCTGCAACTATACTACAACAACCAGAGCGACTCCCACCTCAGGACAACGAGCACAGCGTGTGATCACGTGGGTTTAATCATTTATCAATAATAGATCAATGATCTGCTCGGTTTGTGGTAACACTAAAAAAGCCTTCGTGTTGTTGTCGAAGCTAATCAACTAAAAAAATATATTACCATCCATTTGCACGCCCCCTTGTGGACAGACTGAGTGAGGCGGTTAGGCTTCCTCGTGACCTCACCTGGCCTCACGACCTGCAGCAGATGGCTCAGGTTCACGTTTCAGACTCAGCGTTTGTGTCTAAACAACCTTTCACAAAGGACACCTCTGATTTTTAATCAGGGGAGCAGGTGGAGCTGTTATGACTGCTGCCTTATCGTGTTCAAGGACAGAGGCTGGAGTTTAACATTAAACCTGCAGTCCAAGTCAAATATTACCTCCTCTAAGCTAACCAGCTCCTCTACATGCTGCAGCTTCTGAAACTAAACAAATCGGCTCCTTCCCCTTTTTGTTCTGAGTCAAACACAGACAGAACAGGAAGGACGTGCCGGCACCAAAGCCAGGCCGAGGTTTCTGAAATTCCTCTTTTTTCTCTGGGATTCACCTAAAACTTTGCTGCTCTGGATTCACAGGCTGCCGGGGAAATTCAGCTCAGTGACCTTCCTGCTCGGCTACGAAATGACAAACTCTAAACCTAAGAGTGCTTTCGGTGTTTCAGCACCAAAGTCCATGCAATAAACGTTTACTTTAATACATCACTGCAGCCAGTGGGGCTGTTGATCTGTGGGAGTGAGTCATTGTTAAACCAGTGAGCGCTGGTCTGTTTGCCTTCATAGACAGAAAAGCTGTTATATAAAATTCCAAGATTAGAGATTAAAGCCTGATCTTTGTCTGTTAATAAATATTAATAATAATGTTTCAGTGCAGCAGCTCCAGTGTGGTGGTTTACACATCTGCCAGCAAAAGGTTGCTGGTTTGATCCCATTAGGGAGCAGCTGGGAGCAGTACTTCAAATACACATAGTTTTACTCAGGCCATGGTTTGCGGTATGGTAGCCTAGAGGTGCCAAACACAACACACCTGAAAACTGATTTTTTCATGTTTTTGATATCAGACTGATATCAGATTTTTAAGACCGATACTGATATCTGCTGATTTTACTGATCTGATATACTGGCCGATATTCTTTTCTTTAAGACATTTATTATGTATTTTTATTTACTCGTTTGCACTTTGCCCAACTCAACACTCACAACATGGCTGAAGGGCGCTTCTCCTTTCTCCTCTTTACTCTTTACATTTTTATTTATCGGCCGCAGTAACTGCCGATACTGATCGATCAACAAATAGCCAAACGTTATATTTCAGTAAACAAAATCACTTCAATCGCCTTGAAGTCAAGAGAGTTTTAACTCTGGGCCCGCCCACTTCTGTACTGTATACTACTATTCTGATTGTATATATTGTATATCTTATTCATCTGTTCCTCTGTCTCTCCTGCTGCTTTGAGCATGTACATGACAAAAGAATTTCCCTCGGGATAAATGAAGTTGTTCTTATTCTTATTCTATAGTTTCAGATCACCACACTGCTGTTAGTCACTTCCTGTGTTGGTCTCCTGTTCAAAAGTCATTTTTCAAAATGCTGATTTTTCCTTTTTGTGCTGTTCCTGCTTCCTGTCAGGCTTTTGTGAAATGTTATTGTTTTCTTAAATCTCATGTTTTCATTTTTTTGGTTTAATGTTTAATCGTTTTGGGGGGTTTTCCCAATGTTGTCACATTTTTTCCTGGAATGTCATGAGATGTTTGTTTCTTTCCCTGAATGTTGACGGGGTTTTCCTACACACAACTAAAAAAAATTTTGATTGTAATTGTGTTTTTATTTTGTTTTTTACTTTTCTGTTCTTTTGCTTCACAGTTTTACTTCTTTGTTGTATTTTTGGTTTGGTTTGGTTTTTTACAAAACAAAGTCCAGTTTGGTTTCACTGTTGCGTTTTTTTGATTTGATGTTTCTAAAAAGTTGTTGCGTTTTTCTTAGTGTCATTGTGTTTTGCACCTTTGGGCCACCGTACTGCTCGGCAGGCCAAATGAATAATTTTTTACTTCACTAACTTCCTTACTGACCCTCTTGCACCATTTCCCAGTGAAGAAACGCCACAAAGGGGGATGATGGAAGCCTCCACCCCTTCTTTCCCCTCCTCCCTCCATCCCACCCACCGGCCTCGCCCCTCTTCCTGCTGGTTTAAGGATGCAGGGGCTCATCAGTATCTCTGGACCACCTCACACACACACACACACACACACCTCTGCATCACTTTGCACAAAAGCCTGAAATTGCTTCCAGCTGGGAGTGAAGCCGGTCCCGGCGGACTGAGGGCAAACAAAGCGCATTTTACGCGCACAGTGGCGCACATTTCCCCGCTGAGTCTGCACTGCGGGGCAGCTCGGGACCCCCCCGCCCCATAAAAAAAAAAAAAAAGACCTGCAGCTCTCTGACACAAACTCTCTGCAGACCCGAAACAACCGCACCCCCTCCGTCTCTACTTTACACCAGCTGTACTGACGACGATGATGAAGGTGGTGGTGCCCCAGTCCTGCCCTGCGCATCCTCAGCGCGCAACAACCCGAACAACGAAACCCCGAGAGGAGCCGTGAGAGGAGCGGGAGCAGAACCAGGAGAGGACAGGAGAGCAGGGCCGCGGGACTCACCAGTCGGTGTCCGTGGTCTCGTCGATGACGTCCTGGTAGGCGGTGAGCAGGGCCAGCCGGTTATTGCCGAGATTCACAGCCATGTTTCCGTCCCTGCAAGCATCCAGCCGCTGCTGATGGAGAGAGACTCGGAGTGAGACTACAGGAGGACGACAGCAGCAGGAGGAGGAGGCGCTGACTGGTGGAAACAAAGAGAGGAGCGCGGTGTCCGCGGGGTCCTAGCGCCGGAACACCAGCCGGTCAGCTGTCCGATGGGTCCTAGTGCCGACCTTTCAACTCCTGCAGCTGCACAGAAACAGTTAAAGTTTAAATTTGTCCGAAAGGAGGAAGATTTGTGTGAATGTGCGTGTCACTGTGGTAAATCATTACTTTTACATTATTGCTGTTACTGTTTAACATGCGCTGTACTCAGATCGTCTTACAGCACTTACAAAAAACAAGGAGCTCGAGCAAAGAGGAAATATCAGGTAAAGGAGGTCAATAAGTACGAAACCAGGTGTGAAAGTCAAACTTGCTGTTTTTCTGAAGGCTTGCTCGTGAACAATGCTCTGCTTTCTGCAGTGTCACTCAGTCTTTTAATTTGGTGAACCAAAGACAATCTCCCACTGATGTGGATAATAAAGTTTTTTTTCTATTCTGTTCTAATCTACTCTGGTCTTTCCCTGTGACATCACACAGGTCCAGGAGAACAAAAAAAACTATGTGAAGTGAAGCTGTTGGGCTTACAGGAGTTACTGATCTCATTATGTGAAGCATTTCCAGCTGGAACAGCACCAGGTGAGAGTGACCTGTGATGTAAGCTTTTCTGTGGGCGGGGCTTTTACTGGTAAATGGAGGGTTCCTGAGCACCCAGCATGCACCTTTCTACATCTAAGTGCTTTTGGTCTAAGATCCACACTGATGAACACATCAGGATGTTTGGCACGCAGACTGGAGCAGCCGGGAATTGGCAACCTTCTCATTAGCTGATGACCTGCAGAGTGATGAGGAGTCTGTAATCTTCCTCAGAGTAACACATGAAACATTCTGTGCCTACTTTGTGTTTTCTGTAAGTTTCTCTGATCAGAGTTTGGCGAAATAATCAGGTGGAAGAAAACCTGCAGTTCCTCTGGTGGCCACCAGAGGCTCCTGTTGTAAACGTTCACATAAAAATGTTGAACTTTACAGCAGAAATAAGCACGTTTACGGAAACAGTTTGGGTCTTTGTGGATCATTTCCTCGTTTATAATTGGAGCACGGCAGGTGGTTGTTTTTAAAGCGCTTCTTTTTTAACTTGATTGAGGCTTCAGGTTTGGTGTGTGGCTCCTCTGGTTAGAGCTGGAGCTGCTAGTCTCGGCCTTGGCTGTCTGGAGTCACTGAACTCGACCTGCGGTCCAAGTTTGTGCTGCATCCTTGAAGTCTGTCCTCTAAGTTTGGGTGAATTAAAGTCTAAGAGTTTGTTAGCCTGTTATTTAGCTCTCATTATTAGAGGGTGCAGTGTCAGTGTGATGCATTAGCTTAAAAACCAGTCTTGCTAGGAGTAGCTGATCACTTCCACCCTCTTGTCCAAATATGGTCACTTCCAGCTCCAAACAAACCAAGATGGCTGCACTTAGACTTCAAACTGTGAGTGCAGTAACTAAAGGTGGCCGCCTCCTCCTCTTAGCATTCAGGGCTTCTTCTTTGACAATCTGTGGATTAAAAACCTTTTTAGGACTGTAATGGGGGCATCAACCACTTCAGAAGGAGCCTCCATCAGCCGGGTGGTGCATTAGTGAAGTCGTCTGGAGGCACGTGGGTCCCATGTTTTCTTAATAACAAGTGTCTCATGAAAACCAATAAGTGGCAGAGCTGCCTGGTAAGTTTGCCTGTTGCTATGGATTCCAGCATGGCGGTCCTGTTTTAAAAAGCAGATCAGATGATGAGCGCTGAGGAGCAGCTGAAGCTGTTTTCAACAGCTGGAACAGCTGACCTCTGTCAGCCTCTGTGGGCTGATTTGTTTGTGAGGAATAGTCAGCAGGACCCGATGGCACCGCCGCCTCCTCAGACCAATCCCTGACTCAGACCGTCTCCATTAGTGATGGGTCGGTCGCGAACGAAATGGCTCTTAGAGCCGACTCTTTCAAGTGAACAATGCAAGATTTTTTTTTTCTTTCTCTCACTTTTTTTGCTTCACGCTGCACTCCTTGTGTTGGCGCTGAGCAGAGATGGGAGTTTGCGCCCCTCCACCCAGCGCTGCGTGGGGGGGGATTACAGTCGCATTTTATTGTGTTGTGGTTTGCAGTGTTTTGTGTTGTTTCCTTTTAAATTTGTTTAAAAGGAAACATCTGAAAATTGAAATAGTTAAAAGCTGAATTGTAAATAGTTGATTTTTGTATATTATAATTTATCTTTTTTTTATATTTTGTGTGGTGTGAGTAAATAAAATAATATTTATATATTAAATATATATAAATAAATAACTTTTTTTTTTACATTAGTAGTTCCTTTTGTGCATAATTTTATATTGCTGCTGATAATAAATTCATTAAAGCAACAAAACGACCTGACGAGCCTCAGGACCGCTCGCCAGATCGCACTCCCAGTGTTTTGTGGATGGTTTGTACATGAAGCAGGAAACAAGCTGACTACTGAAGCCGGGTGAAGTTAACAGTTAAAACCAGTTTATTCTGTTTCTTGTGTTTTCAACATTAGTATTAATATAAATACTCTGCTCCATCTGAATTAAGTATTTACCAGATGAAAAACTGCAGCGCAGGCAGGCAGATGTCGACTTTGTTTCCATGAACACTACAGCTTCATTCAAAGAAACACAGATGAGACTATAACACAGAAATTAAATGTTGAGTCTGCTTTCTATGAATAAAGTTACATTTGAACATTAAACAGTTTCCACAGATTGCTTACCTGAGCCTGATTTTGTTTTTTAACATGTATGAATTGTGTGTCATTCGTTGTTTGCTGACGTGTCAGACTCATCGCTGATACGCAGACGTTTTTAAACGTGTTGTCGGTCAGATCAGCAGGACGAGAAACGGTGGGAGGTCTGGGCTTCGAGTGGATTCATCTGTGGACCAAGTGAAGCACAACTTCAGACTTTTGTGGTGATTTAATTTTTGAGAGAACAGAAACAGACAAAGACTTTTTTTTTGTAGTTTTGCTTCTTAACAACATCACAGTGGATTTCAATCAGTCAACACATGATAGAAGTTATGAGTGAACTTGTAAAAAGCATCAGTTCTTATGTACAGTGGTTAATTTTCAGGTTACCTGCTGAAATGTGATTGGTCGATGTTCCAACGACTATAAATGGGAAAAAAAAACTGAAATGAAAAAGGACCAAAATGTTCACGTTAAAGTGCAGAAATGTACCTGAGTAGGACATGCTGCCAACAAACATGTTACAGGGAGACTACTGCACTGACAGCAGCTCTTCATGTTGACCTTCAGATGGACAGAAACGTCCACGGTCAGCTGATCCACTTCAGACTCAGCTGGTGTGTTTCAGAGGATGTCGACGAGCTCCGTGTTGAGTTTCAGGTCGTTTGGTTGAGCGGTTCTCGTATTTTGGGCCAAAGATGTTTCCTGTTGGGGTGACTGCTCCACTCTGTGTGCAGGGGGAGGAGCTAATACACACACACACACACACACACACACACACACACACTTGTTTCACTAACTTTGTGAGGACATTCAGTGGCATTAATGCATTCCTGAGTCTCTTATGTTCACGTTTAATCACCACATGTGTACATGTGGTGATTAAACGTGAACAAAGGTTGTTTTTTTTCTTATTACTAAGACGTCAGGCTCTCTCGTCTGCACAAAGAGTGGCTGCATCCAGAGAAAACCGTGCTGCAGGTCCCTGAAAGTAGCCGCCACCACTCAGTTGGTAACAGAAATCTGAACCCAAGCATTATTTTTCTTACTGTTGTAGCAGTCTGGAGATTTCCTCTGATTCAGCCATGAATACTCAGACCGTTGAGTCCTTTGCAGCTTCTACAGGAGGATGTGGCGGCCGCAGGGTCCATAAAAATGATGTTTCAGTGTCCGTGTGTCAGCTAACCTGGCTGATAACCCAAACCTCTGACTTCAGGAAGCTAACATTTCAGCAGGCGTTACGCTAAAGCTGAAGTTTCGAAACATGGAGGCCAAAAACTAATGTATAAAAGATGATTCAACTTTTAACCCATTAGTTCATTTCTGTCTGATTTTCAGATTAAGAGTTTCAGGGTTAAAGGAAGAATTTGGTGAATTTTGGGTAAGTTTGGCACTCTGAGGGTGAACATGGGCACACTGGGGTTACATACTGCTACTGCAAGGCTCTTTTAACCTGAAACCAATTTTATTTTGTTTTAGCTGCTGTGTTACGATGCTGAAGTTCAGACAAATGAAATCCACAGAAAAATCTGTGAAATATGTGAGATATGTGTGGCAGCAGCACACAAATCCGACATTAAACTCTTCACATGGAACAAAAAACGGAGCCTGAGTTTTTATTGTCAATCACACGAGGTGAAACAAACAGAAGACGTTCTTACAGTGTGAGTCAAGTACAAACAGACACTGACAGTGTGGTGGGGAGTGCAAAGACACATCAGGTTTGTATGAAAGCTATAAAATCTGGTTGAAGACGGAGATTAACGACGCCAAACTCGGACAAAACGAATCTCTGATGACCGAATGGCCCAAGAATGTCTCTCGAAGCCGTCTTTGAGGGTTTTTGGGGACCCTGTAAGCAATGAGACTTTAAAATGAGGTTCTTTTCTCCCCGTTTCCTGGAAAAGTTGACATTTAGGAGGTTTTTCCCAGCTGGCGGCGGTGGCCGTTGCTGTGGAAACCAGGCTGCCTCAGAGAGCTGAACCCCACGCAGGCCGCCTCGGTGTTTGTCTCCCAAGCGGGCCCACCGGCTGGCGCCGAGCCCACATACCTTCCCTCGGCTCTCAGAGGCCAGAGGATAATGGAGGAGGGGCGGGGGCGCTGGTGGCGCTTTAATTGGCACAGACAGCGATTATGTTCAAGGTGAAGCTGCTGAAACTCCCTCGGCCCACCATTCAGCTCTCTGAACCCCGCTGCACTCGTTCCTCTTGTGTTTATTTGCATGCAAGGCGACCCTTTAGCTCCACACTAAATAACTGCTCTGACTCTTTACCACGACTGCAAAAGTCTGCACCACCTTTCAAAAACCTCCGCACTACCAGGACACCGTGCACACGTGTTTACTCCTCACAGTACTGATGCATCATGGGATCATAAATTACTGCCAGCGTTCTCTCCCCGGGCTGTCAGACGACTGAAACACTTTGTGCTCGGCCGGTTTGTGGGAGTGGGTACAGCGAGTCTCTGATAAAAAAAAAACTATTTTCAGCTGTGCACCATAATTCAAGATTAGGCACAAAAAACCTGCCGAGATGAATTTAATGAAAGCTGGTGTAGAGGCGGAAAAACAGGAAAAATTGATGCAGAATCGGACGAGTTTAAAAAAGAAAAAGAAAAAAAGATTTTGCACAGCATGATTTCTCTGAGTGCAAATTTTAAATCAGCCTTAAAATAATCTTTTTCATTTTTATTTTAATTTTCATTTCTTCTCGTGGCCACTTTGGTAGAAAAATCCTTTAATTGTCCCACGAGGGGAAATGTGGGTGTAACAGCAGTAAGAAAGACACATATACAAACAAACAGAAACACACACAGTTTTTACATATTTATATCGAGGACTCTTGGGGCTGCCTTCAGCAGTGAGTCCGCCCTCATACACTCCTGTGTTCAGCTGTCCAGCAGAATTAAGCGTGTTTGGTCTCAGTGGATAGTTTCCTGCTCACGAATGATCCAGCTGGATACTGGATTTAGGGGCGTGGCTACTTTGATTAATCAAGTTTGTTAATATTACCTGAAAATTCCAGTATCATCCAAATATGGTCACTTCTTACTGTAAAACAAACAGACAGAAAAAGCAACAGGACAGTGGTCCACGCACCAAAGTTGTTTCTTCCAAACGCAAAATCCAGAAACTAATGGCCACGTCCATCTTTTATGTACAGTCTTTGTCCGTGTGTGACGTATATTTGAATCCTAAATGTTGCGTTGCAGCTTTTTCCAAATGCACGTGACAGTTTTTGACAGCTCGCTCTGCTCGGCCTAACAGCAGCATGAAGGCTCGACACGTGAAACTATTCATGGCTTTGTGTGGAGCTGAAGGGGTCTGTCAGGGGTTTTACAGGTGAAGGAGACCAAAAACGGAGCTAAAAGACGGCGTGTTGGTCAGAGTGTGTTGAGCTGTCATTTTTAACCTTTAAAAATCTGTTTGTGATGTTTCTCACTTTCAGCTTGCTGGATGAAAACGAAGAATGAAGACTAGTCCCGCCCCTCGTTTGTTCAGTCAGAGGACGAGGTCTGAGCGTGAGCAGCATCGCTGGGTCTGACGCTGCCGACATCAGGACTATCGATCGATGATCGATTACAGCATGTCGGTGTGCTGAGTCAAAACAGTTTTATTATCTTTGAGTTTTTATTTTACGTTTTGAATGAATAGAAACACAAAGCACAACAGAAACACGTCAAACTTTTAACTTCAAACTGTGAAAATCTTTGACTTTCAGGTCGATTATTGTTTCATTTTTGGAGTTCGTCGTCTGCCCAACTCACAGCAACAGTACAGAAAGGTTTCACACCTGTCCTCATGTACGGAAGCAAAGCTGGGACACAAACAGGAAACGTGTCGACGTGCTTCATCGGGAGGACGAGGAGGGTCGGATCGATGATGTCACATCAGGAAAACAAAGGGAAAAGAAGTGGAGGAGGCCGAAGGAGAGAAGCCATCATGGGCAGAAGGAAAGGACGAGCTGCTGCGCCGAGGGAGAGACCGAGCATCCTGGAGGACCACGAACGCCGGCGCCATTCAGCAAGGCACTAAAACAGAATCTGACTCTGCACCATCGGCCTCTTTTACCCGGCCGCCGTCGTACCGGGCAGAAAACGTTTCCTTTGTGGTCGTTGTGTTGGTGCTGAGCTCATGAGGGCCGCCAACAGGATCCTTTTCTTTCCAACATAGGGGCGTGGCCTGTGTGACTGACAGGTGGAGGTGACACAGGCGAGTGTAGCAAGTTCTTTGGTGTGACGCTGCTGCACGCTTTGTTTCTTTACTCCAGTGTCTCCAAAAACCAAGATGGCGTGACCCAAAATCCAAACTTCAGCCGCTGACGTCACCGTGGCTTCGGTTTCTGGTTTGTACCAATCCGCTGCAGTTTCACTAACAGCGGGCGGCCAGACACCGCGAGGTTAAAAACAGCGACCTGGGTTTGAGTCCCACCCTCCTCCGTCTCCTCCTCGCTGCACCGTCAAAGATGAAATCCTCCAAAATGAGCTTGATGTTTTCACTCTGACATTGAAGACAGAAGCTCCACCTTTGTCAGTACTGAAAATAATGACCTCACGACTGGGATTAAACAGCGACCGCTCTCTCACACTCAGGGTTTCGTATTTAAACTCACAATTCGTGCAGTTCAGTTTTTGCTCAACACAGAAGCAGTCTTAGTCTTTTCTGTTTTCCTTCGTTTAAACGAGTCTCATATTCACTTGGTTCCAGTGAAAGAAAATAAGACGCAGGAACAGAAAAAGTAGGAATCTGTGACGTTCACGCACATACAGGATGTTTGGTTCAATCTCACACGCTCTTATTTTGTAGTTTCCAGCAGATAAATCGTTGCTGTTTCTTTGCAGTAAAAACTGGAGGAAACAAAAGGTTTCTCTGGTCCTTTGTCCAAACCTCGCTGCTGTGTGACGGCGGGGTATCGATTGATCCATTGATCAGCATCTACATCGGGACGCCTGGAGGAGGAGGCAGACACGTGGACAGATGGAGGACAAAGGAAAAGCAGAGGTTCACTTCCCATCTGTGGTCTGTGTGTGAGACAGAGCGTCTCCCCTTTTGTCCATCAGCAGTCACGTCTCTTAGTTTTCCTTTGGGATCAAATAGAAGCTCCACAAATCCAAACTCTTTGTCATTTAGTTTGTCTCTAAGCTCCTAAATCTGCATCCTCCGATGACTCGACGCGTTTGGATCCTCTCAAATGAAAGATGTTTATCAAGAAATTATGAAGATCAGACGCTCCGAATGTTTCCGTCCAAGTAAAGAGGCGTCGGGATGTTGAAACAGATTAGAGCAATAAAAAAACTGTGTGGGGGTGAAACGAGCTGAAGATCAGCTCTGAACGCCGTGACCGCGAGCTTTAAACCAGCATGTGTGAGAGCACCTTCACAGAGCTTTAAAGGAAAAGCCCGAAGATCTCACATCACCAGGCATTAATCGTTCTTTGGTCCCGTCTCATTCATACACGAAACATCACGAGACCTGAAAAAGGGACAAAAAAGGAGAAGCTGAAGTTTAAACCCAGTTAAAGATGATTAATTTGCTAACTGGACTCCTTCAGTATCCTGTGTTCCTGGAGAAACTAGCACAGGCGTTGCTCTGGTGGGATTTTTATCCCATTCTTCCAGATGAATGTGAAAGTTTGACTTCTGTGAACTTTTGCTTTTTTCCACAGATTCCTTCGGTGATTGAGTGGGCCGCTGCAGCAGCTTTATTTTCCTTGGCTGTGTGCTGAAAATCAGCCTCACACCACAATGTTCCCACCTCCAGACTCCACTGTTGGAGCCTGATGGGCAGTATGGTCTCGCCTTCAAACACGGTGAACAATGACATCCAGCCTCGTGTGACGGATCCTCCCAGGAGTTCGTTGGCTTTAAGCGAGGCAAACTTGCTTCCCGCAAGCGACCCTTCACTCTTCTGACTCCTCCGTCAGGCGTGTCGTCAGTAAGGTTCAGAGCGGCGAGGATGTGAAGGTTTTGGGAGATTTCTTTGCTTTTACCTGTGCGACAAACTGATGCTGAAAACGTTTTATCGGCCATCAGTCCGCCTCAGTCAGCTCATATCAGTTTGGGGGCCGGCTTACTTTCTAATCACAGGTCTCAGCTGTTTCTTGGCTTCGTGCCTCTTCGCTGTGCCATTCGATTTTATTACACAGAGGTAATTCTCACTGAGCTCTGAAACGGGGATGCTGCTCCTCCACATCCAGCCACGGTAACATCTGACTGGGGTGCCTCCTACAGGTGAGGCGTTTCAAGCATGTCCAGCGTGGAGGAGGCCCTGTTACACCTCTGAACTCTTTTATTGCACCAACTCTCAGGAGGATATGTTCTGCAGCTGCCTCCCTCCCCACTGTGATGCAGTATAAACAATGTTTTTATGACTAAATGTGACCAAATCAGAGTTACTGTTGAGTTTATAAATGTGTTTAACGGACTGGAAACATCTAAGAGACATAAGATAACTCTGAGTTGTGTTTTCACTGGTGGATCAATCAAAAGCTCCTAAAGCACGTCCTGTGGTGCTGTCAGTGTTTCAGACATTATTTAGGAACTGTAGATTCGATTTTACATGTTTCAGTCACATCGTGAGTCTCTTTGTGACATCCTCCATTTCAGTTTCAGGGAGTCGTGACGAACAAAAGGAACCTCTGATCAATAAAACATCTCGTCGTGACTTTTTCTTGATATTTAGTTTGTTTTTGTCAGACGATAATCTGCACTCGCACCGTTGCTTCCGAAAAGCCGTTCTTGTTCTGCACATTCTCAGTGTCAGACTTTTCTGTCTTTGCTGCTGAAGCTGTGTTTTCATTGAGATTATTAGATTTCTTTCTCCTGTCTGGGTTTTATTTTTACAGTTGAGCGCAGACAAAGACTGGAGACTTCAGAAAGAAATATTTATGAGTCTCAAGGGGTTAAAAGTCTGCAGGAAAAACACAACTCGCATACCAAACCAATGAGACGGAGCCCCACAGTGAGTTCTGTAATCCAGAGCAGAAACCGAAAGACACCGAAAGACACAAAGTCTGCAGGAACACAAACGTCTCACAGAGGCTCAAATGTTCAAAATGAAGTGGCTGAATCTAAACTTTCAGCTGTTTTAGACACAGAAAAATACATTTCCTCATAAGGTGAATAGAAATGCTGATATTTGAATCAGACTCTCAGCTCATCATTCAAACTAAAACTACATTTTTTATTCCCAAAAAGGAGCCAGAGTTTGAATCTGAGCACAGATTTACAAGCTGAGGCCGGCAAGCATTTCCAGTTCTTTCCAAGGAGAGAGAAGAAAACAACAACTATATTTCGAAACTATTGACTGTATGTAAAAATGGATGGTTGCCACCTTGAAGTCACCATTGTTTTAAAGCTCCTGCCTGTGACCGTATTTGAGTTATCAGCTAACACGAGCTAGCCTGGTCAGTAAGCTTATAGCTAATTAACAGTAACAGCTGAAAAGTGGTCTCAGAGAGGCTGCGGCACAAACACAAATATATAACATCATAATTTCAATAAAGATGGCGAAGACTACAAAATTATGTGAATTCAGGGTTCCTGATGGACACATTAGCAAAGAATAAACTAGTCTGCATGTTTCATTAGTTTCACAGTTTTCTTTTTAAATTATTATAATTTGAAAAACTATGTCAGATGAGAGGTTGATGTTATTCTATGACTGGTGTAACAAAACAGTCACTGATTCGAGTCTCAGCGTTTGCATTAACGCTGAAACATCTGACAGTGTTGTTATTATTTGTTAATTTAAACATCAGTGTCGATTAACACACTGAGCTTTGGTTTAATTGAACTACATCACCCTCCTTAAAATTCATCTCATTGTGACGTCACCTCCATGAGTTAGGTCATTGGTGTCAAAGGTCAAACCTGCATGTCTTCATCTACAGACCTCTGTAAACAGCACGCACACACACTGTGAGTAACAGTGCTCCTGCAGCAGACTCAGGAATGTGCTCATTTCCTCTTCGGTTTGAGTGTTTGCTCTCAGGATGCCTTTTCTTTTTTTTAAAACACGGTGAGTTTAAAAGTCCAGCAGCAGAGGAATGTGTGTGTGTGTGTGTTCTTGTATTACTACTGTTGTGGGGACACAACTCTGTCTAATCACTCACAACACAAGGACCTGCGTTTCATTAGGCATAAAAATCTGAGGGCAAATATTTTACTTTAAATTTAGACTCAAAACTATCTGGAGGATATTTTTTAAAGAATGTTTAATTTAATCATGATTAAATAAATAACAATTAAATAATTATAATCTTAATTACATTTTTACATGACAACAAATTACACAGAGAAGCTAACATGAGAGCAAAAAGATGACTCGAGAAAACTGGTCAGTGTTTCTGCTCTCCATAATAAAAGCTTCCACACGGGACTCAATTCTTCCAGGTCTCTGGCTCCATCTAGTGGTCGGATTGAGGAATCACAAGGTTTAGAAAAAAATCTGGAGGTCATTATTGTTTCTGTTCAACTTTAAAAAGCAGGAATTTGCTCAAAAAAGAAGAGCAAAAATCAAAATGATGCTGAAGAGTTTTCATCATCATTCATAATTAACATCCAAAAATTAAGTCAACATAATTTTTCCTATCATATATGTGCAGGGTGGGCCATTTATATGGATGCACCGTAATAACATGGGAATGGTTGGTGATATTAAAGTCCTGTTTGTGGCACATTAGTATATGTGAGGGGGCAAACGCCTCAAGATGGGTGGTGACCATGGTGGCCATTTAGAAGTCGGCCATCTTGGATACAACTTTTGTTTTTTTCAATAGGAAGAGGGCCATGTGACACATCAAACTTATTGGTAATGTCACAAGAAAAACAATGGTGTGCTTGGTTTCAACGTAACTTTATTCTTTCATGAGTTATTTACAAGTTCCTCTTTGTTCACAGCCATTGGCATGTCGAAGAGGTTAACACGTGAGGAGCGGATGGAAATTGTGTTGATATCTGGTGAACGCAGTAACCGGGTCATTGCAGCAGATTTCAATGCAAGACATCCTACGAGACCACCCATCTCCCATGCTACAGTTAGCAAACTGCTTGCTAAGTTTCGTGAAAGTGGTTCGGTGTTGGATTTGCCAAAATGTGGACGCAAGAAAACTGTCACTGATGAAGAAACATCAGTGGCTGTCTTAGCTTCATTCAGCAAAAGCCCACAGCGTAGCACTCGCCGCATGTCACTGGAGAGTGGCATTAGTCGAACATCCCTTCGGCGGATATTAGCTACTCACAAATGGCACCCTTACAAACTCCAGCTACTGCAGCATCTCAGCGAGGATGACCCAGATCGGCCACAGAATTTGCAGAATGGGCAAAACAAAAATTGGAACAGGACCCTCAGTTCACGCAGAAGATTTTGTTCAGTGATGAGGCAAACTTTTATGTGAATGGTGAAGTTAACAAACAAAACCACCGCTATTGGTCTGACACTAACCCACATTGGATGGATGCCTCCAAGACTGTTGGAACAACAAAAGTGATGGTTTGGTGTGGTATATGGGGTACAACGATAGTGGGTCCATTCTTCATCAGTGGAAACCTCAAGGCCACTGGATATTTGAAATTGCTACATGATGATGTGTTTCCCTCTTTCTGCACTGAAGCTGGCACGTTCCCTGAGTTTTTCCAGCAGGATGGTGCACCACCACATTATGGGTGCCAGGGCCGAGCATTCCTAGATCAACAGTTTCCTGGAAAGTGGATTGGTCGTCGTGGGCCAGTTGAATGGCCCCCAAGGTCTCCCGATCTGCCCCCCTTAGACTTTTATCTTTGGGGTCATCTGAAGGCAATTGTCTATGGTGTGAAGATACGAGATGTGCAGCACCTGAAACTACGGATACTGGATGCCTGTGCTGGCATTTCTCCTGCGGTGTTGCTATCAGTGTGTGAAGAGTGGGAGAAGAGGGTTGCATTGACAATCCAACACAATGGGCAGCACATTGAACACATTTTATAAGTGGTCAGAAACTTGTAAATAACTCATGAAAGAATAAAGTTACGTTGAAACCAAGCACACCATTGTTGTTCTTGTGACATTACCAATAAGTTTGATGTGTCACATGGCCCTCTTCCTATTGAAAAAACAAAAGTTCTATCCAAGATGGCCGACTTCTAAATGGCCACCATGGTCACCAGCCATCTTGAGGAGTTTGCCCCCTCACATATACTAATGTGCCACAAACAGGACTCACCAACCATTCCCATGTTATTACGCTGTATCCATATAAATGGCCCACCCTGTAGATATCCATATTATTGGGGGGGGGGACGACGATGACACTAAGTGTTATTAGTATATTTAATATGTATAAGGATACAAAAAAATTCTTACATCATTTCTATTATTATTATTACACCTACACTTGTGATGTTAAATAATCTGACATTAAATTTACTATTTTTAACAAAAGTTTATTTAAAAACAACCCCCCCCCAAACAGACAAAAAAATGTCCAGAGTTACAGATTTAGAGACCAGTTAGCAAACATCTGTAAATGCTAACCCCTGGCTGAGTGGTTCACGCTAACAGTATACACGGGGAAAAATTTGCTTACCTGCAAATATCGTACAGCTTTTTATAATCAAGTTTACATCTGATATAAAATAAGAATAATGTCACAATCAAAAGATTATTTTAAACAGTTAATTCTTATTTTGCTTACGGAAACAAATGACTTAATATTTGTACTGCTGAGCAGGACAGGACAGGCTGTCTGTAACATTACTGCTTTTATAGAAGTTCTCTTTTGTTACTTTAGTCACATTTTGTGTTTTCATAAAAGACAATTTCCAAAATTCTTCAAATCCAACTTCCAGCGTCATTTAAGAGGAAAACTTTGCTCTAAAAATAACCCACACAACTTGTAACTCAAAGTATTTTGAAAGCTTGATTAAAAAAATAAAATAAAATTCTGATTTAATGAAAGGACTAGATGTTACAATCCCTGATACCGTGTTGCTTCAAATTGAGAAAGTCTTGAGGGATGGCTACTATGAGGGAAGGCAGCCTGGAAGCTTTACCAGCAGGACACAATAATAATAATAATAATAATAATTCCAACTTCATATATTTCTACTTGTTAACATCGTCTTCTGTCATGAGTGAAACGCTGGCTGCTATGGAAGCTTACTTTTGAAACTGTTTGCAGCAGTAAAAGAACTTTTACTTTGAAGGTGAAAGGTCTCCGGTTCTGGTTTGCATTGGCTTTTGTTCGACTTTCTCCACAGCTCACCAGGTAGTGTTTTCAAAGAAGTCTCCCTGTTTCATGCAAACTACGGCCAATCTTCTAGCAACCAAAGCAATCACAAGGCTTTCGGGGCAAATACTGTGAAGCTGTGGTTATCAGATGGCAACTAACCCGTCTCTATGCCTCTGTGACCGAAACCTTAGTTTGGTGTGTTTGGTGTAAAAGGTCAACTAGCATTAGCTGATCACACAAGACTCCACCCTCTCTTCCAAATATGGTCACTTGTGGCTCCATAAAACCGACACAGCAGTGGCTGAAATGTTAACGTCCACTGTGACAAACTTTTACATACATTCTTTTTAATTTGCCTGTAAAACACTATAAAGATAGTTTATTCTGAGAAATCTACTTTACTGCCATAAAAATTCTATAAAAATTCTTGTTTTCTTTTCAAATTCTAACTCAAATATTTGAATATCATCTCATACAAATTTCCGTGACATCGAGACTTTTCCATCTGAACACCGTCCTCAAGTGAAGGAACATCGTGAATACTGGAGGAAACATTACAAAGGAATTATTAACAGATTACTTTTATTATAAATATACAGTGTTAAAATGGAATGGTACCTGACACTGCTAGCTGTTTACAGAAACAAAAAGGAAGTTCTGTTTAACATAATCAATCGAGAGGGTTTAAAAACAAACTCCTGCAGTTCAAATCAAACATCTCGGGGAAGCGTTCGTTCTCTCCGGTTGACTGAGACCAAAAGTTCAACTCAGGTTGCAGAGAAAAAAAAAAAAAACACGAGATGCTTCTGCTGATCCAGGGTTCGTTTCCATGGGAAAAACAAACAAAAACAAAACGGGACAAAAATCATGAAAACAAAAACGTGTCAGGTGATTTAAAAATGAGATCACAGGCAGATGTGAGTGAGACATTCGTCAGTGTGTAACATCCAAGAGTTTTTAAAGGTGCCACAAGCAGCATTTTTAACACCTGGAAACATTTAATTTCTCTGCCAGAGGACCATACAAGGGAAATCCCCTCTCTGTGATGTCATACAGAGCCAGGAGGACTTAGACCAACATTTGAAACTTTGATCTTCTCCTGGAGCAGGAGATGTGCAGCAGGAAATAAAGAAAATCACATAAGTAGAAACAGCAACGTCCCAGTTTTTTAAATCTGCTGAATTCTAACTCAGTTTAAAAAATTTCTAATATTTCTTTTGAAACACTTTATTCAGCCAAACATTCAATAGTTTATTCAAAAATACAGAATTGATTAAAATAGTCGTCTTTAGGAGCATCTGACATGTAGCTAATTTTTTGACACTGATATAGAAGCCAGAGGAAAGCTTTCTCTCTTTTTAACAGTCACATTGATACAGCAACGTCAGATGTTAAAATGTGGCGTGCAGCACCTTTTAAAAAAGATTTGATCATTTTTCTTCATGAATGTCCGTCCAGCTACTCGGCGTCCTCGTTAGGTCCAGTTTGCTCCAACAGACGGAGCTGAGCGAGCGTCCTGCCTCCAACATCGCGGCTTTACCTCATTTCACCCAACAGGTCAAAGAAACGCCATCCGACTGCAGGAGCCGTTGTTCAAGTCAATGTTGTGAAGGCCAATGAGCTCATTCGCCTGCAAGTATCAACTCCAATCCAAAGTATCAGGCACTTAAATTTGAAGAACTTTACAGAAATGAGCAGTGCCGTTTGAGTCTTGATGCTGGATTAGTGTGCAAAACACTGGATATAAGATCTGCTGAACATGCATAACAAAATGTAAACATTGGAAAATTTAAGATCAAATGGGAAAAGAAAAAAAAGACTGAAATTATACCTAAAGAAACTTTAACAAACTCAGTTTAAATAACTAGGAACAAACCTAGTCTCACACTGGTTTCACCTGATTCTCCAGCTCTAAACTAGAAGACCTCCCTTCACCTGACTTTGCCTCGTCAACAATAAATGCAGCTAAAAATAAAAACAGATTTAAGAGATTGAAGAGAAAACTGGTCCAGTGGAGTTATGGTTTGACTGGGAGGCGCCCAGTGAGAAGCTGAGGTGAATCAAAGTGAACGAGGTCCTACGACAGAGGAAGACGAGTTGATTCAAAGGTCAGGATGACATAATGGCGAGTGAAGCGATTTTGTGAAGAAGAAGAAAGTTTTGTGAAGTTAACTGCGCTTCAAACACCTGCTTTTTGGCAGCGAGGGTACCCTTAGTGACAAGTTCTAGCACCTCAGTATTAATCGACAAAGACGAGGATTGAAAATCATTGAAAGTTTCCGGGTTCTTCCAAGAACATCTGAACATGCAAAGACCACCCTCGCTAACATTTGATGCAAACCCAGTCATTTTGCTAGTTTTGAAATGTGACCTCGTCTTCATCGGTTACTCCTGGGGTGCTTTTAAGGGGTCATCTGCACACATGCCACTCTACTGTAGGCTTTACTGGCTGCTGCCCCTCAGGAGGCTTACAGCAGTTGGACAATCAGAGGAAAGCAGGCTTTTCAGGAGGGTTTCCTTAGAGACACTGGAGCTAAAACAGCTTGTTTTAGACATACGATAAAGTTAAAGCCCAGTTTAATAAAAATAAGGATTATTTTGAGCTATGAGTCATGCAAAGCTGCTCTGGTAGAGTTGAAGAATAAAAATAAAGAGCTGGAAATGAGCAGAATCGGTCCCCTTTGATAAAGTCCTAAGTTGTGCGTTAAAGTAAGCGGTACAGCTCGCCAAAAGCAAAAGGTGCAGGTGGAAAACTTTCACACAACCACTTCTGTCACATTTCTTGTGTAAAATCGAGTGTAAAGCCTGAAAAGACACGCTGCGTCTGCAGGACGATAAAACCGAGTGTACATGCGTTTTTTGGAAACGTTTGGAGGTTTATGAACTCGTTCCCTCTGAAGCGCCTCACCTACAATAAATAAAGGTGTTCTGACAGGAAGAAGCAGAGCCATTATGTACAGTAGTTACCCTGTTCTCACTGTTGTTACTGCATGAAGGGGAATAAGACTTTGTATTTACCGGTATTCACCATCGTCTCCTGGTTACTGCTCATTTTCCCCACGAGTGAAGAAGAAAATCCTGAAGTCCTAAAACTCCGACAGAGGTCACGGAAAAGTCCCGGTCGAGTACTTTGGTGCGTCTGCCCAGCTACGACCGACTGAGTGTGTACATCTCTACTCGCGTACTCATTCACAAACGATTTGCCTCACATGAAGCCAACAGTCGAATAAATCAGGAGGAAAAAGTCCTGCACGTATTTTCATAAACAAGCCACAGTTTCTTTTAATTAAAATAGACTTTCTTAAAATTCTCAGGAAAATTAGGTCGGCTACGAGGAACTTTTCCTCTCGACACGTGATGGCGATGAAAAGAACAACAACAATAATAGCAACAATAATATGGCAACAAAACTAAGCAAACAGCACCACTTAATTTCGGTGTCGTAGTTGATTCGACTACTCGGGCAGGAAGAAAGGAAACGAGGAAAAGCGAGTGTGTACAGTAGGTGTGCAAATCTGAACCAACGTCTGTGGCAGAAAACAAACAGGAAAAGGCGACTTAAAGGGATACCTTGATGTTTGTTGGGTTTCATGTACGCACTTTAAATGACAGGATGATGATGATGAAGTGATGAAGGATCCGTTTCGCAGTCTTTGGTGGAGCTTTTTCCTAAACACGACTGAATCAAACAGAAACCGAACTAACAGGTCCGACACGCATCGGAGAGCGGTGCAGAATCGTCTCGCCGCTCCCGCAAAGGACGGCGCCGCTCTCAAAACGAGATGTAATGAGGTCCGGATGGAGACGACTCGAGCGCTCGTGAAGCCGCAGGAAACCGCGACGAGGTGATCAGAAAGTCCCAGACATTGGCCCGTCAAAGGACCGGAAACCTGGTTTCACATTAAAGATCCTCTTCTCTGAGAGGTCCAGAGTTGGAGCTACGGAGTCGCACTCTGACCATCACGGAGGGCGAGCGTTCGCTCTACGAACCAGACGAAGACTCCAGACTTCCTGACAGGCTCAGCAGGTGAAGTCCGTCATGTTCTCCACATTCATCAAGTTGTAAACCGTGAATTTATCCCTCACCTGCACCAGGTGATTCATAATCTTTGCTCACCTCCTGAACCCCTCCCTCAGATCCCTCCGTCTGAGTTTGTGCACTTTGAGAAATTAAAAAGAAGCTGAAAAATCAACGCTGGAGGTCAGCTAGTGCCTGCCTCCCGAGCAGCTGTGCTGGAACTTTCTGATCTCACGCTGCCCTAAACACCCCTATATACGGATCAATCCGCCACTAAAAGTAGTTCCTAACAGTTTGTAGGAGTTGAGGAGAAGACGTGTTTTAACAGTTTAACTCCACATGCTTGGCATCCATCTATGTGCGTTTATGGACTGGCCTCCTACCCTAATGCATGCTGGGATACTCCCCTTGAACATATGAAGCAGGCGAGAAACTATAAAAGAACCTGAGGTAGTCTGAATGCTTGGGCTACGAGTTTGGTACGAGCTCTAATGTGAAGGCTGGTAGTGATGAGGGCGCCATCGTAGCTGCTGAGGGTTTTATAAGGAAACCAATGAGGTGGAGGGTCCGCGCAGTCGTTACGAGCTTAACGAACTCTGAGAAACACTGAAACGCCAATTTTTCTCAGGCCTGGAAGCAGCTCTACAAGAGAGCTGAGGGACGCAGGTCCATCATCAAGGTATCTCTTTAAGAGAATGTGTTTGAAGCCGGCGACGAAGCAGCTCGCAGGCCGATTTAAGGCACGTGTGTGAGAAAGTTTACATCATTAGAGCTAACGAACAGGACTATAAATGCTTCACTTAACGAGCTATAACGTGAAGACTGAGAGGAGCTGCTTCTTTTTTCTTTTGCTCACGTAACATCTAAACACCTTATCAGAAAATAACTCTGTCTCTACAGACGTAGAGTACAATTTAAAAGCTACAAACTACAGTACACTCTTAATGCTAGTTAATGAAGTCCCGATGCATAGCATCACCCATAGATGGACACTGATTCTGACTTTGTGGATCTCTGACGGCGGAGTCAATCGTAGTGTTATGGAGGTTATGGCAGTGTGTGTCCGAGTCCGTGTCTCGTCTCCGGTGAGATGCGTGATTGTCATGAGCCGTCGTTCCTCCGCAGAGTTCGTCCGACGACGTGAGTGGAAAAAAACTAAAACGCGAAGAGGAAGAGTTGGTGAAGATGGAGAAACGAAAGCTCCGCGCTCCCGTGGGTTCAGGCGCTGACGTGATAGGGCATCTTCCAACAAATCAGAGCGGCGGGGGTTAAAAACACTGCGTGTCAGCATTGGCGGCGCCGCGGCTGGAGCAGTCTCCGCAGTCTCTCCCTTCCATCGCCATCTTTTCTACTGCCACCTCCTCCTCATCCTCCTCCTTCACATCTTTTAGCGGATCCTCTCCGCTCTCGACTTTAGGGACGAACTTCCCGAACCGCACGCCATTCAGATCCTCCTCCAGTTTGACTTTGAAGGGCGGCAGGCCGAGCAGGAAGGCCCGGATCCTGCTGGGCGAGCTCAGATCTGCGGGTTCATCCTGGTTCTTCATCTCCACCTCGACCTGCCCTCCTCCTCCCACCACCGCCGCTCCTCCTGCTGCACTTCCTGCGGAGCTGGAGCGCGTTTCCTCAGCTGGCTCTGTGAAGCCGGTCCTCACTCTCTTGGCCGGCAGCTGGTCGGCGTTCCCATTGACGACGGCCCGGCTCGGCTCCGGCCCTTCCGCGGCGGGTCTCTTCGGCGTGAACCGTTTGCTGAGGTTGAGGGGCAGCGCCTGCTCGGGGGGAGGGGTGGGCTTGGCGTTCAGGTCCTGGGAGAGAGCCTCGGACAGGCACCGCGTGAACATCTGCAGCTGGGACGGGCCCAAGCAACGAGTCCTCATCAGCTGACACACCTGAACGCTGCAGTCAAGGTTCACGGGAAGGACTCGGAGGGGGGGCATGGGGGGCCGGGTTCTAGCCTCTCGCCCGCCTCCTCTCGGCCCCCCCTCGTCCATGTTACACCCTGAGCAATGGGTGTGGTGCTGCTGGAGGGGGTGGGGCTGTGGCTGCTCCCCGCTCGGGTGAGGGGTGTCTGGGCTCCCACTCTTCGGCTGGGGGGTGTAGATGATTGGATGGTGCTGGCTCGGGTTCTGGGGCGTCAGGGCAGGGCTCTCGGGGCCCCTCTGCAGTCCCAGCCGGCTCCTGAACACGTCCGAAGGACACAAGCCTTTGATGGGGCTGAAGCCGCTCAGAGAGCCTCTGATGAAGTGGCGCGGCAGCGCGGAGAGGAGCACGCCCGTGGCGGGAACCACAGACTCCCCTCGCTCTGTCTTCACCTCCTTCGGTTTGGGCTGGAAAGAGATGAAGGGGCCGGCGAGGGGGGCGAGGTCCGGGGTGAGGGGCATGGTGATGGGCAGGATGGCCGGCTGCAGGGAGCAGAGAAGGAAATGAATCACATGCAGTCAAATCAAACCTCCTCACAGGCGTGTACGAGTGTTTCGTGGTCGTTACCCTGTGCATGCCGCTGGCGGCAGTTCCTCCGCGGCCCACGGCTGGAAGCTGTTGCTGCGTCATCTCCACCACACTGCCTTTGACCTTCGCCTGCTGCAGTGCCAGCAGCTTTGCCTGAGCGAGCACCGTGGCCTTGTTTCGCGTGCCCGGCGGCCGGCCTCGACCTCTCTTTGCCACCATGGTGCCGTTCGGGTTTGGGACCTGTTCAGAGGCAAGAGAGGCTGGAGGTGAACCAACTAAGCCAATTAAAGCAGTGACGTTTGCAGGGTTACTGAAGTGGTGGTGGCTAGCAACACAGCTATGTTAGCATAACATAAACACAGTGAAGCTGGAGGATGAACGCTAACGTTTTCCACCTGATAAAAGTTAATGTGAGGGTTCCTGATGGTTAGAGACAAATACAGTCGCATGGCAGGATGCTGTAAACGGACCAAACGTCAGTCAGGAGAACAACTGAGATAATCCATCCACAGGTGAGTCATTAATATACTGCAACAACATGGGAACAGAGCAGCTGCCAGAGAATTCAGCATTAATGAATCAGTGGTACAGAAGTGGAGGAAGCGCAGTTTTTGGCTTCCCCCATATTCCAAAAGTGCTTCATCTCTTTGCTATGACTGTCGCCCGCCATAATTTGCAGATGATGTTGTTTGCAGCTGCTGCCATGCTTTCGACCAACACAGGGGCAGCTTGATGACACCATCAACATGCGCTATCGCCGTAGAGCGATATAAATTTCTACCGTTTCTACCGCCCACCCCGAGGCGGCAGTGTCAGCGTCCCCCCATCACAGCATCACCCGAGCATCTGTTACGGAGCATCAGCGTTCAGCAGTGTTAGTAACAGATGAAAACAAAGCTGTCAGCTCACGTCATCATGCATGGTGGGAGAAGCAGCAGCAGGTGGTGTGGCCACCTTCCTCTCCCGGGGTCTGGGTCCCGGCTTTTTGCCTCTGGGATGTGGTCTCCTGCCTCTGATGCCTCTGGGCTTCGGCACCACCGGGGATTCTGGGACTTTAAACTCTGCTCCGCCCGCTCTGAGGTGTTCTTCATAAGGAAGCATCAGCCTGAGACACAGAAACCTGAACTTTAGCATGTGGACCCTTTTAGTCACAGGTCAAAGGTCAAGGGTTTAGTTTTCAGTATTTCCATTACATCTGTCAGGATATTACGGAGCCAGAATAATAATGTGCACAGTAATGCACATGGTCTACTCAGGTACAGGGAGCTTTCCTGCTCTCTAACACTAATGACCGCTTCATCCAGCGCTGACCTCTGCTGGATGAAGGTACGAAGCCCACTGGCTGGTTTTCCTCTCTGCTTACAGACCCTCGTCACTTCCCTTTGCTCACTTTTGAGTGTAAAACGGTCTGAAACGCTCGGTGAGCGCAGTCAGAGATGATGTCTGTCTCACCTCTCGTAGTGTCTCCTGGTGCAGGTCGCAGCGCTGGTGCTGCCGGGGCATCCGCCCAGCTCGTTGTAAACCACTTTCCACAGACGGTCTGTCGTCACCTGCCGCACGAAAACAAGCAGAAAGTCAGATAACGAGGAGTAACCCTCAAAGGACTGTGGTGACCGGTTCACGATAGTTCAACTGGAGACTCCCAGGTATTCAGCCTGCAGTGGAGACCATGCACCAACTCTAAGGCCTTCACCCCAATGCAGGCTGAATACCTGGGAGTCTCCGTCAGCTGCCTTTTGATCCTGGAAGAGGTCGAACCGCCTCCGACTCCTCAGAGTCAAAGTATCAGAGTCGACTTTGAGAGGAAAACTTGACCTAAATCCTGGTTTACATCAGTTTTAGTGCCCCCTACTGTTTAGACACGTGTAACTACATCCTCAACCATTTGGAAAGGGTGACGACTGATTTATACTTTTAATTTTGTTGGCAGTGGTTTCATCTACAAAGACTCTTCTGTGGAACCAGCTTCCAGTTTGGATTCAGGAGACAGACACTATCTCTACTTTCAAGATCAGGCTTCAAACTTTCCTTTGTGCTAAAGCATATAGTTAGGGCTGGACCAGGTGACCCTGAATCCTCCCTTAGTGATGCTGCAGTAGACGTAGGCTGCCGGGGGATTCCCATGATGCACTGGGTGTTTCTTCTGCGGTCACTGTGTGTTTATACACCTCTCTGCATGTAATCATTGTTATTATTAACCTCTGGCTCTCTTCCACAGACATGCAGCCCCATAATGTGTTAATTATAAAAATCAATGCAAAAATGTTTTAAAACACTTTGTTGGTGATAATTTTAGACGAATAAAAACTGATGTGACTTCAAATCCAAATATCAGCAGAGATGATCTGATCTTGATCTTCAGCTCTGGCACTTGTTAGCGTGAGCTTCAGACGCTTCATTAATCTCCACGTTTGTATTAAAAACAGCAGTGTGACAAAAAGCTGACGTCTCTGCGATCAATGGAGACGAGGCCAAACAGACGCTCTGCAAACATGTGGACAAAGTCAAACTCTGCAGTGGATCAGTTTTTATTTTTGAGCCGTCTCCATCGTCTGTGTGTTAATCCTGATGTAGACCATCAGACGTGCAGCGACACTGAG